>NC_091985.1:138826155-139162335 GCF_044704955.1 Pristiophorus japonicus
GGGAGAGCGTGCTGATGGCGAGTTATCGGTTCTACACGTGCCAGCGATCTGAAGGTCAGGAAGTGGCGAGCTACATCGCTGAGCTAAAGTGACTTGCAGGACAATATGAACTTGATGGCTACCTGGAGCAAATGCTCAGAGACCTTTTTGTACTGGGCATTGGTCATGAGACCATTCGACGAAAACTTTTGACTGTAGATACACCGACCCTCAGTAAGGCCAGTGCGATAGCACAGGCGTTTATGTCCATCAGTGATAACACCAAACAAATCTCTCAGCACACAAGTGCTAGCAATGTTCATAAATTAACTGGAACTGTGTTTGCAAGCAGAAATGTACAAGGCAGAAATCACGAGTCTGCAACTGCCAGCAGGCCTCAGGTGACCCAGATGACTCAGAGTCCACAACAAAGGAAGAATGCAAGACAATTCAAACCTTGTTGGCGTTGTGGAGGCTTCCATTCAGCCTATTCATGCTGCTTCAAAGGGTATGTTTGCAAGAACTGTGGAACAATGGGGCACCGCCAACGAGCTTGCAAACGAGCTGCAAGCTCTGCAAAACCTGCTTACCACCACGTGGCAGAGGAAGATCGGTCCATGGTGGATCAAAGCAATTTCACGCCTCAGAGAGAGGTGCAGATGCTGAAGTACACGGGGTGCACACATTTTCAATGAAATGTCCACCTATAATACTAAATGTAAAATTGAATGGCTTACCCGTAGCCATGGAACTGGACACTGGCGCTAGGCAATCCATCATGAGTAAAAAGATGTTTGAAAGACTGTGGTGCAACAAGGCATTCAGACCAGCCCTGAGACCCATCCACACGAAACTGAGAATGTACACCAAAGAGGTTATCACTGTCCTGGGCAGCGCCATGTTCAAGGTCACCTACGAGGGCACGGTGCATGAACTGCCACTCTGGATTGTCCCAGGCGATGGCCCCACACTGCTTGGAAGGAGCTGGCTGGGCAAAATCCGCTGGAACTGAGATGACATCTGAGCTCAACAAATTTCCTTCCTTTTTTGAGCCAGACATTGGAAACTTTTCCGGGGCGAAGGTGCGGATCCACTTGGTCCCAAAGGCACGACCCATTCACCACAAGGCGCGAGCGGTACTTCACATGATGAAGGTGAGAGTGGAAATTGAGCTGAAAAGACTGCAACGCGAGGGCATCATCTCCCCAGTGGAATTCAGCTAGTGGACCAGCCCGATTTTTCCAGTACTCCAAAATGATGGCACGGTCAGGATTTGCGGCGATAACAAAGTAAATATTAATCGTTTCTCGCTACCTAAGGCAGACGACCTATTTGCGACGCTGGCAGGAGGCAAGACGTTCACCAAGCTCGACCTGACTTCGGCCTACATGACGCAGGAACTGGAGGAGTCTTCGTAGGGCCTCACCTGCATCAACACGCACAAGGGACTGTCCATCTACAACAGATGCCCGTTTGGAATTCGGTCGGCTGCAGCGATCTTCCAGAGAAACATGGAGGGCCGACTCAAGTCAGTACCATGCACGGTGATTTTTCAGGAAGACATATTGGTCACGGGTCAGGACAAAGTCGAGCACCTACAAAACCTGGAGGAGGTCCTCCAGCGACTTGATCGCATCGGGCTGCGGCTGAAGAGGTCGAAATGCGTCTTCATGGCAATAGAAGTGGAGTTTTTGGGGAGCTAGATCACAGCAGACGGCATTCGGCCCACAGATGCCAAGACAGAGGCTATCAGGAATGTGCCCAGGCCACAGAACATCACGGAACTGCGGTTGTTCCTGGGACTCCTCAACTATTTTGGTAACTTCCTACCGGGGTTAAACACCCTCTTAGAGCCCATACATGTGTTATTGCGTAAAGGTGAGAACTGGATATGGTGAAAAAAACAAAGTAATTGCTTTTGAGAAAGCCAGAAACATTTTATGCTCCAACAAGCTGCTTGTATTGTATAACCCGTGTAAAAGACTTGTGCTAGCATGTGATGCGTGTCGTACAGAGTCAGGTGTGTATTACAACAAGCTAACTTTGCGGGGAAGTTGCAACCTGTCGCCTATGCCTCCAAGAGCTTGTCTAAGGCCGAGAGGGCCTACAGCATGATTGAGAAAGAGGCATTAGCGTATGTGTTCGGGGTAAAGAAAATGCACCAGTACCTGTTTGGCCTCAAATTTGAGCTGGAAACCAATCACAAGCCCCTCATATCCCTGTTCGCTGAAAACAAGGGAATGAATACTAATGCCTCAGCCCGCATTCAAAGGTGGGCACTCGCGCTATCAGCATATAACTATACCATCCGCCACAGGCCAGGCACCGAGAACTGTGCGGATGCTCTCAGTCGGCTACCATTGCCCACCACGGGAGTGGAAATGGCGCAGCCTGAAAACTTGTTGATGGTGGCATAGCCCGCAGACTTATTGATGGTCATGGAAGCATTTGAAAATGATAAATCACCTGTCGCGGCCCACCAGATTAGGACTTGGACCAGCCAAGATCCTCTGCTGTCCCTAGTAAAAAACTGTGTACTGCGTCGGAGCTGGGCCAGCATCCCCGTTGATATGCAAGAGCTAATCAAGCTGTTCCAGCGGCGAAAGGATGAGCTGTCCATTCAGGCAGACTGCCTGTTGTGGGGTAATCGCATAGTGCTACCAAAAAAGGGCAGGGAGATGTTCATCTCGGATCAGTTCCTATCGAGTGGAGGGTAGCCAATGTAACCCCACTTTTTAAAAAAGGAGGGAGAGAGAAAACAGGGAATTATAGACCGGTCAGCCTGACCTCAGTAGTGGGTAAAATGATGTAATCAATTATTAAGGATGTCATAGCAGCGCATTTGGAAAATGGTGACATGATAGGTCCAAGTCAGCATGGATTTGTGAAAGGGAAATCATGCTTGACAAATCTTCTGGAATTTTTTGAGGATGTTTCCAGTAAAGTGGACAAAGGAGAACCAGTTGATGTGGTATATTTGGACTTTCAGAAGGCTTTCGACAAGGTCCCACACAAGAGATTAATGTGCAAAGTTAAAGCACATGGGATTGGGGGTAGTGTGCTGACGTGGATTGAGAACTGGTTGTCAGACAGGAAGCAAAGAGTAGGAGTAAACGGGTACTTTTCAGAATGGCAGGCAGTGACTAGTGGGGTACCGCAAGGTTCTGTGCTGGGGCCCCAGCTGTTTACATTGTACATTAATGATTTGGACGAGGGGATTAAATGTAGTATCTCCAAATTTGCGGATGACACTCAGTTGGGTGGCAGTGTGAGCTGCGAGGAGGATGCTATGAGGCTGCAGAGCGACTTGGATAGGTTAGGTGAGTGGGCAAATGCATGGCAGATGAAGTATAATGTGGAAAAAAGTGAGGTTATCCACTTTGGTGGTAAAAACAGAAAGACAGACTATTATCTGAATGGTGACAGATTAGGAAAAGGGGAGGTGCAACGAGATCTGGGTGTCATGGTACATCAGTCATTGAAGGTTGGCATGCAGGTACAGCAGGCGGTTAAGAAAGCAAATGGCATGTTGGCCTTCATAGCGAGGGGATTTGAGTACAGGGGCAGGGAGATGTTGCTACAGTTGTACAGGGCCTTGGTGAGGCCACACCTGGAGTATTGTGTACAGTTTTGGTCTCCGAACTTGAGGAAGGACATTCTTGCTATTGAGGGAGTGCAGCGAAGATTTACCAGACTGATTCCCGGGATGGTGGGACTGACCTATCAAGAAAGACTGGATCAACTGGGCTTGTATTCACTGGAGTTCAGAAGAATGAGAGGGAACCTCATAGAAACATTTAAAATTCTGACGGGTTTAGACAGGGTTAGATGCAGGAAGAATGTTCCCAATGTTGGGGAAGTCCAGAACCAGGGGTAAGCCATTTAGGACTGAGATGAGGAGAAACTTCTTCACCCAGAGAGTGGTGAACCTGTGGAATTCTCTATCACAGAAAGTAGTTGAGGCCAATTCACTAAATATATTCAAAAGGGAGTTAGATGAAGTCCTTACTACTCGGGGGATCAAGGGGTATGGCGAGAAAGCAGGAAGGGGGTACTGAAGTTTCATGTTCAGCCATGAACTCATTGAATGGCGGTGCAGGCGAGAAGGGCTGAATGGTCTCCTCCTGCACCTATTTTCTATGTTTCTATGTTTCTATGTTTCTATCTCCACAGCACACACCCGGGTACAGTAATGATGAAAGCGATAGCCAGATCCCACGTGTGATGGCCCGGTATCGACTCTGACATAGAGTCCTGTGTTCGACAATGCAGCATGTGTGCTCAGTTGAGCAACGCGCCCAGAGAGGCACCACTAAGTTTGTGGTCCTGGCCCTCCAGACCATGGTCGAGGATCCATGTCGACTATGCAGGCCCGTTTCTCGGTAAAATGTTCCTGGTGGTGGTGGATGCTTTTTCAAAATTAATTGAGTGTGAAATAAAGTCGGGAGGCACCGCCACCACCACATTGAAAGCCTGAGGGCCACCCACGGCCTGCCTGACATACTGGTCAGTGACAACAGGCCATGTTTCACCAGTGCCGAATTTAAAGAATTCATGACCCGCAATGGGATCAAACATATCACCTCGGCCCCGTTTAAACCAGCCTCCAATGGGTTGGGAGAGCAGGCAGTACAAACATCAAACAGAGCCTTAAACGAGTCACAGAAGGCTCACTCCAAACCTGCCTGTCTCGAATACTGCTCAGCTACCGCACGAGACCCCACTCGCTCACAGGGATGCCCCCGGCTGAGCTACTCATGAAAAGTACACTTAAAACCAGACTCTCGCTGGTTCACCCCAACCTGCATGATCAGGTAGAGAGCAGGCGGCAGCAACAAAATGTAAACGATGGTCGTGCCACTGTATCACGGGAAATTGATCTGAATGACCCTGTGTATGTGCTAAACTATGGACATGGTCCCAAGTGGATTGTGGGCATGGTGATAGCTAAAGAAGGGAGTAGGGTGTTTGTAGTCAAACTAGACAATGGACAAATTTTCAGAAAGCACCTGAACCAAACAAGGCTGCGGTTCACAGACTGCCCTGAACAACCCACAGCAGACACCACCTTTTTCGAGCCCACAACACACACCCAAAGGATCAACGACACCACCCCGGACCAGGAAATCGAACCCATCAGCCCCAACAGCCCAGCAAGGCCAGGCTCACCCAGCAGCCCTGCAGGGCCAACAACATGCCAGCCCAGCAAGGGCACAGCCAACACACCAGAACAGACATTTGTACCGAGGCGGTCCACCAGGGAAAGAAAGGCTCCCGACCGCCTCACCTTGTAAATAGTTTTCACTTTGACTTTGACGGGGCGAGTGATATTGTGCATCTGTAAAGCATGCACTCCCATGTTCCACCACCAGGGAGCTCATCCCCTGAAGTCCCAAGGGATCCCAGCATCCCTTGGGAGCATTGTATATAAGCCGTCCCCTAAGGCCTGTTCCTCACTATAGGAGTGTCTTAATAAAGACTGAGGTCACTGTTACTTTAACTTCCCTGTGTGCAGTCTCATCTGTGTTAGGAACACAATGCACCCAAACTGATAACCACCTAAAAACAGGAAGTATTAATGATAGTCCTTCTATCTGCAGCTTAACCCCAAAGCTAAAGAGCATCACATCACAAAACCCGCCAACCTTTAAGATCAAAAAGGAATTCAATAAATTTGTGGTTCCGTTGAAATTTAACGCATGAATTATTTTTAAGGCGTTTGTATTTTTTTCTGCACAGAGCCATTGGGAAATGTTACTGAGGTTTTAACACCTTATAATTATTGGAAGGCTCAGAGCAACAACGTGGGGTGGAAAGATTGTGTCGGTGGGAGTCCTGTCCAACTTGAGGGCCAGACCTTGTTAGCGTATGGCCAGCATACTGTGGGTGGAAAAGGAGTAGCCAGCTGGCTTCAGGTGGCTGCAATCTTAGGCGGTCCGGTCATCCTCTGGCCCTGGATAAAGGTTGACGGGGGGTTGGGGTGGAGGGGTGGGGGGTAACATGGTGCAACTTAGCTGAAGTTGATTTAAATGTTTACAAAGTGCCAAAACTCCTACGCACCTTCTCATTTCAGTTTAAATGGTAGGGAAGGGAGCCATATGCATGCCTGTAAACTGACACAGATATAGAGGTCTCTCCAGGCAGGAGAATTCCAGCTGAATCCAGACATAATAAATGAGGTACTGTCTGGCTGAATGTAATACTGCAGCTACCAGTCTCACAACAGAAGGTGCAGTATAAATTTTATCATTTGCATCGTATGCCACAAAGGCATCAAATATTCAGAGAATACATTTGTGACTTTTCCAAAAATACAGACATTGGGAGAAAATAGAATTTAAAACAGTTTTTTTTTAGTTTTGCATAATTAGGTGGCATAGCAACAGGGTGTAACTGGAGGCAAATGTAATAATACCAGGCATCTCATAAATTTACCCAATGGTTGCTGAGACTACAGAAATGACAGAGATTGTGTTTGCATATGGACTGGAAGCTAGAGGTTTTCCATAACCTAAAGCCTGCATATAACTCATGGAGTAAGCTCTTATTTAATGCTGGCATACCATAATTGCCTTTTTAAGGTCACGGTTGGATGCTGGGGGATAAGGAATATGGCCTTTCCAGTTGGCTGATGACCTCACTGCGTAATCCCGTCACTGAAACAGAGAAGCATTATAATGAACGTCACATAGCGACACGCAACATCGTCAAAAAGACAAATGGAGTCCTAAAGCAACACTTCAGATGCCTGGCCCATTCTGGTGGCAGCCTACTGTACCACCCTGACCAGGTCGCTGAGTTGATTGTGGTGTGTTGCATGCTGCATAACCTAGCTATAAGGAGAGGACAACTAATGCCAGATGGGGCTGCAGGTCCACCTCCAGAAGGAGAGGAGACAGAAGAACCAGCCGGCGAGGTGCAAGAGGAGGAAGAGGCGGAAGAGGAGGCTGGTGAGGACCTAGGGGAGGTTGATCAGCCTGGCGATCTAGCCATGCCCCCGCCCCCAACCCCCACCCCCGAAGACCAGTACCCAGTGGCAGTTACACGGCTGCTAAGCTGATGCGTCAGCAGCTCATTTATGAATGCTTTGCATAAACTTACATTGGGAATAGTCACATTTACATTTACAGTTACGGTTAAACAAAAGTTCCATTTGCATTAAGTTACGTTTTTGCCTTGACTGCACTGGCCTGGCATTTGCAGTAATGCTTAACTTATGTTATAACAGGAGAATGCACAACAAATGCAGAACAATTGTTAAAATGTTATGCTTAACCGAACTATAAGAGAATGCACAACAATTGTTAAACTCAGTAAAAAAAATTATTTATAAACAACGAATTTTAAAAATTATTTTATCAACACCCTCCCCCGCCACCCACCAACCCCCCACCCCAATCAACAATGAACGAACAAACAATGTAACACTTAGATTGAGAAAACAACCCCCCTCCCTACCTGCAGCCACGTTTCCCTCCAGGTCATTTACCAGCCCGTGTTTTAACACCACCCACCCGTTTTGGTCCCCACAGACCGAGATAAAGGTGGCGTGCAGCGGGCGGTGGCAAGTCTTCCTGCCAGGGTGGAGGTGTCGGAGTGGAAGGCGAAGTTGGCTGTTCGTCTTCCAAGTCAAGAGGAACTGCATCCTCCTTACTCGCTTGAGTGCTAGGGGTTGCACTTGGACCCAATACGACACCTTGGGGTGCAGCGCCGTGTCCAGCCAGCAGCACATGCCAAAGGGCATTGGTTGCGGTGGTCTGTTCTCAAATCCCCTCCAGAGTCTGCCATGCTAACTCCGTTTGCAGAACAGACCAGTTGGAGAAGTTTGTGGCGAACTGATGGAACCCCTGGATAAGCTCGCGACCCATCACGACCGCCTCTGTGCACAGGGAGATCAAGCACTCCGTCTGCCCATCCGAGGTAGGTAATTGTTGACCTCGCTGACCCGACCTCTGTTGCCGGCTGCACACCGCTTGGCCCCGGTGCTTCTTCCCTCTCAATGGAGATGACCACAGGTTCATCCCCCCCCCCCCCACAACAATGGACAGCTCGTGCAGGAACTCCAGCTTGTCGTCGTCCTCCTCCTCCTTCTCCTCCTCCTCCTCGAGGTGAGGAAAGTGCTCTTGTTCCTCCTGTTTCTCCTGCTTCTCTTCCTCCTCTGAGGGTGCCGGTGAAGCTGCTGGTGCTGGTTGGATGTGAACGAGCATCTCAGGTTCACCTTAAAAACACATATGATGACATTTTTACCGAGCTTATTTGAACATAACGGTGACCATTACCACGAGATGTTACATATCAATACTTTTCACTACCCCAGAAAGCTGTAGCGGCTGCATCCCCTGCTTCTTATGCACAAGGGATGCATACATACATGCATGCATGATACGACGTGGCATCATTAGTATATCATAAGTACATTTACAAGTATATTGCATATTGCATTATAATTACAGGACATTAGATTAGTTACTTATTTAAGTTTTTAATACTGTTTTTAATACTGTTTGACACATAACACATTACTCGCGAGACGCATGGCTGGGCTCTGCCAAGTGGTGGCCGAACGTCTATCATGGCCAACTAGTGCGGCCGCACGCTGCTCTATTTCTGTCAGGGGCTGAATGTGAACAGAACCGCCCTCGGTCCGCCTTTGCTCTGCACGGTTGATAGATATCTTCTGCAAACGAGAAAAGAGCATAGCATAGCATAAGCTAATTGACTAGTTAGTATCTTGAAGTCACAACAATTTAAAATGTTACATGCTGCTGGTTCAGAGCATTATCCGGATCTTAACATGGTTTACGTAATACATTAATGAATGGAAAACTTAAATTCAATGCAGGAGATTCATTGTTCTAATAAAAATTTGCATGCATCAGTAAAATATAAAATATAAAATATAAAATACAACTTACTCTTGCTGCCGCGACCAAGCTATTCCAGTGTTTTCGGCACTGGTCTGCCCCCCCTCGCCTCATGGGATGCAGACGAGATGACATCT
Source organism: Pristiophorus japonicus (assembly GCF_044704955.1). Classification (NCBI taxonomy): domain Eukaryota; kingdom Metazoa; phylum Chordata; class Chondrichthyes; family Pristiophoridae; genus Pristiophorus; species Pristiophorus japonicus. The sequence continues at coordinate 138,835,136 of NC_091985.1, forward strand.
GCAATCTCACGCCAAATTTTTCAGTACACACCGGGTGGAGGTTTCCCATGCACACCCTGAGTCAAATCGGCCCACCTGAAATGCACCTGATTAACCAGAACCTCATTGGCTTCTTCGCAGAAGGGCTTTGTCCTTTTCCTCTCCGATTCTCTTTCCACAGACATTTTTGCAATTATTTTTAAGTTTAATGTGCTCAAGATTGTCGATTAGGAATTCCCGCTCCTCTCTTTGCTCTCTGGCTTCCTCCTCTCTCTCTAACTTCTCTTTCTCTCTCTGCCCCTCCCTGTGCCTTCTGTGCATGTGTGGATGACCCTTAACCTCCCGAAACGCGGGAAAGCCAGTCGGCCAGAAAAAAAACCCCACACATGCGCAGAAGCCCATTACCAGGGAAGCTTTTGCATTCCACGTTCGGTGAGCAAACGTGGCATTGCCGAACTTTCAGATCACCCATTCCACATCGCTGGCCTATGGCCGAGTGGAAAATCGCAAAAAAAACCATGGGCCATGTTCCAGCGATCACTAAGGCTGAGATGTTGTACATCGCTGGAACAAGGCCCATTTTTGGGGGCGATGGCCACCTAGTGGAAAATCTAGCCCATGTTTTTTTTCTAGTTGTATTTTAAATAAAAAATAGAGATGAGTAAGCAGATCAGCAAGATTGGTAAAATGAGTCAAACACTGATTTTAATTCTTGTTCCCTTCGTAAAATAGTTGAAAATAATGGGGGGGGGGGGAGGAGGGGGAAAAGTCTGTGTAAAACATTTTAAGGACTGTTAAAGTTCCAACACTTAGAAAATTGAGCAAAATTACACTGAGAGGGAATTTGTAAACAAAATGAATTCAAAACTGCCATTAGTTGTACGAAGTCTGAGTAATATTTTGAACTATCAGAGCAGCTAGCAGTTTAAACGTAATTTAAATCCAACACTATCCAACAACAATATACGATAACTATGGATAATTCAGAATTTGTATAAAACAAATTTATTTGCATAAAACAAATTTATTTGCATAAAACAAATTTATTTGCCCGGTATGGTGGCCGTGCTTTCAGCTGCCTTGGCCCTTAGCTCTGGAATTCCCTCTATAAACCTCTTCGCCTCTCTCTCTCTCCCTTCCTTTAAGATGCTCCTTAAAAGCTATCCCTTCGACCAAGCTTTCGATCATCTGTCCTCATATCTCCTTCTGTGGCTCAGGGTCAAAAATGTTTTTATTGATAACGCTCTTGTTATGCTTCTTAGGACATTTTGCTATGTTTAATTTGCTCTATCAATGTAAGTTGTTGTTGTTAAAGGTGCAGTTATATTACCACTTTCATGTGGATGAAAAGCAAATTTGTGAACACATCACTACAAATGTGGCTGTTTGACTCATGAATCAGGATTAAATGGTATGCCACTGCTCAATACTGTATCACACCACTGTGAGTTCTTTTGAGTTTGGTGTTGTGTAACTCTAGCATTTTGAAAAGAGCCAATCAGTCATTAGATCTTTTGGACTCTTGAAATTGATCTTTCCATGTTGTTTTTTAACATTTGTAGGAAACCGATGTTTCCACCCATGCTGCCCTAATATCAAAATCTGCTGTTGTATGGCCTATGTACAACCGAAAGTGGTGCACAATTAGTAGTATAACTGTGGTCTGCTGACTGAACATCACACTCCACAGCTACTGCTCGAGACTGGTAGCTGCAGTTGGTATAACTGCAGCATAAAAGTGCAATGATTGTTGTTTTGGAGGAGAGGTATTAATCACTGCAGAAATGGAACTGATTACGAATGAAAACTGCAATGATATGATTCAGCAATAGATTGATTACATTAAATAAAGTAGCATTTCTTATACAATGTGAGGCCAGAATTTTTCCTACCTCAGCGGGTCCAGTGCGGGCGGTGTCCGTGGGAGGGTTGGGGGTTGGGGGTGGGATGGCGACCCGCTGTTGAAAATGAACTTACCTTAATGGGGCCTATTAAGCCCGACCAGCGCGTTACCCGGCCCAATTAGATGGAATGGGTCTGGTGACGTCATTCATGAAGCGTTTTCAGCCGGGATCCTTAAAGTAACCATGGCTACATTAGATTTAAAGTTTAGAAACATAGAAACATAGAAAATAGGTGCAGGAGTAGGCCATTCGGGCCTTCGAGCCTGCACCGCCATTCAATGAGTTAATGGCTCAACATGCAACTTCAGTACCCCAACTTAGTGCTGTCAATGCACTAAAACATTGGAATGCTGCAAACACTGACAATGACTGCGCAGAAGCAGAGGGCTGCATCCAGGTTATCCGATGACTTCCTCCATATGTTTATGGAGGGAGGCAGAGCATGCAGGGAGGTCCTCTTCCCTTCCGATGGGCGGAAGAGACCTCCCCAGGAGACCAACGCAGCCTGGTTGTACATTGCAGAGGAGGGCACAAGCAGGGATGTGGTCAGGAGGACCTGGGTGCAGTGCCGGAAATGTTTCAATGATCTCATTGGAAACATAGAAAATAGGAGCAGTGGTAGGCCATTCGGCCCTTTGAGCCTACACTGCCATTCATGGCTGATCCTCTATTTCAACACCATATTCCCGCATTTTCCCCATACTCCTTGATTTCTTTTGTGTCTAGAAATCTATCTATCTCCTTCTTAAATACATTCGGTGACTTGGCCTCCACAGCCTTCTCTGGTAGAGAATTCCACAAGTTCACCACCCTTTGAGTGAAAACATTTCTCCTCATCTCGGTCCTAAATTTCCTACCACGTATCCTGAGACTGTGACCCCTTGTTCTAGACTTCCCAGCCGGGGAAAACATCCTCCCCGCATCCAGTCTGTCCAACCCCATCAGAATTTTATACGTTTCAATGAGATCGCCTCTCATTCTTCTAAACTCTAGTGAATACAAGCCTAGTCGACCCAATCTCTCCTCATACGACATCCTGCCATTCCAGGAATCAGTCTGGTGAACCTTCGCTGCACTCCTTCTATGGCAAGTATATCCTTTCTTAGGTAAGGAGACCAAAACTGCACACAATACTCCAGGTGCAGTCTCACCAAGGCCCTGTACAACTGTAGTAAGTCATCCTTGCTCCTGTATTCAAATCCTCTTGCAATGAAGGCCAACATAACATTTGCCTTCCTAACTGCTTGCTGCAGCTGCATATCTGCTTTCAATGACTGGTGTACAAGGACACCCAGGTCCCTTTGTACATCGACATTTCCCGTGCTATCTCCATTTAAATAATACTTTGTCTTTATGTTTTTCCTACCAAAGTGGATAACTTCACATTTATCCATATTACACTGCATCTGCCATGTGTTTGCCCACCTAACCTAAATCGTCTTGCAGCATCTTTGCATCCTCCTCACAACTCACAATCCCACCTAATTTTGTGTTGTCAGCAAAATTGGAAATATTACATTTGATTCCCTCATCCAAATCATTTACATATATTGTGAATAGCTGAGGCCCAAGCCCCACTAGTCACTGCCCGCCATCCTGACAAAGACACGTTTATTCCTATTCTCTGTTTCCCGTCAGTTAACCAATTTTCAATCCATGCCAATATATTATCCCCAATCCTATGTGCTTTAATTTTGCACACTAACCTCTTATGTGGGACTTTATCAAAGGCCTTCTGAAAATCCAAATCCAAATACACTACATCCACTAGTTCTCCCTTATCTATTCTATCAATTACATCCTCAAAAAACTCCAGTAGGTTTGACAAACACAATTTTCCTTTTATAAATCCATGTTGACTTTGTCTAATCCCGTTGATATTATCTAAGTCTCCCGTTATCACATCCTTTATAATAAATCAGGAAAGTTGAGTACAACGCCACATTCAGCTTCATCCTGCTATGCCTCTCATCACATCCCCATTACTCTGCCTTTCCAACCCTACTCCTGCACATCCTTACTCACACCAACTTACCTGCACCTCTATCTACATTATCACTTCCCCATCTCACTAGCCACCCCTTAAACTCACCCTCATCCTAGTGCAATCATATCAACTAACAACACACAAGGGTAGGCATTTAGGTGTTTTAGCCAATGTTTCATGTAAAGTTTCTGTTAATGTGATGTGAAACATTGAAATCTTTAAGAAATCTGATTTGATTTACTAACTTCTGCTTTAAGGGTCTTGCGAGTGAAATATGAACTCAAAATAGTGATTTAAGAACTGTAACAAAGAATACACATCTATAATTTTTGTGATGCTGATAATAATAAAATTAGTGAATATTATGGAATATTTATAACTAAAAGAATTTAAACGTGACTGGGACCCTGACTTTATCTAAGCTAACCTGACACTGATCCACTTATAAAATGAACATGAGATTTAATCATTTCTATTTGGATTGATATTTCACATTTACATATGCCTTTGTTTTGGACTTGTTTATGTTCCAATGTACAATATGACAGATTGTTGTTTGCTTTTAGAGTCTAGGAATTCTTGCTGATAAAAGTGTCGAAGCAACTGTGCAAGAAGGGCTGGAAAATCGCAAGAATACAAGAACATAAGAACATAAGAAATAGGAGCTGGAGTAGACCATTTGGCCCCTCGAGCCAGTTCCGCCATTCAACAAAATCATGGCTGAACTTCTATTTCAACACCTTCCCACATTTTCCCCATACCCCTTAATTCCCCCAAATTTATCAATCTCTGTCTTGAATAACTCAACAACTGAGCATCCAAAGCTCTCTGGGGTTAAGAATTCCAACCCTTTGAGTGCAGAAATGTCTCCTCATCTCAGTCCTAAATGGCCGACCCCTTACTCTGAGACTATGATCCCTAGTTCTAGATTCCTCAGGCAGGGGAAGCATTTTCTCAGCATCAACCCTGTCAAGCCCCTTAAAAATTTAATAGGTTTCAATTAGATCACGTTTCATTCTTCTAAACTCGAGGAAATATAGGCCTAATCTACTCAATCTCTCCTCATAGGGCAGTCCCCTCATCCCAGAAACCAGTCTAGTGAACCTTCGCTGCACTCCCTCTAAAGCAAGTATGTCTTTCCTTAGGTAAGGAGGCCAGAACTGTACACAGTACTCCAGGTATGGCCCTGTATAATTGTAATAAAACTTTTTTACTCTTATACTCGAATCCTTTTGGAACAAAAGCTAACTTACCATTTGCTTTCATAATTGCTTGCTGTACATGCATGTTAACTGTCTGTGATTCATGTACAAGGACACCCAGGTCCCTCTGAATGCAAACATTTCCCAGTCTCTCACCATTCAATAAATATTCTGCTTTTTTGTTTTTCCTACCAAAGTGGATAAATTCTCACGTCCCCACATTGTATTCCATTAGCCATGTTCTTGCCCATTTAGTCAATCTGTCTATATCTCTCTGCAGTCTCTTTGCATCTGACACACAGCTTACTTTCCCACCTAACTTTGTATCATCAGCAAACTAATCTCTTCCTATTTACAACATACCTATAGAAATGCTTGCAATCTTTTTTTGTCTCTTGCTAATTTACTCTCATGTTTGTTTTCTCTTTTCTGATCAATTTCTTGGTCCTCCTTTGTTGAATTTTAAAATCCTCACAATCCTCAGGCCTACTATTCTATTTGGCAACATTATAAGCCTCTTCCTTTGATCTACTGCCATCTTTAATTTCATTTGTTAACCAAGGTCGGACCACTTTTCCTATGGGGTTTTTGTGCCTTAAAGGAATGTATATTTATTGTAAATTTTGCATTAAATCTTTAAATGATAGCCATTACTTGTCTACCATCATAACTTTTAATGTAGTTTTCCAATCTACCTTGGCCAACTCGCCCCTCATACCTACATAGTTTGCTTTGTTTAGATTTAAGACCTTAGTTTCAGAGTTAATCTAAAATTCTATCATATTATGGTCACTCTTCCCTGAAGGTCCCTTTACTACAAGCTTTTTAATGAACCCTTTTTCATTGCACAATACTAGATCTAAAATAGCCTGTTCCCTATTTGGTTCCTCAACATACTGATCCAGAAAACTAACTTGTATATATTCCATGAACTCATCCTCCACACTATTACTGTAAATTTGGTTTGTCCACTCTATATGTAGATTAAAGTTCCCCATGATTACTGTATAACCCTTACTACATGAGCCTCTAATTTCTTGATTTATACTTACATTATACCTACATTACAACTACTGTTTGGGGGACTATAAATAACTTTCACCAATGTTTTCTGCCCCTTCCTGTTTCTTAGCTCCACCCAAACTGATTCTACTTCTTGATTTTCGTGGCTAAGATCCTTTCTCTCTGCTGTCTTTATCCCATCCTTTATTATAAGGGCTATCCCTCCTCCTTTTCCATTTTGCTTATCTCTTCTAAAAGTTAAGTATCCTGGAATATTCCCAAACTTGGTCACTTTATAACCACTATTGGCTATTAGATCAAACCTATTAATTTCTATCTGCGCTATTAATTCATCTATTTTATTGCAAATGTTTCGCGCATTCAGATATTTTGGGCTAGACTTTCCCGAAAGTCCCTCACCACCCGATTGCCGCCCAGAAACACCACTAAGGTTCTGCAACTAACGGTGGCAAAAATTTCCATAATAAAGGTAAGAAATACTACCCGGCGAGAAAATTAATCTTGCAGCTTTCACAGGGCGGTTTCCTCGGCGATCTGGATGGACTTCCTTTGAGGCCAAACTTACGTCCTGGCGATCCTCTAGGCAGTGCACATTGGCGGTTTGCTCCCGGCGGGCGTTTCGAGATGTGGGTGATACCATTTAAAAAGTAAGGGGGAAACTTTCGCCGGGCATTTTCTCTCACAAAAGCAACTGTACCGCTGAGAAAACTGCCGAAAATGAAGACGAAAGTCTTCCATTGCCATGAACTTTGACTTTTTTCTATTTTTCTCTGATGTCACCTCAGTTATTGATGCCTTATTAACTTGCGTACTCTCTCTGTCCCTTCCTGACCCACTCTGCTTACTTTTACCCAAAGCTCTGCTCTGCTCTAGAGCCTTGACATTTATCTTGCTGCTTATAAATTTACTTTTTCCTGAATCCTCATACATCCCCCACCCACATTAATTTAATGCTCTGTCTACTGCTCTAGTTATTCAATTCACCAGTACACGGATTCCAATGGAACGGCTCCCTCTTTCCCCAATCCTGGTGCCAGTGCCCCATGAAGCAAACCCGCTGCCTCCCACACCACTCTTTCAGCTACACATTTAACCTTCTAATCTGTCTATCCCTATACCAATTGCACGTGACTCAGGTAACAATCCAGAGATTATTACCTTTGAGGTTCTGCTTTTTAATTTGGACTCCAACTCCTCAAACTCTCTCAGCAGAACCTCATTCTTTGTTGAGAACATAAGAAATAGGAGCAGGAGTAAGCCATACGGCCCCTCGAGCTTGCTCCGCCATTCAATAAGATCATGGCTGATCTGATCATGGACTCAGCTCCACTTCCACGCCCGCTCCCCATAACCCCTTATCCACTTATCGTTCAAGAAACTGTCTATTTCTTTCTTAAGTTTATTCAATGTCCCAGCTTCCACAGCTCTCTGAGGCAAGAAATTCCAGATTTACAACACTCTGAGAGAAGAAATTTCTCCTCATCTCTGTTTTAAATGGGCGGCTCCTTATTCTAAGATCATGCCCTCTAGTTCTATTCTCCCCCATCAGTGGAAACATCCTCTCTACATCCACCTTGTCAAGCCCCCTCATAATCTTATATGTTTCGATAAGATCAGCTCTCATTCTTCTGAATTCCAATAAGTAGAGACTCAACCTACTCAACCTTTCTTCATAAGTCAGCCCCCTCATCCCCGGAATTAAACTAGTGAACCTTCTCAGAACTGCCTCCAAAGCAAGTATATCCTTTTGTAAATATGGAAACCAAAACTGCACACAGTATTCCAGGTGCGGCCTCACCAATACCTTATATAGCTGTAGCAAGACTTCCCTGCTTTTATACTCCATCCCGTTTGCAATAAAGGCCAAGATTCCATTGGCCTTCCTGATCACTTGCTGTACCTGCATACTATCCTTTTGTGTTTTATGCACAAATACCCCCAGGTCCCGCTGTACTGCGGCACTTTGCAATCTTTCTCCATTTAAATAATAACTTGCTGTTTGATTTTTTTTCTGCCAAAGTTCATGACTGCACACTTTCCAACATTATACTCCATCTGCAAATTTTTTGCCCAATCACTTAGCCTGTCTATGTTCTTTTGCAGATTTTTTGAGTCCTCAAATAAGTAGAGGCTCAACCTATTCAACCTTTCTTCATAAGTCAACCCCCTTATCCCCGGAATCAAACTAGTGAACCTTCTTTGAACTGCCCCCAAAGCAAGTATATTCTTTTGTAAATATGGAAACCAAAATTGCACACAGTATTCCAGGTGTGGCCTTACCAATACCTTGTATAACTGTAGCAAGACTTCCCTGCTTTTATACTTCATCCCCTTTGCAATAAAGGCCAAGATTCCATTGGCCTTCCTGATCACTTTTCCTCCCATCTTTGCATCGTCAGCAAACTTGGCTATGTTACACTCAGTCCCTTCTTCCAAGTTGTTAATATAGATTGTAAATAGTTGGGGTCCCAGCACTAATCCCTACCTGTTCTACCTATTGTTCTATCTATATCATTGGTTCGTACATGGACCACGACTACTGGATTCTCCCCTTTCCACTCCAAGTTCTTCTCCAGCCGATAGAGCCGATAAGGGGGATAAAAACATTCTTGTTTTACTATCCCGATCACTCAGTGCACTAAACTCATCCATCTAAAATGGATGCTAAAGGCCTTTCATGATCTCACCTGATGTGAATTAATTCCTTAAAGCTGTCTTCACTACCTTTCAATTCCAAGCAATGGAGTTCGTGCACCTCCTCATTGGATTCCACAGAAGAGATCAATGAAGAGCAAACAAGGGTTGCTCGAGACTGCACCCCCATTGCATCTTCCTAGTCATTTCTGTTTTTGGCACTGAGGATAAGTGGCCATACCTGCCATTCTGCAACCAAACATTTCTACTGGTCCACGCACAGCTACGTGGGAATGATGGAGTACTACCATCCCAAGCTTTGGTACGGCAGTGAGGCAGTTCTCGAACTGTGCCTTTTGCTGCACATTAGGGATAGCCTTACCATCTCCAAAATCTACAAGTTCATCATTGTCCGCTGCATGCCCCACAATATTGCTACACCACATGGAGGGGACCCTTTGGGTCAGCGGCTTAGTTTGTTTTTTGTGGAGGCCAGAGGAGCAGTCCTTCTGCTGGCTTCTGAGATGGACCAACAACTGAAGGAGGCACATGTGCAGTCCAGGGAAGCTTTCAAGCATGACTGAGCAGCTGCAGTTAGTGAACTCATCCACACGCCGAGCTAAACCTTGCAGAGTAAATCTTGGACAGACTCAAGTGACTCGTGTAAGATGATCCTGCCCAGACAGCTATAATTTTTTAATAAGTAGGCCCTATGAGGTTCAGATCCCTTGTGCACTGCAACTGAGGAAGTAACTAAAGTAGTTCCTGCTCCTCCTCTGTCATCACCACTTTCTCTTCTTAATATGCGCACTGTGACTCAGCTAGTGTGACCTTCTAAATAAGCCACGGTGTAATTGTGCTGCAATTGGTGTGAATTTTGTAGGGTAGTGTGATATGCTCGCTTGCTGGTGGGTGCAAACATACTGTTCTTCTCATCCTATCAGATCAGCCATGATCTTATTGAATGGCGGAGCAGGCTCGAGCGGCCAAATGGCCTACACCCGCTGCTATTTCTTATGTTCTTATGTTCTTATCAAAGCAGAAGAGGAACTTGTCTTAAAATGTTGTCTGCAAGCAACCTTTCACACTGTAGTTACATTGCAATATACTGTGTGTGATGGTTCAGTGCTTAAGTAGATGTTCGTGAGTGAATGGAGAAGACATAACAAAAGCAGGATAGCACTAGCTTTATGCTTGGGGAATGCCTTTGGCTTCACTGCCCCCATTCCCTCTCTACTCTCCTGATGTCCAGTGTGGCCTCTTTAGAAAGAGTCCATGGGCTAGAACCTCCACTTTATTTGCATGCTTAACGCCCGCTTAACGCCCATTTTTACCGCTGAAATGATGTATATCGCCCATTTTGGCACGAAATGGAAACAGATGGGCTTTTTTAGGAGACTTATCGCCGAGTGTTATTTTCCCCATGTGCTTAACGCCCAGAAAAAATATTACTGCCCGCCCACTGTTTTTGGGTGGAATCAGCAGAATGGGCGATTTCAACGGCCATATTATCGCCCAGGGTTACATTCCTCATGGACTTAACACTGAGATTCAATAATAACGCCCGGCGACTATTTTTTGTTGTAAAGAGCATATTTACCCAAACTAGCGGCCATGGAGATCGTCCACCATCAATTTCATCACCTTGCACACATATCGCCCAGAATATTGTCCACTCAAAAAAACGCCCACAAAAAGTGGAACTAATCAGGACGGATGCCAGCAGTGTGGCTGACATTTGTTAAATCCCACTCTTACGTGAGGAGCTGATATCAGAAAGATTTGCCTGAAAGAGCGCTGATGTGAGTGACAACGCTAACACACTGCTGTGTGTGTGCAGCTCATAGATCAATGGTGCCCATCACCTTGGTGCCAGTTGAAGTTTACGTTGATTGATGTAAAGTTGTATTTAATCCTTTCACAGTAAGGGATCACCAGTGTGTAACGGTCCAGCTATGTGAGACAATGCGCAACAAGGTTATGTTCAATAACAAAAGCTTAATACCAACATTGGTCTGAAATCATAAGTAACACAGCCAATAACACCCAACCCCCGCCCACATCCTACTTTTTCCACGATTGATATAAATCACATGGTCAACATGTCCAGCAACACAGAATACAAAGGCAAAGCAGGAGCGTGGTCCCCAGCCCCCATACATTGCAAAAAATTGCATACACCCAGATGGAGATATAACACAGCCATCACCTGCGCATATACACCTCACTTTCCTTCCCCCTCCCCTTCTTCTCCCCACCTCTATCCTTTCCCCTCTTTGCTCCATGGCACCTGGCCGAGGAGCTCCTCAGGTGGTGCCTCATTGGGGGGGCTGAAGGCAAATGCGTTAGTTGGACGGGTACGGGAGTGAGGGGTGCCGAGGGGGCAACATTCTCTGATGCAGAAGCAGGATCTTGGTCCTTGCTCACATCTGTTGTTCACAGTGATGGTGCGGAACCTAGGGGTGGAGTGCCGCACTCTGGGACCACTGGGAGGGCTGTGACAGCAGTGTTCCTCGCTATCGCATCCAGGGATTCCGCCAGACGCGGAATGTACTCGGACATGGTGGTCAGGTGTCGGGATATGCCCCCCAAAGCTTCGATGAGCTGGTCACCAATGTCTACAGTCCTCCTGGACAACTGAACCATCTCTCCGCTGTCATGTCGCGCTCGTGGAACAGACCTGCCACATCCACGAGGCCTCCGCGGGTCTGCGCCATCCTGGGGGCAAATGGGGTGCCCTGTGGAGAGGTGCTTGGGGCCGGCACCTCCAGAGTGGAGGTGGGAATGACCGGAGGACCAATAGATGGCCTTGGAGTGGAATGGGTTCTGGAGCGTTGCGATGCAGGTTCTTCGAAGTCCGCGCTCACATCCGTCGAGAACAGACCCAGCGGATTGATGGAGTCCGCCGACTCCTGCCCCATTCCCCCACCTTCTGGATTCTGTGGCCTTGCCTGGGGCTACACTGCTGGCTGAGCTACAAGACACAAATGAGGTTATTAGAGGAGAAGGGGATGCTAGGGTGACAAGGTGAGTCCAGCGCTACACGCTGCATATGCACGACAAAAGCACCACCGCTCTCAAAATCATCGCAGACATCACATTTCATGATCATCAACACATTGTGGATTGCAATGATTTTCATTAGGCCAGCATTATTTCTATAACACGTTCAGAAATCATCTATCATATATGATTGGTCGGATATGAGTTGGTGTGGCATCTATTGATTTTACATCACGTAATGGTGTAAGCTTTACTCACATGGCATCACTTCAGGGTCTGCAGATGCGTCCGTGTCTGTCCGAGGGTGCTTCCCCACGAGTGCGAGCACCTGCTCCTCCATCTCAGTGATGTCGCTGGGGACTGGTGGCCCCCGCCCTTTCACCTCTGCATGGACCTCATCATCGATAGCTTCTTCTGTAAAAGTGACAGGACGATATGGCATGAGATCATTGCATGATATCATTGTTAGATACTGTCACATATCATTGTTAGATACTGTCACAGAGACTGATACAACACATAACCAACTGATGTAATAATGATTATTGTTGTGTATCTGTAAAGCATGCACTCCCATGTTCCGCCACCAGGGAGTGCATCCCCTGAAGTCCCAAGGGATCCCAGCATCCCTTGGGAGCACTATATATAAGCCGGCCCGAAGGCCTGTTCCTCACTCTGGAGTGTCTTATTAAAGACTGAGGTCACTGTTACTTTAACCTCCCTGTGTGCAGTCTCATCTATGTTAGGAACACAATAATTGGCGAAGCGTTTACGAATCCAACGCAAAGATGCAGCAAACTGTGGGCATCCTGTCGAAGTTCTGGAGAAGAGGGTGATGACTGGGAAGCCTATGTTGAACAGCTAGACCAGTACTTGGTAGCCAACGAGTTGGACGGAGAAGGAAGTGCTGCAAAAAGGAGAGCAGTCCTCCTCACGGTCTGCGGGGCACCGACCTACAGCCTCATGAAGATTTTTCTGGCTCCGGTGAAACCCACAGATAAGTCAAATGAGGAGCTGTGTACACTGGTTCGGGAGCATCTTAACCCGAGGGAGAGCGTGCTGATGGCGAGGTATCGGTTCTACACGTGCCAGCGATCTGAGTACGTCGCCGAGCTAAGGCGACTTGCAGGACAATGTGAGTTTGATGGCTATCTGGAGCAAATGCTCAGCGACTTTTTTGTACTGGGCATTGGCCACGAGACCATCCTACGAAAACTTTTGACTGTAGAGACACCGACCCTCAGTAAGGCCATTGCGATAGCACGGGCGTTTATGTCCACCAGTGATAACACCAAACAAATCTCTCAGCGCACAAGTGCTAGCAATGTTCATAAATTAACTGGAACTGTGTTTGTAAGCAGAAATGTACAAGGCAGAAACCATGAGTCTGCAACTGCCAGCAGGCCTCCGGTGACCCAGATGACTCAGAGTCCGCAACAAAGGATGAATGCAAGGCAATTCACACCTTGTTGGCGTTGTGGAGGCTTCCATTCAGTCTATTCATGCCACTTCAAAGGGTATGTTTGCAAGAGCTATGGAACAATGAGGCACCTCCAACGAGCTGCTGCAAAACCTGCTAACCACCACGTGGCAGAGGAAGATCGGTCCATGGTGGATCAAAGCAATTTCGAGCATCAGAGAGAGGAGGTAGATGCTGAAGTACATGGGGTGCACACATTTTCGATGAAATGTCCACTTATAATGCTAAATGTAAAATTGAAAGGCTTACCCATAGCCATGTAACTGGACACTGGCGCTATCATGAGTAAAAAGATGTTTGAGAGACTGTGGTGCAACAAGGCACTCAGATCAGCCCTGAGGCCCATCCATATGAAACTGAGAACGTACACCAAAGAGCTCATCACTGTCCTGGGCAGCGCCATGGTCAAGGTTACCTACGAGGGCACGGTGCATGAACTGCCACTCTGGATTGTCCCGGGTGATGGCCCCACACTGCTTGGAAAGAGCTGGCTGGGCAAAATCCTCTGGAACTGGGATGACATCCGAGCGCTATCACATGTCGATGAGGCCTCATATACCCAAGTTCTTAACAAATTTCCTTCCGTTTTTGAGCCAGGCATTAGAAACTTTTCCAGGGCAAAGGTGTGGATCCACTTGGTCCCAGAGGCATGACCCATTCACCAGAAGGCGCGAGCAATACCTCACATGATGAGGGAGAGAGGGGAAATCGAGCTGGACAGGCTGCAACGTGAGAGCATCATCTCCCCAATGGAATTCAGCAAGTGGGCCAGCCCGATTGTTCCTGTACTCAAAAGTGATGGCACGGTCAGGACTTGCGGCGATTATAAAGTAACTATTAATCGTTTCTCGCTACAGTACCAATACCCAATACCTAAGGCAGATGACCTATTTGTGACGCTGGCAGGAGGCAAGACATTTACCAAGCTCGACGTGACTTCGGCCTATATGACGCAGGAGCTGGAGGAGTCTTCGAAGGGCCTCACCTGCATCAACACGTACAAGGGACTGTTCATCGACAACAGATGCCCGTCTGGAATTCGGTCGGCTGCAGCAATTTTCCAGAGAAACATGGAGAGCCTACTCAAGTCGGTACCATGCACAGTTGTTTTTCAGGACAACATATTGGCCACGGGTCGGGACACCGCCGAGCACCTACAAAACCTGGAGGAGGTCCTGCAGCGACTGGATCGCGTAGGACTGTGGCTGCAGAGGTCAAAATGCATCTTCATGGCAACAGAAGTGGAGTTTTTGGGGAGAAAGATCGTGGCGGACGGCACTCGGCCCACAGATGCCAAGACAGAGGCTAGCAGGAACGCGTACCAGGCCACAGAATATCACGGAGCTGTGGTCGTTCCTGGGACTCCTCAACTATTTTGGTAACTTCCTACCGGGGTTAAGCACCCTCTTAGAGCCCCACATGTGTAATTGCGTAAAGGTGAGAACTGGGTCTGGGGAAAAAAAACAAGTAATTGCTTTTGAGAAAGCCAGAAACATTTTATGCTCCAACAAGCTGCTTGCATTGTACAACCCGTGTAAAAGACTTGTGCTAGCATGTGATGTGTCGTCGTATGGAGTCGGGTGTGTATTACAACAAGCTAATATTGCGGGGAAGTTGCAACCTGTCGCGTTTGCCTCCAGGAGCTTGTCTAAGGCCGAGAGGGCCTACAGCATGATTGAGAAAGAGGCATTAGCGTGTGTGTTCGGGGTAAAGAAAATGCATCAGTACCAGTTTGGCCTCAAATTTGAACTGGAAACCAATCATAAGCCCTTCATATCCCTGTTTGCTGAAAACAAGTCGATAAATACTAATGCCTCAGCCCGCATACAAAGGTGGACACTCGCGCTATCAGCGTATAACTATACCATCCACCACAGGCCAGGCACTGAGAACTGTGCGGATGCTCTCAGTCGGCTACCATTGCCCACCACGGGGTGGAAATGGCGCAGCCTGCAAACTTGTTCATGGTGGCGCAGCTCGCAGACTTGTTAATGGTCATGGAGGCATTTGAAAATGATAAATCACCTGTCACGGCCGGCCAGATTAGGACTTGGACCAGCCAAGATCCTCTGCTGTCCCTAGTAAAAAACTGTGTACTGCATGGGAGCTGAGCCAGCATCCCCATTGAAATGCAAGAGCTAATCAAGCCATTCCAGCGGCGAAAGGATGAGCTGTTCATTCAGGCAGACTGCCTGTTGTGGGGTAACCGCATAGTGCTACCCAAAAAGGGCAGGGAGACATTCATCTCAGATCTCCACAGCACACACCTGGGTAGAGTAATGATGAAAGCAATAGCCAGATCCCACGTGTGGTGGCCCAGTATCGACTCTGACTTAGAGTCCAGTGTACGGCAATGCAGTGTGTGTGCTCAGTTGAGCAACGCGCTCAGAGAGGCACCACTAAGTTTGTGGTCCTGGCCCTCCAGACCATGGTCAAGGATTCATGTCGACTATGCGGGCCCGTTTCTTGGTAAAATGTTCCTGGTGGTGGTGGATGCTTTTTCAAAATGGATTGAATGTGAAATAATGTCAGGAAGCACCACCACCGCCACCATTGAAAGCCTGAGGGCCATGTTTGTCACCCACGGCCTGCCTGACATACTGGTCAGTGACAACGGGCCATGTTTCACCAGTGCCGAATTTAACAAATCCATGACCCGCAATGGGATCAAACATGTCAACCCGGCCCCATTTAAACCAGCCTCCAATGAGCAGGCAGAACGGGCAGTACAAACAATCAAGCAGAGCCTTAAACGAGTCACAGAAGGCTCACTCCAAACCCGCCTGTCCCGAGTACTGCTCAGCTACCGCACGAGACCGCACTCGCTCACAGGGGTGCCCCCAGCTGAGCTACTCATGAAAAGGACACTTAAAACAAGGTTCTCGCTGGTTCACCCCAACCTGCTTGATCAGGTAGAGAGCAGGCTGCAGCAACAAAATGTAAATGATGGTCGCGCCACTGTGTCACGGGAAATTGATCTGAATGACCCTGTGTATGTGCTAAACTATGGACATGGTCCCAAGTGGATCGCTGGCACAATGATAGTTAAAAAAGGGAGTAGGGTATTTGTAGTCAAACTAGACAATGGACAAATTTGCAGAAAGCACCTGGACCAAACGAGGCTGCGGTTCACAGACTGCCCTGAACAACCCACAGCAGACACCACCTTTTTCGAGCCCACAACACACACCCAAAGGATCAACGACACCACCCCGGACCAGGAAATCGAACCCATCACGCCCAACAGCCCAGCAAGGCCAGGCTCACCCAGCAGCCCTGCAGGGCCAACAACACGCCAGCCCAGCGAGGGCACAGTCAACACACCAGAACAGACATTTGTACCGAGGCGGTCCACCAGGGAAAGAAAGGCTCCCGACCACCTCACCTTGTAAATAGTTTTCACTTTGACTTTGGGTGGGAGTGATGATGTGTATCTGTAAAGCATGCACTCCCATGTTCCGCCACCAAGAGTGCATCCCCTGAAGTCCCAAGGAATCCCAGCATCCCTTGGGAGCACTGTATATAAGCCGGCCCCCAAGGCCTGTTCCTCACTCTGGAATGTCTTAATAAAGACTGAGGTCACTGTTACTTTAACCTCCCTGTGTGCAGTCTCACCTGTGTTAGGAACACAATAATTATTATGATTATATCATTCTTTACCTAAAGACATACACCGTGACTACAGGCTTTGAGTAAAACATTCCCGGTAAAAGTGGAAGACCTCACATCTGTTGATAGTCACTCATGACTGTTACAAATCAAATTATATAAGTACATTAATACATGTAAATCAATGTAATACTTACTTTTGTGGATCCCACAAGGTTATTCCATCGTTTGCGGCACTGGTTGCCCTCACACACCTCGTTGGTTGCCGACGAGACCACCTCTTCTATCTTGGTCCATATCCTCTGGTAGGCCTTTGGGGCGGACTTCCCACGCCCTCCCTGTGTCAATTCACCCCAGCATTTGCCTCGTCCGAGAACGTCCTGGCTCTTTTGCGCCCTCCATTGTGCTCCTCTCCCACCTTGCTGCTCTCTCCAGCATCAGTCTCCACAGCGGGCTGTGATGCCTCCTCCTCTCCCTCCATTATAGGGCAAATTCGGTCAAATATGTGGCTGTTAACAGCTAATTTTTGTTTGCCTACTTGCTGTGAAGCTCTAAAATCTCCCATCTTCCTCCCAAAACAGCCATACCACACCCAGCCATGCCTTCGGTCCCCCTGAGCTCCCTCTCGCTCTGTCTCCTCTTTTGCACATGTCATGGTGACCCTTGACCTCCTGAATTGCAGGAATCGAGCGTTGCCATGCCTTTGCTAAGGATGGCCACACTTTACGGCAGAAGGTCAAAAAAATTTAACGCTACTGCCCATTTGATATCGCTCACGGTAACGTCCATTTTCAAAACTATAAACTCGGTGTTTTGAGAATGGGCGAGAAGCCGGCGATCTGAAAACCCTTTTTTACCGCCCATGCCGGAAATAACGCACATGACTCTAAATTTTGGCTCTCCTCCGGTCTTTTGTTCCCTTCTGTTATAGAAAGAAAGACTTGGATTTATATAGCGCCATTCACGACCACTGGACATCTCAAAGCTCTTTACAGCCAACTAAGTACTTTTGAAGTGTAGTCACTGTTGTAATGTGGGAAATCCAGCAGCCAATTTGCGCACAGCAAGCTCGCACAAACAGCAATGTGATAACGACCAGATAATCTGTTTTTTTGTTATGTTGATTGAGGGATAAATATTGGCCAGGACACCGGGCTTAACTCTCCTGCTCTTCTTCAAAATAGTGCCATGGGATCTTTTATGTCCGCCTGAAGAGAGCAGACGGGGCCTCGGTTTAATGTTTCATTCGAAAGACGGCACCTCCAACAGTGCAGCACTCCCTCAGTTAAGGTTGAGAACCCCAGGAGAATGGTGTGAATGTCATTACATACTGTGACCACTGTCAACTTCAGTTGCTTCTTGTCTGTGCCACATGAAAATGTTACGATTTCTTCTGGCCTCTCCAGCAGCTTTCTGCCTCGGCCACAGATTTTCGGTTTCATAAGCATAGGCTGTTGCAAGAACTAGTTAGTCGGTAAACGCAAAGTATATTGTAAGAGTGATGGTGGTATAGTCGTGAGCATAGCTGCCTTCCAAACAGCTGAACCGGGTTAAATTCCCAGCCATCGCAACTGATGTAATTTAATATCCTTGTCAGATCAGAAATGATTTATGTGAGCTTGTAACATTTAATAACCCACAATCACCTATGAGAAATGATTTAGAAAATTTTCCTGAGCATAGGCTGTCTCTGCCTATTCACTATCAGGTATGAGGTCAGGGCAAAGGAGCGGCGAGAGATTGCAAAGTGATGTGATCGGGGCCCAGGGGAGGCGACGGCCCTGGGGCAGCATGGGCCAGCCCACACTGTGATATGTGTCCGTGCAGTCGAGCTGGTCTCCAGTCATCTTGGTTACTCCTTGCCACTGGACCAAGACCTAGCTCTGTCCGTGTTAAAAAAATCCACGCACAGCATCTCCCACCCTTCAAAATGTAGTTTGGGATCTGGAATATCAGGTCCTTCATTGAAACACCTGTGAACTCATCCCTTTTTGGAGTGGAAGCAAGTCACCCTTGACAGGAGGGACTGCCTAAGAAGAAGAAGATGCCCCTGGAGTGGGACTTGAACCCACAACCTTCTGACTCAGAGGCGAGTGTGCTACCTACTTTTTAAAAATTAGTATTAATATTTATTGAACATTAAGAACATCTACAACATTGTATCATACAAATCCATTTCGGCCCTCTGCACAGCCGTTCCTCCAACACATATTAACATCAAAACCTAAAGTTTAATTTGTCGCCTGTAACATATAATAATCTATTGTAGTTCACACATTGATCATAAAATACTATCTTTAAATTCTTTTCTGAATAAAACATCCACAGAGCCTTATAATGATCTTTTAGTTTATATTTAAAATATTCTTTTAGGTTTATTCTCCTCCGCTTAAAAAACAGCATTCCTTCTTTGCATAATCACAAATCTAGCGGACGTAACACCAGCAAATGGGACAGAGTCTCAATCCGCGTCCCACACACTGGGCAAGTTGACACCTCTACTTGCCCAATCTTACATAAGACTATCATGGGTAAAAATCTGGTTCTGAGCCAATTTGAAATCCAGTTCCATCCACTCTGGATATTTAAAATTTGCAAACACTCCCTTCCAAATCCTGTTGAAGTCCACTTGGGGGTATACTGCCAAAACTCCTGACCAGCAGGTGTCTTAAATCTCCATTCTCTACATACCACATAGAAATCTCGAGTATTACAGTTGTCAACTTGGACCAAATCCTTGCCTTTCTCCAGCAGAAAGCTTGGAAAAGCAGGACGCATTATACCTCCTTTGGAGATTTGTGTATTTATTTCTTCCATCCAATCCTGTGGCATTGCCCTCACAATCTCGCATACATGATCTGAATTACTTTTTCCTCTAACTCCTGATCCTCCTCCCAAACTATATCACTCACCAACGCTTCCGGCAACCAACCTGGAATTACCTCATAAAATACATCTTTCCCATATATAATACCAGCTTTTATAAAAGCTTGAGTAAATAATACCTCTCCTTCAATGTTGATCCATCTGTTCAAAAATAAGGGCTGTTCTAAAAATTCCTGAGCACCTTTGGGCATAAACTGTACACTTTAAAAAAATTGGGCCCAAGTGTCTTCAACCCACTTTTAAAACTCAGAAAGATGTTTAATCGATTTCGAAAACATATTGTTGTATTGCAAATAAAATATTCCGTCTTCCTATCCCACTTAATTTAAAAAAGTGCTGAAAACAACTCTTCCAAAAACTTGTATTTGACTTCTGAAGAAATCTCTTCACCCATTTAATTGTAAAGGATTTTTTCTTCAAATCAATATCTAGGAAATTGAGTCATCCCTGATTTTGCTGTCCAATGATGGTATTGTAAGCAACCAAGGCTGGTTTCTCTTCCCATAAAAACTTTACACAAGCCTCTCGGATAGACTTTTCCGCCCACCCAAGAATATCCTCCACTGTCAATAAGTACCATAGCTGAGATAGCAGGAGAGCTGACACTATATCGCTCTTCCTTGCACTTTCAACCACCTTCTTTCCCATCTTCCCACAATCTTCATAATTTTCATAACCTTCGGTTCCCAATGTAATAAGGGAATTAAGGGTTATGGGGAGCGGGCGGGTAAGCAAAGCTGAGTCCACGGCCAGATCAGCCATGATCTTGTTGAGTGGCGGAGCAGGCTCGAGGGGCTAGATGGCCGACTCCTGTTCCTAATTCTTATGTTCTTATTCTTATGTTCTTCTGAAATCGATCCCACTTCATCCCTATCCTTCTTGTGCCCTGTCATGTATCTTACATTATTATATATAACTGTATCCTAACATGCTATACATGACTGTAATAAGATATGACCTGTAACCACCAGCATACCTTGCCACCAGGGGTGCATTTGCAAGAGACAGGTATATAAGGACAGGTCTCAGGCAAGTGCAGCATTCCAGAGCTGTGAAATAAAGGTGCAGGTCCAGAGTGACCTTGACTTCACTACATGCCTCATGTGAATCTGTACTGAGGGGACGGGACTTTACAATGGCGACGAGTTACGGGATTACAGAATCCATAGAATGGCAAACAACGGATCAGATGAAAAGTACAATGCGGGAGACAATTGGGAGGACTTTATAGAAAGGCTCCAGCAAAGCTTTGTAACCAAAGACTGGTTAGGCGATGATAAGGCAGACAAGAGAAGAGCCCATCTCTTGACCAGCTGTGGCTCGAAAACATACGCTTCAATGAAGGATCTGTTGGCACCCGAGAAACCAGCAAGCAAGTCGTTTGAAGAATTGAGCACACTGGTAAGAGACCACCTGAAGCCAGCGAGCAGACTACACATGGCCAGACACAAGTTCTACAACTGCAGACGCTGTGTGGGCCAGAGCATACCCAACTTTGTGGCGGAACTTCGGAGGTTGGCTAGTTTATGTGAGTTCTCCGATGAACTGAGGAGAGAAATGCTGAGAGACTTTTTCATTGAAGGAATAGGCCACGATGGCATATTCCGAAAGCTCATAGAGACCAAGAACCTGACCTTAGAGGCAGCAGCACTGGTTGCACAGACATTCTTGGTCGGGGAAGAAGAAACAAGGTTGATTTACAATGCAGGTACGACAACTAACGAAATATCGGAACAAAAAGTTCACAGCACGAAACAAGCTGCTACCCCGACACACAGACAAAACCGGGAGAACAGGCTCTCGACAGCAGGCAGAAGCCATCAAGGGCCACAGGAATGGCCGTTCACACCTCATCAACCCATAACGCGAGCAATCAACTACAAACTGAGAGAAGCTTAAGAGAAATCAGCCAGACGCAGCTCATTCTTTGGGAACGCTTTGAACAATGGAACAGGTCTGTGCTGGAGGTGTGGGGCCCGCATGTGCAAAAAAACGGCAGCTCGGCTGGTATACGAATCAGATGGGTCGGAAAGCGGACCAGAAGATGGTGGGAACAGTACCCGGGACGCCAATGTACAGCGGGTCAACACGATCAATGGCCGCTGCTCCTACAACAGGACGCCTCCTATAATGATGAGGATCCTACTCAATGGGATATCTGTCAACATGGAGTTGGATACGGGAGCAAGTCAATCTCTCATGGGCGCTCAACAATTTGAACAACTGTGGCCGCATAAAAGAGACAGACCAAAACTCACAAGGGTCGACACCAAACTAAGGACCTATACCAAAGAAATCGTACCAGTCCTCGGCAGCGCCATGCTCTCTGTCACACACAAAGGGACAATGAACCGACTTCCCCTGTGGATTGTCCCTGGAGACCCCCCAGCACTGCTGGGGAGAAGTTGGCTGGCAAAACTAAACTGGAAATGGGATGATGTCCATGCCATGTCATTCGAGGAACGGACCTCCTGCTCAACAGTTATAAAGCGATTTGAACATCTCTTTCAGCCAGGTGTGGGCACTTTCAAAGGGGCCAAAGTCAAAATCTACATCACACAGGATGCTAGACCGGTCCATCACAAGGTCAGAGCTGTAACCTATGTGATGAGGGAAAAGATTGAACATGAACTAGATCGGCTTCTGCGGGAAGGCATTATATCACCTGTGAAATTTAGCGACTGGGCAAGTCCCATCGTCCCAGTCATGAAGCCTGATGGATCCGTACGAATCTGTGGGGACTACAAATCTACCATAAACAGAGTCTCCCTACAGGACCAGTACCCGCTGCCCAGAGCGGAGGACTTATTTGCCACATTGGCTGGAGGTAAACTTTTCTCAAAATTAGACCTCACATCTGCGTATATGACGCAAGAATTGACCGAGGAATCCAAGCTACTCACCACCATCAACACACATTGAGGCCTTTTCATGTACAATCGATGCCCATTCAGCATCAGGTTGGCAGCTGCCATATTCCAGCGCAACATAGAGAGTCTGCTCAGGTCCATCCCACGGACGGTTGGATTTCAAGACGATATACTTATCACGGGCAGGGACACCGACTCCCATCTCCGTAATTTGGAGGAAGTACTAAAAGCGGTTTGATCGGGTAGGCCTACGAGTCAAGAAATCCAAGTGCCTATTTCTCGCACCCGAGGTTGAATTTTTGGGCAGAAGGATTGCCGCTGATGGAATCCGCCCAACAGAGTCCAAAACAGATGCAATTCGCCTGGCACCCAGGCCCTGGAATGTCTCAGAACTGCGCACCTTTCTCGGGCTACTCAATTACTTTGGGAACTTTATGCAGAACTTAAGCACGCTGCTGGAGCCTCTCCATGTGCTACTCAGGAAGGGGTGCGATTGGTTTTGGGGGGACGCCCAGCGACGCGCCTTCAATAAGGCACGCAACCTTCTGTGTTCCAACAGTGTTTTGACTTTCTTTGATCCAGGTAAAAAGCTAGTTCTCACATGCGATGCGTCAGTGTATGGGGTCGGGTGCGTTTTGCAACATGTCAATAGTGCGAGCAAATTACAACCCATAGCTTATGCCTCCAGGTCACTTTCGTGGGCGGAGCGTGGATACGGAATGCTAGAGAAGGAGGCGCTCGCGTGCGTGTACGGTGTCAGCAAGATGCACCAATACCTTTTTTGGGCCAAGTTCACGTTAGAAACCAACCACAAGCCCCTCACGTCCCTCCTATCTGAGAGGAAGGCAATAAACGCCAACGCCTCGGCGCGAATTCAACGGTGGGCACTGATGCCGGCGTCCTATGACTATACCATAAGGCACAGACCAGGCACAGACAACTGTGCCGACGCACTCAGCAGGCTACCCCTGGAAGGGTCTGACGAACAGGACTGTGAGATAGTCATGGCAATCAATGCCTTTGAGTCCACAGGTTCGCCCATGACGGCTCGCCAAATCAGAGCCTGGACGGCCAGCGTTATCCTTAGTAAAAAGATATGTCCTAACCGGTGACTGGGCAGAGGCTCGCGATGCCTGCCTCGAGGAATTAAAACCCTTTCACAGGCGCGTGCATGAGCTATCACTACAAGCAAACTGCCTGATGTGGGGCAGCCGAGTAGTCATGCCTCTGCGAGGCAGAGAGCTCCACCGCGAGCACCGGGGATCGTTCTCATGAAGGCCATAGCCAGATCCCACGTCTCGTGGCCTGGTATTGACGCAGACTTGGAGCTCTGCGTCCGAAGGTGCATCATTTGTGCCCAACTCAGCAATGCCCCCAGGGAGGCTCCACTGAGCCCCTGGCCCTGGCCTACCAAACCATGGTCGCGGGTGCACGTAGACTATGCGGGCCCATTCATGGGCAAAATGTTTCTCGTAGTTGTAGATGCATTTTCAAAGTGGATCGAATGCACCATTTTAAAGTCGAGCACAACCTCCACCACTGTGGAGAGCCTCGCAACC
Organism: Pristiophorus japonicus; assembly: GCF_044704955.1. Classification (NCBI taxonomy): domain Eukaryota; kingdom Metazoa; phylum Chordata; class Chondrichthyes; family Pristiophoridae; genus Pristiophorus; species Pristiophorus japonicus. Next base: position 138,859,272 of record NC_091985.1, read on the forward strand.
ATGTTTGCAACGCACGGAATCCCTGACATATTGGTCAGTGACAATGGTCTGTGCTTCACCAGCACAGAATTCCAAGACTTTATAATTGACCACGGCATAAATCACTTCAAGACGGCACCGTTCAAGCCGGCCTCCAATGGCCAGGTGGAGAGAGGAGTGCAAATCATTAAACAAGGCATGCTTAAAATCCAAGGTCCGACGCTGCAGGGTCGCCTGTCACGACTGCTGCTGGCATACAGATCTTGTCCGCACTCATTGACTGGGATCCCCCCCGCGCAACTGTTGATGAAAAGGACTTTAAAAACAAGGCTCTCATTAATCCTCCCAGACATGCACGAAATCGTTGAGGCAAAGCGCCGTAAGCTGACTGAGTACCATGACAGAAATTCGAGGGGGAGATGGAATGAGATAGGGGACAAAGTGTTTGTACTAAACTATGGCAGGGGTCCCAAATGGCTTGCAGGGACAGTAACGGGCAAGGAAGGAAACAGGCTACTGGTAGTACAAATGGACAATGGCAAAACCTGCCGGAGGCATGTCGACCAAGTCAAAAGCAGATTTACTAACAACACTGCGGAACCAGAGGCAGACTACAATGTGGAACTCGCGCCACACCTGGTGGACAGACAGAGGGAACAACCTGAAGAAAGAGCAATCCCAACAGACAGCCCAGGCGAGTCAACACCAATCACACCAATCGAAACAGACAGCCCAGGCGAGATACCAGCAACCACACCCAAAGAAAAACAGACACCAAGGCAAACAACTGAACCACAACTCAGACGCTCCACTCGAGAGCGTAGACTACCTGAGAGACTGAACCTTTCAAGATGATAAGACCTTGGGGGAGGGTGATGTCATGTATCTTACATTATTATATATAACTGTATCCTAACATGCTATACATGACTGTAATAAGATATGACCTGTAACCACCAGCATACCTTACCACCAGGGGTGCACTTGCAAGAGACAGGTATATAAGGAGAGGTCTCAGGCAAGTGCAGCATTCCAGAGCTGTGAAATAAAGGTGCAGGTCCAGAGTGATCTTGACTTCACTACATGCTTCGTGTGAATCTGTACTGAGGGGACAGGACTTTACATGCCCCATATGTACCCCCACAACTTCTAAAACCTCCACCACCTAAAAAGGGATTTCCTCCAACTACTCTCCCCTCCTCTTTCCCACAACCAGGCATTGGGACTTACTATAATTGACTCTGGCTCCTGAAGCTCTACAATACTCCTCCACTACTCCTATAGCTTTCCTCACTGACTGCCCATCTCTCAACATTAAGGTCGTGTCATTTACATATTGGTGTATTATCGACACCTCTCCGGGACTGGGAACCGCAATCCCAACTACACCTTGTTCCTAATGGGCTCAGGGGGAAACCCTGTCTCATTGATCACTGTATTGGAAAATACCAGGATAAAAAACCATTACATTTAACACAGCTAAATGTGTTTGAATAAATAATCCTTATCCACTCAATGAAATTTTTCACAAAACCAAATGCTTCCAAAACCATCAAAAGAAAATCATGAGAGACACTATCGAAGGCTTTCTCTTGATCCACCTTCAGCACATAAGCTTCCCTCCCACTCTCTTCCATGAGTTCTACCGCATCTTGGATTCAGACCACTGAGTCAGCGATGTCCTGGCCTATGACTCCACAGGACTGAGAGGGCGAAACTATCTGCGGCATCACCTCCTTCATACGATTTGCCATAACTCTCGTCAAGATCTTATACTCTATATTTAATAATGTGATGGGCCTCCAATTCTTCAGATCCATTCCATTCCCTTTATTTTTATAAGCAAAGCTTAGAATACCTCTCCTTATAGATGGGGCCAGGCTTCCCTCAGTTTTAATCTCCTTAAAAACCTCTAAGACCAAAGGACTTAAAATCTCTAAAAATTCTTTATAAAATTTTGCACTTAGTCCATCGGGCCTTGGGCTTTTCCCCTCCTTCATTCCACTTATTGCTACTTTTATTTCCGTTAATCCTATTTCTTTGTCACACATGCTTCTCTCATCCTCCTTTAAACCCTCTTCAATAAAAGCACTAACCTTCTCCATCGCCAATTTGGAAATGCCTTCTTTTTATATAACCATTGATAAAAACTACTAGCCGCCTCCATAATCTCCCCACTTTCATTAATGATCTTTTCCCCAACCTTCAACTCTCCAATTAATGATAACCTTTGTCGCAACTTCTCTTGCTCTAAAAAATATCTAGTGCATCTTTCTCTCTCCATCTTTAGCCTTTGAACAGGGAATGGCCCCCTTGCATTTTTCAGCTTGCAATAATTCCCACTCTTCTTTTAAAACCTTCCACTTAGTCTTTGCTCCCTTATCCCCTCCGTCAACTGCTTTACAGATATCTGTAAACCTTCTGTTTTTGCTGGGTAATTTAAGGGTAACTAGTGGGATGGCAGGGCAGCTCGTTCAAACGGAATGCAACACCTGTGCCTTGTGGGAATTCCTGGATGCTTCCCGCAACGGGGATGACTACATGTGCAGGAAGTGTCTCCAGCTCCTCCAACTCGAGCGCCGAGTCTCGGAGCTTGAGCGAGGACTGGAGGCACTGAGGAGCATCCGAGAGAACGAGAGGTACGTGGATAGCACGTTTCAGGCGTTGGTCACCGCACAGATTAAAAGGGTACAGGAGGATAGGGAATGGGTGACCGACGCACACAAGAGTATGGCGAGGCAGGTAGTGCAGGAGTCTCCTGAGGCTATCCCGCTCTCCAACCGGTACTCTATTCTGACTACTGGCGAGGGCGGTGATGCCTCTGGGGAGTGCAGCCAGGGCCAAGTCCACAACACCGTGGGTGGCTCAGCTGCACAGGGGGGGAGGAAGAAGACGGGAAGGGCTATAGTGATAGGAGAATCAATAGTTAGGGGAGCAGATAGGTGCTTCTGCGGCAGCAAAAGTGACATCAGGATGGTGTGTTGCCTCTCTGGTGCAAGGGTCAATGATGTCACTGAGTGACTGCAGGGCATTCTGGGGAGGGAAGTGGAACAGCCAGTGGCTGTGGTCCACATTGGTACCAACGACATAGGTAGAAAGAGGGGTGTGGTCCTGAAAGCGGAGTTTAGGGAGCTCGGAGTAAGATTGAAAGCTAGGACCTCAAAGGTGGTAATCTCGGGATTACTGCCAGTGCCACATACTAGTGAGGGTAGAAATAGGAAGGCTAGTCAGATAAATACGTGGCTGGGGCATTGATATAGGAGGGAGGGCTTTAGTTTCCTGAACAATTGGGACCGCTTCAAGGGTAGGTGGGATCTGTACAAGTCGGACAGGTTACACCTCAACAGAGACGGGACCAATGTTCTCGCAGGTGGTTTTGATAGTGCGGTTGGGAGGGCTTTAAACTAGCTTGTCAGGGGGATGGGAATCCAGGAGAGGGCTCTGAGCTAGTTAAAGTGGGTGAGAGCTCAGATAACCAGAACTCCAAGAAAGAATGCAAAAGGCAGGAGGCAACAGAGCAGAGTAGCACTGGTGTAAGTGTAAACCACAAGGTGATAGGAAGGGACAATATGTATGAATATAAAGGGGCTGCAGGAGGGGTCAAAAGTAAAAATCATGGTTTAAAAACTAGTATTAAAACACTTTACCTAAACGCACGCAGCATTCGAAACAAAGTAAATGAGTTGACGGCACAAATCATTACAAATGGATATGATTTGGTGGCCATTACTGAAATGTGGTTGCAGGGTGGTCAAGACTGGGAATTAAACATACAGGGGTATTTGACAATTCGGAAAGATAGACAAGGAGGGAAAGGAGGTGGGGTAGCTCTGTTAATAAAAGATGATATCAGGGCAGTTGTGAGAGACGATATTGGCTCTAATGAACAAAATGTTGAATCATTGTGGGTGGAGATTAGAGATAGTAAGGGAAAAAAGTCACTGGTGGGCGTAGTTTATAGGCCCCCAAATAATAACTTCACAGTGGGGCAGACAATAATCAAGGGAATAATGGAGGCATGTGAAAAAGGAACGGCAGTAATCATGGGGGATTTTAACCAACATATCAATTGGTCAAATCAAATCGCACGGGGTAGCCTTGAGGAGGAATTCATAGAATGCATACGGGATTCTTTCTTAGAACAGTATGTTACAGAACCTACAAGGGAGCAAGCTATCTTAGATCTGGTCCTGTGTAATGAGACGGGAATAATAAACGATCTCTGAGTAAAAGATCCTCTCGGAATGAGTGATGACAGTATGGTTGAATTTGTAATACAGATTGAGAGTGAGGAAGTAGTGTCTCAAATGAGCGTACTATGCTTAAACAAAGAGGACTACAGTGGGATGAGGGCAGAGTTGGCTAAAGTAGACTGGGAACACAGACTAAATGGTGGCACAATTGAGGAACAGTAGAGGACTTTTAAGGAGCTCTTTCATAATGCTCAACAAAAATATATTCCAGTGAAAAAGAAGGGCGGTAAGAGCAGGGATAACCAGCCATGGATAACCAAGGAAATAAAGGAGAGTATCAAATTAAAAACCAATGCGTATAAGGTGGCCAAGGTTAGTGGGAAACTAGAATATTGGGAAAATTTTAAATGACAGCAAAGAATGACTAAGAAAGCAATAAAGAAAGGAAAGATAGATTACAAAAGTAAACTTGCACAAAACATAAAAACAGATAGTAAAAGCTTTTACAGATATATAAAACGGAAAAGAGTGACTGAAGTAAATGTTGGTCCTTAGAAGATGAGAAGGGGGATTTAATAATGGGAAGTGTGGAAATGGCTGAGACCTTAAACAATTATTTTGCTTCGGTCTTCACAGTGGAAGACACAAAAACCATGCCAAAAATTACTGGTCACGGGAATGTGGGCAGGGAGGACCTTGAGACAATCACTATCACTAGGGAGATAGTGCTGGACAGGCTAATAGGACTCAAGGTAGACAAGTCCCCTGGTCCTGATGAAATGCATCCCAGGGTTTTAAAAGAGATGGCGGAAGTTATAGCAGATGCATTCATTATAATCTACCAAAATTCTCTGGACTCTGGGGAGGTACCATCGGATTGGAAAGCAGCTAATGTAACGCCTCTATTTAAAAAAGGGGGCAGACAAAAGGCAGGTAACTATAGGCTGGTTAGTTTAACATCTGTAGTGGGGAAAATGCTTGAAGCTATCATTAAGGAAGAAATAGCGGGACATCTAGATAGGAATAGTGCAATCAAGCAGACGCAACATGGATTCATGAAGGGGAAATCATGTTTAACTAATTTACTGGAATTCTTTGAGGATATAACGAGCATGGTGGATAGAGGTGTACCGATGGATGTGGTGTATTTGGATTTCCAAAAGGCATTCGATAATGTGGCACACAAAAGATTACTGCAGAAGATAAAGGTACGCGGAGTGGGAGGAAATGTATTAGCATGGATCGAGAATTGGCTGGCTAACAGAAAGCAGAGCGTCGGGATAAATGGGTCCTTTTCAGGTTGGCAATTGGTGGTTATTGGTGTGCCACAGGGATCGGTGCTGGGACCACAACTGTTTACAACATACATAGATGACCTGGAAGAGGGGACAAAGTGTAGTGGAACAAAATTTGCAGATGACACAAAGATTAGTGGGAAAGCGGGTTGTGTAGAGGACACAGAGAGGCTGCAAAGAGATTTAGATAGGTTAAGCGAATGGGCTAAGGTTTGGCAGATGGAATACAATGTCGGAAAATGTGAGGTCATCCACCTTGGAAAAAAAGAACAGTAAAAGGGAATATTATTTGAATGGGGAGAAATTAAAACATGCTGCAGTGCAGAGGGACCTGAGGGTCCTTGTGCATGAATCCCAAAAAGTTAGTTTGCAGGTGCAGCAGGTAATCAGGAAGGCGAATGGAATGTTGGCCTTCATTGCGAGAGGGATGGAATACAAAAGCAGGGAGGTCCTGCTGCAACTGTATAGGGTATTGGTGAGGCCGCACCTGGAATACTGCATGCAGTTTTGGTCACCTTACTTAAGGAAGGATATACTAGCTTTGGAGCGGGTACAGAGACAATTCACTAGGCTGATTCCGGAGATGAGGGTGTTACCTTATGATGATAGATTAAGTAGACTGGGTCTTTACTCGTTGGAGTTCAGAAGGATGAGGGGTGATCTTATAGAAACTTTTAAAATAATGAAAGGGATAGACAAGATAGAGGCAGAGAGGTTGTTTCCACTGGTCGGGGAGACTAGAACTCGGGGGCACAGCCTCAAAATACGGGGGAGCCAATTTAAAACCGAGTTGAGAAGGAATTTCTTCTCCCAGAGGCTTGTGAATCTGTGGAATTCTCTGCCCAAGGAAGCAGTTGAGGCTAGCTCATTGAATGTATTCAAATCACAGATAGATAGATTTTTAACCAATAAGGGAATTAAGGGTTATGGGGAGCGGGCGGGTAAGTGGAGCTGAATCCACGGCCAGATCAGCCATGATCTTGTTGAATGGCGGAGCAGGCTCGAGGGGCTAGATGGCCTACTCCTTTTCTTAATTCTTATGTTCTTATGTTCTTATTATATTCTCTTCTTGACGCCAGTTAGCTGTTGCTCTCTCTTTCACATTAAGTACCGAAAATACTTTTACTTCATGTTTGAAATTGTCCCACCAAACTCTTTTTTCTTTCTGGTTCCTTCTGAGCATTCTTTATTATATTTAAAATCCCTTCTTTAAAAGCAATTTCTTTCAGGTACTGATTGTTTAAAATCCATATCTCTGGACCGATCTTAATTCTGCTGTTCCTAATTTTAAGAACCAAAGCCGAGTGGTCACTAAAAAATATTTTTTTATAATAAATCTCCATTATGAACTTAACTCTTCCCGCATTAACACAAAATCTATTTGGCTCTGTTTTAAAACATCACTCACACAACCTCTTCTGGAGAACTCCCTTTTTATGGGGTTCCGATCCCTCCATAATCTCTCAAATTTAAATTTCCCATCATTTTTACAATCATCTCTCTGGAGCGATCATCCTTAAAGGTCATCTGGGCTAAAATCCCCCACTATACAAGAGTTTTCTGCCTCTGCCACTTCTGTGAATAACCAAAAAACCTCAGACACTTGCAATGGTCATTCGGTGCATAGATATTAGAGAGATCACAATTCAATTCATCCATTTGTACCTTTCGCTGTAAAAATCTCCCCTCAGTGTCCTTGTCCACCAATGCAACATTTTATTTTATGGACGAACTCACTAAAACAGCCATCCCTCTGTGGTTATTATTTGCGCAACTTGCAAACACTTCTCCCTTCCAAACCTTCCAAATTCTTTCTAGGATATCCTCATCCCAAAAGGTTTCTTGCCGATACAGCAGGTCAGTGCCTTTAAAACACTGCAACAACCGTTGCAATTTTTTCTCCCTGCTCAGTCCATTCACATTAATCGAGACAATGTAATCATTGCTCCTAATAAAGGAAGTTTGTGTGATAATCCCCCATCATCAGTTCATCTCTGGCCCTTCCCTCCTCTCATGCTCCTTCCCAACCTTTTGGCAGCTGTTGCTTTCTCCTGCAGCCTCTTTTTCAACTCCTGTTTGAACTTTCCCTGCAGTTTCAGCCTCTTCCTTACATTAAATTTGGCTGTGGAACTGCCCCTTCTCCCTCCTTCTGCCCCTCACTAACCTTTTCCTTTCCACATGATGCCCCTCCAGCCTCCAATTCCATGTCTCCATCCTCCTCTGACACCTCACTCTCGAGCTCTTCTGTAATCTCCCGTCCCTGTTCCCCGTTGGATACAGAATCTCCCTTAAAGAGCCCTCCTGTGAACATGGTTTCTCCAATAGTGCCACTCCCTTCGGCCTCACCTCCACCGCTGACCCTTGCTCCCCATTTCTTCTCTCTCTGGGACAGTGGCGCGTCTCCACCCACCTTGCTCCCGATTGGCTCGACGCTGTCCCTGACCCGTGATGTCCTCCACTGACTTTGTCCTTTTCCACCATACTTGGTGTGTTTTCCACCATCTCCATCCTGTTTTCTGCTCCGTAATTTTCTGCCTCTTCTTGCGCTCTTTCCTCATTCCGTTCAGCGGCTGTGTCCACTGCTTACTCCACTTTTCTGGCCACTCCACTCACACCTCCTGCTCCTTCTCCCATCTCCTCGTCGCTCAAGGAGCTTCCTTCTCCCTCAAACTCACAGCGGGTGGGGTCTTTGCGACAAACCACACAGCTCTCTGCCTTGCAGTTCCGAGCGATGTGTCCAGACTTGCCACAGTTATAACAGTACAGGTTTGGACAGCTTCTTACGAAATGGTCGTGTCCAAGACAGTAGTAGCAAACCTTCACCTGGTTATCATGCAGAACCCGGAAGTACTACACTTCTTCCATTGTCTCAAATTTCATGCTGTCGGGTAATGACTTCACCCCCTTTGGGAACCGCACTTTTACGTAACGGGCTACCCGCGTTCTAGGGTAGTATCTCCACTTTATTACTGAGCAAAGTTTAAAGTCCCACAGCTCCAACTTTTTTATCAGCACATCGTCCTCAACATAAACCGGCAGGTTTAAGAATGAAACCACCACCTCTTTGGAATACAGCAGAGATACATTTCAAGTACTTCTCACCAACCTTCAGGCTCAGTAAAAGTCTTTCCAGCTCCTCTCAGCCACTGACCGTCACTTCGAATCTAACATTCGGCTTTGGTCGGCAAGCAAAGCAACTTCCCTTACCACACGCCTCATGTACTTCCTGGATAATATCCCAAGCTCACATCTCCTTATCCAGGCAGTAAACCACCATCTTCTGGGGTCCTGGCCCAAATCTTTGGGCCGTTTATTCTCCCTTCTCAAGACATTCTCTCCCCTGATTAAATTTACACTGGGAGCATTGTTCCCTGAGGGGCCTGGCACTCCAAACCCCTCAGCAGCCATCTGGTTGATGTTAAGAGGCCAAAAAGACCCTAACATTTGGAGAAAAAAAACCCATTACCAACTTTTTACAAACTCACTCCAACTCCTGCAGTAATCAGCAGCACCTGCTCACTCCTAGCCCAGTGCTACCCACTGAGCCACAGCTGACACTGTGCCACCTAGTGCTTTAAGTAGTAGTCTTGAGATATTGCAGGTGTATAGAGAACATACAGTAATACGCAAGTGCCAGCATGTGTGTGAGTAAATGAATATGCACCATGCAGTTAGATTGTGTTAAATTTCTGTGTGAAGCCCTTTAAAGAGTTCTGTGTGACAGCAGCTTCAGTCATAACTTTCAGCTTAAATTGGTGTCCCGCTGCAGTATGGCCATGCATGGCAGCATCGAAATAGTAAGAAAGGTTGAGTGCTTTGGATGGGGCAGCAGTAAGAAAGGAGCAGGCTATCAGGAAACACTTTGACATTTATACTTGATATAGGAAACTTTGGGTAGTTCTACTGTGGCACTTTTTCTGGGGCCCCCTGTTTTTGATCCCGATCCACTGACAGAATTCACCTCTATCTCCTCTGGGGAGATGTCTTTGAATGCCAATGACTGCCGCCCTCCTTTGTTTCATAGAAACATAGAAACATAGAAAATAGGTGCAGGAGAAGGCCATTCAGCCCTTTGAGCCTGCACCTCCATTCAATGAGTTCATGGCTGAACATGCAACTTCAGAACACCATTCCTGCTTTCTCGCCATACTCCTTGATCCCCTAGTCGTAAGGACTACATCTAACTCCTTTTTGAATATATTTAGTGAATTGGCCTCAACAACTTTCTGCGGTAGAGAATTCCACAGGTTCACCACTCTCTGGGTGAAGAAGTTTCTCCTCATCTCGGTCCTAAATGGCTTACCCCTTATCCTTAGACTGTGACCCCTGGTTCTGGACTTCCCCAACATTGGGAACATTCTTCCTGCATCTAACCTGTCTAAACCCGTCAGAATTTTAAACATTTCTATGAGATCCCCTCTCATTCTTCTGAACTCCAGTGAATACAAGCCCAGTTGATTCAGTCTTTCTTGCCATCCCGGGAATCAGTCTGGTGAACCTTCGCTGCACTCCCTCAATAGCAAGAATGTCCTTCCTCAAGTTAGGAGACCAGAACTGTACACAATACTCCAGGTGTGGCCTCACCAAGGCCCTGTACAGCTGTAGTAACACATCCCTGCCCCTGTACTCAAATCCCCTCGCTATGAAGCCAAACATGCCATTTGCCTTCTTAACCGCCTGCTGTACCTGCATGCCAACCTTCAATGACTGATGTACCATGACACCCAGATCTTGTTGCACCTCCCCTTTTCCTAATCTGTCACCATTCAGATAATAGTCTATCTCTCTGTTTTTACAACCAAAGTGGATAACCTCACATTTATCCACATTATACTTCATCTGCCATGCATTTGCCCACTCACCTAACCTATCGAAGTCACTCTGCAGCATCATAGCATCCTCCTCGCAGCTCACACTGCCATCCAACTTAGTGTCATCCGCAAATTTGGAGATACTACATTTAATCCCCTCGTCTAAATGTACAATGTAAACAGCTGGGGCCCCAGCACAGAACCTTGCAGTACCCCACTAGTCACTGCCTGCCATTCTGAAATGTACCCATTTACTCCTACTCTTTGCTTCCTGTCTGACAACCAGTTCTCAACCCACGTCAGCACACTACCCCAAATCCCATGTGCTTTAACTTTGCACATTAATCTCTTGTATGGGACCTTGTCGAAAGCCTTCTGAAAGTCCAAATGCACCACATCAACTGGTTCTCCCTTGTCCACTCTACTGGAAACATCCTCAAAAAATTCCAGAAGATCTGTCAAGCATGATTTCCCTTTCACAAATCCATGCTGACTTGGACCTATCATGTCACCTCTTTCCAAAATGCGCTTTATCCAACATGAGTTCTAATGAATCTGGTGTGTGGTGACAAAAACCCTCCATTATTCCCGAATAGCACAGCTAGTAGCAGCCCTGAATCTGATGGTTGTGGGTTCAAGGCACATATCAAGACCTGTGCAATAATCTAGGCTGATAATTTAGTATAATACTGAGTGAACGCTGTATAGTCAGATCAGCCATGATCTAATTGAATGGCAGAGCAGGCTTGAGGGGCTGAATGACCTCCTGCTGTTCCTATGTTGCTATTTTTAGGTGCCATCTTTCAGATGAGGCTGCAAACTAACTGTTCAGGTGGATGTAAAAGATCGCCTGGCACTACCTGAAGCAGAGTAGGGAATGCTTTTAGTATTCTGGTCAACATTCTCACTCAGCGGAGAAGTTATACCCGGTGTCCTGGCCAGTATTTGTCCCTCAACCAATATCACTAAAACGGATTGTCACATTGCTGTTGGTGGCTCAACCATGGCTAACAAAGGAAATTAAGGATAGTGTTAAAGTCAAGGAAGAGGCATATAAATTGGCTAGAAAAAGCAACAAACCTGAGGACAGGGAGAAATTTAGAATTCAACAGAGGAGGACTAAGGGTTTAATTAAGAGAGGGAAAATAGAGTATGAGAGGAAGCTTGCAGGGAATATAAAACCTGACTGCAAAAGCTTCTATAAATATGTGAAGAGAAAAAGATTAGTAAAGACAAATGTAGGTCCCTTGCAGTCGGATTCAGGTGAATTTATAATGGGGAACAAAGAAATGGCAGACCAATTGAACCAATACTTCGGTTCTGTCTTCACGAAGGAAGATACAAATAACCTTCCGAAGGTACTAGGGGACAGTGGGTCTAGTGAGAAGGAGGAACTGAAGGATATCCTTATTAGGCGGGAAATTGTGTTAGGGAAATTGATGGGATAGAAGTCTGACAAATCCCTGGGGCCTGATAGTCTGCATCCCAGAGTACTTAAGGAAGTGGCCCTATAAATAGTGGATGCATTGGTGATCATTTTCCAACAGTCTATCGACTCTGGATCAGTTCCTATGGACTGGAGGGTAGCTAATGTAACACCACTTTTTAAAAAAGGAGGGAGACAGAAAATGGGTAATTGTAGACCCGTTAGCCTGATATCAGTAGTGGGGAAAATGTTGGAATTAATCATTAAGGATGAAATAGCAGCACATTTGGAAAGCAGTGACAGGATCGGACCAAGTCAGCATGGATTTATGAAAGGGAAATCATGCTTGATGAATCTTCTGGAATTGTTTGAGGATGTAACTAGCAGAGTGGACAAGGGAAAACCAGTAGATCTGGTGTATTTGGACTTTCAAAAGGCTTTTGACAAGGTCCCGCACAAGAGATTGGTGTGCAAAATCAAAGCACATGGTATTGGGGTTAATATACTGACGTGGATAGGGAACTGGTTGGCAGACAGGAAGCAGAGAGTTGGAATAAACGGGTCCTTTTCAGAATGGCAGGCAGTGACTAGTGGAGTGCCACAGGGCTCAGTGCTGGGACCCCAGCTCTTTACAATGTACATTAATGATTTAGATGAAGGAATAGAGTGTAATATCTCCAAGTTTGTGGATGACATTAAGCTGGGTGGCGGTGTGAGCTGTGAGAAGGACGCTAAGAGGCTGCAGGGTGACTTGGATAGGTTAGGTGAGTGGGCTAATATATGGCAGATGCAGTATAATGTGGATAAATGTGAGGTTATCCATTTTGGGGGCAAAAACACGAAGGCAGAATATTATCTGAATGGCGGCAGATTAGGAAAAGGGGAGATGCAACAAGACCTGGGTGTCATGATTCATCGGTCACTGAGAGTGGGCATGCAGGTACAGCAGGCGGTAAAGAAGGCAAATGGTATGTTGGCCTTCATAGCTAGGGGATTTGATTATAGGAGCAGGGAGATCTTAATGCAGCTGTGCAAGGCCTTAGTGAGGCCTCACCTAGAATATTGTGTTCAGTTTTGGTCTCCTAGTCTGAGGAAGGACATTCTTGCTATTGAGGGAGTGCAGCGAAGTTTCACCAGACTGATTCCAGGGATGGCTGGGCTGTCATATGAGGAGAGACTGGATCAACTGGGCCTTTATTCACTGGAGTTGAGAAGGATGAGAGGGGATCTCATAGAAGTTTCTGACGGGACTGGACAGGATAGATGTGGGAAGAATGTTCCCGATGTTGGGGAAGTCCAGAACCAGGGGACATAGTCTTAGGATAAGGGGAAGGCCATTTAGGACTGAGATAGGAGAAACTTCTTCACTCAGAGAGTTATTAACCTGTGGAATTCCCTGCCGCAGAGAGTTGTTGATGCCAGTTCACTGGATATATTCAAGAGGGAGTTAGATATGACCCTTACGGTTAAGGGGATCAAGGGGTATGGAGAGAAAACAGGAAAGGGGTACTGAAGGAATGATCAGCCATGATCTTATTGAATGGCGGTGCAGGCTTGAAGGGCTGAATGGCCTACTCCTGCACCCATTTTCTGTGTTTCTATGTTTCTATGTTTCTATGTTTGCGGGACCTTGCTGTGCACAAATTGGCTGCCAGATCTCCAACCTTGCATCAGTGACTACACTTCAAAAGTAGTTCATTGACTGTAAAGCACTTTGGGATGTCTGGTGGTTGTGAAATATAAATGCTATATAAATGTAAGTCGTTCTTTCTTTTTAAAACATAATTGGGTAAACCTTTATATTTTGTAAAAAAAACAAACACACTTAAGCATTCCTATACTCTTCTATGTTATCAAACAAGTAAATATGAATTTCATCCATTGTTAAACTTTATGAATATTGATAGTTTGGTTCATCAATTTATGTTGAATCACAGATAATGAAACTAAAAGCTTCAGATTTTAAAGCAATGTAAATAAATTAAAATGCTTTTTTGTGGCATAATAATTGTGAGTTTTAAAGCCAGTTGTACTCCATTGCACATGTTTGTGCACCAGTAAGACTAGATTAGGAAGATTAGATTGGCTGGAGAATTGGAAATAAGCTGCGAGATTATGAAATTTACATTTATGTAATGAATTCAACTTTGTAATGTTTTGAACTGTTGAGAAAAGATGGAGTCTTACTAGCAGTGCTGTACGTGAATTCTCAGTGAAACATAAGTTTTAGCACCAGCATGTACTGAGCATTAAGTTACTATTTAACATATCGCAGAACACCTTCACATGGATAGCTGACGGGCGAGGACAAGAAGTGCCAGAATAATTTTAAGGTGCTGCATCTTCAATTTTTAAGCTCGCCTCAGGAAATCCCACCCCTGATCTCCACACGTTGTGCAAATTGTGCTGGGAGGACACCAGCAAAATGTTAATCAGACAACCTGGGTAAAACCAGAAAGGTCCTCTCTGTACGTGCGTAGTGTGAATTACATGATGCAAAGTGCCTCAGTGCCAACAAGGCACCAGGAGCGGAATTGCAGTATTTTTTTAAAGCGAACTAGTATTTGCAAGGTGTGCCAAATGTTCTCCCTTTGTGCTGTATAGCTCTATGATTCTGTGAATTCCTACTTTTTGAGTAGTTTCTTCCGATTCTTTGGGCTGAAAATCACCTTGGATGGTAAAGCTAAACGGCCGATACTGAATCGACAGCTCATTCTACACATTCGAACGATATGCTTTCCCCATTGACTGCAGTGTAAAACCGGCCCCGATTCGCTATCACCCATTTTGCGTTACTGCCAAGATGAATCTCACCTCTTTTGTCATCTGTTTCCCAGAAAACAACAGTGACTACACTCCAAAAGTACTTCATTGGCTGTAAAATGCTTTGAGACGTCCAGTGGTCGTGAAAGGCGCCATATAAATGTACGTCTTTCTTTCTTTGGACAAAAACCTCCGGTGTGGAAGAGAGAGAAAGATATGATCAAATAAGATCTGTGAATTTTCAAAGAGAAATCTGTCAATGATGATTATGGCAGGAAAAATAAATTAAGCTGACAACATGTAAACCGTAGAATCATATTTTTGAGCACTTTTTTGGGCCTTGCATCGGCCCAGCAAAGTGCATGCTAGGTGCCGAAACTTGGGATGGGCCCTGTGTGGGCGATCATTTGGGCGATCATATCGACGATCAAAGTGGAAACTTGGGGGCCTATTTTTCCGGCAATGTTTTGGGCCTAGTTTCCACTTTTTGCTCAAAATGGGCGATAGAGGTCCATTTTGAGCGATAGATGGGCCTTAGATGGGCGATGTGAAGTGGAAAGTCTAGCCCATAGGAATTTACAACACCTAAGGAGGCTATTTCAGCCCATCATGACTGCGCCGGCCAACAAAGAGCTATCCAGCCTAATCCCACTTTCCAGCTCTTGATCCGTAGCCCTGTAGATTACGGCATTTCAAGTGCGGATCCAAGTATTTTTTAAACGTGGTGAGAGTTTCTGCCTCTACCACTCTTTCAGGCAGTGAGTTCCCTGACCCCCCCTCCACCCTCTGGTTGAAGAAATTTCCCCTCAAATCTCCTCTAAACCTTCTACCAATTACTTTAAATCTATGCCCCCTGATTGTTGACCCTTCTTCTAAGGGAAATAGATCCATCCTATCCACTATATCTAGGCCCCTCATAATTTTATACACCTCAGTAGGGTTTCACCTCAGCCTCCTCTGTTCCAAAGAAAACAACCCCAGCCTATCCAATCTTTCCTCATAGCAAATATTCTCCAGTCCAGGCAATATCCTCATAAATCGCTTTTGTACCCTCTCTAGTACAATCACATCTTTCCTGTAGTGTGGTGACCAGAACTGCATGCAGTACTCCAGCTGTGGCCTAACTTGTGTTTTATACAGTTCAAGCATAACCCCCACCCCCCCTACTCTTGCATTCTATGCCTTGGCTAAAAAGGCAAGCATTCTGTATGCATTCTTAACCACCTTATCTACCTGACCTACTACCTTTAGGGATTTGAAGACATGCACTCCAAGGTCCCTTTGTTCCTCTACACTTGTCAGTGTCCTACCACTTAATGTGTATTCCCTTGTCTTGTTTACCTTCCCCCAATGCATTACCTCACACTTCTCCAGATTGAATTTCATTTGCCACTGTGCTGCCCACCTGACCAGGTCATTGATATCTTCCTGCAGTCTACAGCTTTCTTCTTCATTATCAACCACACAGCCGATTTTAGGATCAACTACAAACTTCTTAATCATACCCCCTACATTCAAGTCTAAATCATTGATATACACCACAAATAGTAATGAGCCCTGTGGAACCCCATTGGAAACAGCCTTCCAGTCACAAAAACATCCATCAACCATTACCCTTTGCTTCCTGCCTCTGAGCCAATTTTGGATCCAACTTGCCACATTGCCCTATATCCCATGGGTTTTTACTTTCATGACCAATCTGTCATGTGGGACCTTATCAAAAGCCTTGTTAATATCCATATACACTACATCAAACGCACTACCCTCATCGAGCCTCCTGGTTACTTCCTCGAAAAATTCAAGTAATTTCGTCGGACATGACCTTCCCTTAACAAATCCATGCTGACTGTCCTTGATTAATCTGTGTCTTTCTAAATGAAGATGTATCCTGTCCCTCAGAATTTTCTCCAATCATTTTCCGACCACTGAGGTTAGGCTGACTGGCCTGTAATTACTCGGTCTATCCCTTTCTCCCTTTTTAAACAAAGGTACCACATTAGCAGCCCTCCAGTCCTCTGACACCACACTTGCAGCCAGAGAGGATTGAAAAATGATGGTCAGAGCTTCGGCTATTTCCTCTTTTGCTTCTCTTAAGAGTCTGGGATACGTTTCATCCAGGCCTGGGGATTTATCCACTTTCAAAGCTGCTAAACCTCCTCTCTCACTATATTTATTTCATCCCATATTTCACCAGGTGATGAAAGAGTAAACTTGCAGCTAGAATATTATATTTTGACTGTAATATCTTTCAGAGTTTAAATAAAAGAATCACAAAGGGGAAATTCTGTAAGCAAGAGAGCCTTACTTCCCTCTGGCAGATGCATTTATGCTTGTAAGTAGACAAGATAAGCAGTGTCTTGCTCTCTTGACCTGCTTCTGTACTGCTCAACTAGTTGGACTTCACCATCAGACTTCATTTCAAAGCCACATTTTTCCTACAGTTTTTCTTTGAAAACTTTGTCTCCATTGAGTAAATCCCACTCTATTTTTCTCGCAAATTTGACTGATGTGAAATTGGGGTGAACTCCAACAAATTGAAATGTCTCCCTGGATAAATGGTGGGGGCTTAGCATTACTTAAAGGTCATGGATTGAGCCCCATCTCATTCGCTAAGAAATGTGTGGCGGTCATCTGCTTCTGAATGTGCAACAAATAGAACACAGAGTCTCAATAGCAGTGACTATGCATTATGTTGCCTGGCAACCCACAAATACCAGCTTAAAGTGATGCTGTTCTTTAAAGAGGGATTTAAGGGCCAGGGCTGACAAGGACTCTTATAACTAATACATTATCAATGGAATAGAGACAAGGGAAGAGACGTTTTATGCTTTAAAAGCTAGCAGTTTAAGTTATCTCCTTAGCTGCAATAATTCCAAAGACATTTTGAAAATGAGATAAAAGAACAGTGATCTCATCTGTGTCTTTCAGTCCCAAAGCCCTATGTTGCTGAAAAGCATGCTCCACATGGTAACAGATCATAGACGTAAGCAGCCATTTTGTGAAAATGGCAAGTGTTTGTCAATAGCACTATGGAGGGAGAGGAGGTCACTACTGATTTTCTCCCTCCATGTAGTGACCAAGGGGGCTTGCCCCCACTACCCCATGTATTCTTGCAGCTGGCCTTATCCTGGCAGTCCCTGGCAGAGACCAGGCAACAACTGGGGAAATTGGGTGAGAAACCGGTGAGGTCCCTTCGCTAGCTTGCGGCAGGTGGCAAACGGGCAGCTGTCGCCTCTCCAGCGGGACAGGTGGTAACCTTCATCATACGATCTTCCAGCTGTTTACACCGTTAGCCCACACTAGGGAAGGGATAATGTTGGAGAATCCCGGCCACGGTCTCATGTAGGCCCAAGAGTGGAACTTGCACTCAGACAGTAGACACACTACCTGTGATTTTCCATTGGTTGAAATCAATGGATAGAAACAGCGAGCATTCCCAAGATTATTTGATGTGTCCCAATGAAGCACAACATTGGGATGGGTGTCATATGTGTAAACCTGTAAATGGCTTGTTTAACCACCAGAGGGCTCAACGCCTGGAGTCCCAAGGGATCCCACAATCCCTTGGGAGCACCTGTACATAAGGAGGCCTCACAGACTGGAGAGGCACTCTGGAGACCTGTAATAAAGGACTACGGTCACACATTACTTTAAGCTTACAGTATCTGGTCAGATTCTTTATTCAAGACATAACAACTGGCGACAAGATACAGATGACGAACCCCACCGCAACAATACAGAGAACCGTGGGCATCCTGGAGAAATTTTCGGAGGGAGATGATTGGGAAATCTTCGTGGAGCAACTCGACCAATACCTCGTGGCCAACGTCTGGAAGGAGAAGCGAATGCTGCCAAACAAAGGGCAATCCTCCTCACCATCTGCGGGGCACCAACGTATGGCCTCATGAAAAATCTGCTCGCTCCAGCGAAACCCACAGAGAATTCGTACGATGATTTGCGCACACTGGTCCGGGAGCATCTAAACCCGAAGGAAAGCGTTCTGATGGTGAGGTACCGGTTCTACACGTACAAGAGGTCTGAAAGCCAGGAATGGCGAGCTATGTCGCTGAGCTAAGGCGCCTTGCAGGACATTGCGAATTTGAAGGACACTTGGAGCACATGCTCAGGGACTTCTTTGCACTTGGTATTGGCCATGAAGTAATACTTTGCAAACCTTTGACTGTAGAGACCCCAACCTTGAGTAAAGCCATAGCGAAAGCCCAGGCGTTTATCGCCACCAGTGACAATACCAAACAAATCTCTCGGCACACGAGTGCTGCTGCAAGTACTGTGAACAAAGTAATGTTGTTTTCGAATTGTAACGTACAGGGCAGGACTCACATGCCTGAGCTGCATGTCCGCAGATGTCTCAGAATCCATCACCAAGGGTGATGAATGCAAAGCCATTAACACCTTGTTGACGCTGTGGAGGTGATCATCGTTTCCATTCATGCCGCTTCAAAGGGTACGTTTGCAAGGGCTGTGGAACAATGGGACAATGTGGAACAATGGGACAATGGGACAATGTGGAACAATGTGCAGGTGAGCTGCAAACCTTGCTAATCCTGCAAACCACCATGTTGCAGAGGAGGACAGATCCATGGTGGATCATGAAAAACCAGAGCCTCAGACTGAGGAGGCAGAGGTATATGGGGTGCACACATTTACTGCAAAGTGTCCCCCAATAATGCTGAAGGTTAAATTAAATGGACTCCCGATGTCAATGGAGCTGGATACATGCGCGAGCCAGTCCATAATGAATAAAAAGACTTTTGATCAATTGTGGTGCAGCAAGGCCTCAAGGCCAGTCCTGACTCCCATTCGCGCGAAACTGAGAACGTACACAAAGGAACTGATTCCTGTAATCGGCAGTGTTACCGTAAAGGTCTCCTACGATGGAGCGGTGCACAATTTACCACTCTGGGTGGTACCGGGCGATGGCCCCACGCTGTTCGGCAGGAGCTGGCTGGGAAAGATACGCTGGAACTGGGACAAGGTCCGAGCGCTCTCGTCCGTCGATGACACTTCATGTGCTCAGGTCCTAAACAAGTTCCCCTCGCTGTTTGAACCGGGCATCGGGAGGTTACAAGGAGGAAAAGTGCAGATCCACTTGACCCATCCATCACAAGGCGAGAGCAGTACCGTACATGATGAGAGAGAGGGTGGAGATCGAGCTGGACCAGCTGCAATGAGAGGGCATCATTTCGCCGATCGAATTCAACGAGTGGGCCAGTCCAATTGCTCCAGTCCTCAAGGAAGACGGCACCATCGGAATCTGTGGTGATTAAAAAGTAACTATCAATCATTTCTCCCTGCAGGATCAATACCCACTACCAAAGGCAGACGACCTATTTGCGATGCTAGCGGGAGGAAAAACATTCACGAAGCTGGACTTGACCTCGGCGTACGTGACGCAGGAGCTGGAGGAATCATCGCAGGGCCTCACCTGCATCAACACGCACAAAGGTCTTTTCATTTACAACAGATGCCTGTTTGAGATTCAATCAGCCGCGGCGATATTCCAGAGGAACATGGAAAGCTTACTGAAGTCGGTCCCGCGCACCGTGGTCTTTCTGGACGACATCTTGGTTTCAGGTCGGGACACCGTCTAGCACCTGCAGAACCTGGAGGAGGTTCTTAGTCGGCTTAATCGTGTGGGGCTCAGGTTAAAATGCTCGGAGTGCATTTTCTTGGCGCCTAAAGTGGAGTTTCTGGGGAGAAGAATCGCGGCGGACGGTATCAGGCCCACCAATTCGGAGACGGAGGCAATCGAGAACGCACCGAGACCACAGAACGTGACGGAGCTGCGTTCGTTTCTCGGACTCCTGAACTACTTTGGTAACTTCTCACCGGGTCTTAGCACACTGTTAGAACCCCTGCACTCTTTGCTGCGTAAAGGGGATGAATTGGTATGGGGTAAAAGCCAAGAAAATGCCTTTGAGAAAGCTAGGAAACCGTTATGCTCAAACAAATTGCTTGTGTAGTATGATCCATATAAACACTTGGTACTAGCACGTGATGTGTCATTATAGAGTGTCGGGTGTGTATTGCAACAAGCTAACGAATCTGGGATATTGCAACCAGTTGCTTATGCATCCAGAAGTCTGTTTAAGGCTGAGAAAGCCTACAGCATGATCGAAAAAGAAGTGTTAGCGTGTGTGTATGGGGTAAAGAAAATGCATCAATATATGTTTGAGCTCAAATTTGAATTGGAAACTGACCATAAGCTACTTATATCCCTCTTTTCTGAAAGTAAGGGGATAAATACGAATGCATCGGCCCGCATCCAGAGATGGGCACTCACATTGTCCGCATACAACTACGCCATCCGCCACAGGCCAGGCATAGAAAACTGTGCCATGCTCTCAGTAGGCTGCCATTGCCCACCACAGGGGTGGAGATGGCACAGCCCGCAGATTTAGTTATGGTAATGGAAGCATTCGAGAGTGAGATATCACATGTTATCGCCCGACAGATTAGAACCTGGATGAGCCAGGACCCCTTACTGTCCTTAGTAAAAAGAACTGTGTGTTCCACGGGAGTTGGTCTAGTGTCCCGTTAGAGAGGCACAAAGAAATAAAGCTGTATCAGCGGCGCAGAGATGAAATGTCCATACAGGCAGACTGCCTCCTATGGGGTAATCGGGTTGGGTGCCAAAAAAGGGCAGGGACACCTTCATTAGTGACCACCACAGTGCCCACCCAGGCATTGTAATGATGAAAGCGATAGCCAGATCCCATGTGTGGTGGCCCGGTATCGATGCTGACTTAGAGTCCTGCGTGCACAATTGTAACACATGTTCACAGTGAAGCAATGCACCTAGGGAAGCGCCACAAAGTTTATGGTCCTGGCCCTCCAAACCGTGGTCCAGGGTCCATGTCGACTATACAGGCCCATTCTTGGGAAAAATGTTCCTTGTGGTTGTAGATGCGTACTCCAAATGGATTGAATGTGAGATAATGTCGGCAAGCACATCCGCTGCCACCATTGAAAGCCTGCGGGCCAAGTTTGCCATGCACGGCCTGCCTGATGTCCTTGTAAGTGACAATGGGTCACGCTTCACCAGTGCTGAATTCAAAGAGTTCATGATCCGCAATGGGATCAAACATGTCATATCTGCCCCATTTAAACCAGGGTCCAATAGTCAGGCAGGGCGAGCAGTGCAAACAATCAAGCAGAGCTTGAAGAGGGTAACTGAAGGCTCACTGCAGATTTGCCTATCCCGAGTCCTGCTTAGTTACCACACAAGACCCCACTCGCTCACTGGGGTTCCCCCTGCTGAACTGCTCATGAAAAGGGCACTTAAGACAAGGCTCTCGTTAGTCCACCCTGATCTACACTAACAGGTAGAGAGCAGGCGGCTTCAACAGAATACATATCATGATTGCAAAATCGAGATTAATGATCCTGTATTTGCGTTGAGCAATGGACAAGGTCCCAAGTGGCTTCCCGGCACTGTCGTGGCCAAAGAGGGGAGTAGGGTGTTACTGGTCAACTTTCAAATGGACTCACCTGCAGAAAACACTTGGACCAAACCAGAGTCAGATTTACGGACTATCCAGAACAACCCACAATAGGCTCTACCTTTATCGACCCCCCAACACACACACAAGTGGCAACCGACCCAGCGCTTGACCAGAATGCAGAACCCATCACCTGCAGCACCCCAGTAGGACTCACCACACCCAGCAGCCCTGCAAGGCCAGCTGCACAGCAGCCCAGTGAGGGCCCAAAAAATGACTCACCAAAACCAGCATTTGCACTGAGACGATCAACCAGGAAAAGGAAGGCCTAAGATCGACTCACATTGTAAATAGTTACACTATTCACTTTTGGGGGAAGTGTTGTTATATATGTAAACCTGTAAATACCTTGTGTAACCACCAGAGGGCCAATCCCCTGGAGTCCCAAGGGATCCCACAATCCCTTGGGAGCACCTGTACATAAGGAGGCCTCACAGGCTGGAGAGGCACTCTGGAGATCTGTAATAAAGGACTATGGTCACACATTACTTTAAGCTTACAGTATCTGGTCAGATTCTTTATTCAAGACATAACAACGGGCTTCCACTGTGTCACTGCTGTCATAAGTGTCTGCTCACCTGCAGATTGGGAGCGCAGTGACATAGAGGCTCACAGCAGGCACTGGCCATAAATTATGCTGGTGCTGTTTGCCCAGATGCCAGGAAGCAGCCAAGGCCAGTCTATCCCTGCAGAAGCAGAACGGTCACAGCCTGAAGCTGACTCATCGGGGACTCATGCTGGCAGAGAAAGGAAGGAAATGCAGTTATGTGGGTGTCCTTCATGACTTCAGGATCAATAAAATGTAGCCACTATTGAAGGGAAACTCAGCAGCCAATTTTCTCGCAGCAGGGTCCCACAAACAGCAATAAGGTAAATGATCAGATAATGTGATGTTGCTCTGTGGGACCCTCCTGCTGACCCTTCAGTTTTATGCCTTTCTCGGCAGCCAGATTGTGAAGAATACGAGAATAATGTGAGAAACTTTTGCAATTGGAGGATGCCCCTTGAACAGTCCAGGCATTGGAATCTTTGGTAGTGCAATATAGGTGATCACGAATCGGCTGCCTGTTTTACAGACCAACATTAAGAACATAAGAACATAAGAAATAGGAGCAGGAGTAGGCCGTACGGCTCGTCGAGCTTGCTCCGCCATTCAATAAGATCATGGCTGATCATCGACCTGAACTCCACTTTCCTGCCCGATCTCCATATCCCTTGATTCCCCTAGACTCCAACAATCTATCTATCTCAGCCTTGAATATATTCAATGACTGAGCATGCACAGTCCTCTGCAGCAGAGAATTCCAAAGATCCACAACCCTCAGAGTGAAGAAATTCCTCATCTCAGTCTTAAATGTCCGACCCCTTATCCTGAGACCAAAGCCCCTATTTCTAGACACTCCAGCCAGGGGAAACAACCTCTCAGCATCTATCCTGTCAATCGCCCTCAGAATCTTGTATGTTTCAATGAGATCAGCTCTCATTCTTCTAAACTCCAGAGAGTATAGGCCCATTTGATACAATCTCTCCTCATAGGACAGCCCTCTCATCCCAGGAATCAATCTAGCGTCCACGGACCATCTTGCAAGCGCTGGACTTTCACTCAAAGTTGTTCGCAGTGGAACTTTTTCCACTGTGGTGGTGACTTTAATATTTGCCAGCTTGGGACATCATCTGCATTAAGGAAATTGAAGAAATCAAAAAGACTTTGACCAAATAAACTAGTAAAGTCTATACATACTAAACTAGATAGGGATGTAGCCCTTTTTTAAAAAAACCTTTTCCACATTTCCCCCTTCGAAGATGTCCTTGATCCCTCTTGGTGTATGGTTCATCATGTCTTCTAACATCAGTTTCATTTTAGGTAGAATGGAAAGAACTTTGAATTTATATCAGTTCTTTTTTCTCCAGCCCTCACATTAATCTACAGATGGAGCACTAACGTGGAGGAATTTGGGGGATTTCCAGTAAAGAAGGGCTTGTCCACGTCACATTTCAGGATTTTAAGCCATTTTACCATGGAAGGATTTGGATATCATTGGTATTGAAGCGTTTTATTTAAGTGAAAATGAGTTCACAAAGGTTTAAAATGCAGCTTGCAGTCAGAGCTGGAGTAGGGAGGAGATGTGTAGTCAAGACAGATGGACCTGGTGTTGGAATGTTGCCTCACTTCTGGTGTAACACAGTGGGGAGGAGGCTTGTTCAGCCTTGTTCAATAACCATCCAGTTTCCTTGTGGCGGGATAGCACTATCAATTCCAAAAAACAGCAGGTGTTTGTTTCAAGCAACCCACATCCAGGGGGATGGTAGCAGGCTCAAGTGGCAGCTCTTCTGCCCAATCCCTGAACATGGAAAGCGTTGGGGATCAAACTGCCATACTCCCTCTCCAGGGACTGGATAAAGGAAACAGGTGAACACATGGCTGAGGTCAGTTGTTAAGTGTTACTGGGAGAGGTCAGTAGGGCCGAGGTCAGTCTACTTTAAACAGAGTACTGATCAGGCACAGAGCAAGCACTGGAATGGTTCAGTGAGAGGACTGACCAAAAGGGAGTGTTTCTTAGCCCACGAAAGAGACTATGGTGTAGAAGCATAGGGAAAGAAGTAGACCATTCAGTCCCTCAAGCAAGCCTGTTCCGCCATTCAATTAGATCATGGCTGATCTGTATTTTATGTCCAGCTGCCTGCCTTGGTTCCCTAACCTTTATACCCTTGCCGAACAAAAATCTATCAATCTTAGTTTTGAAATTTTCAACTGATCCCCAGCCTCAGCGTCATTTTAGGGGAGAGAGTTTCAGATTCCCATTACCCTTTTGTGTGAAGAAATGGTTCTTGACATCACCCCTGAATGGCCTAGCTCTAATTTTAAGGCTATGGCCCCTTGTTCTGGACTCCGCCGCCAGAGGAAATAGTTTCTCTATATCCACCCCATCAACTTCTTTAATCATCTTAAACACCACAATTAGAGGTAGTGTAGTTTATGACATTTTTTATTAAAAGAAGGGACTAGAGTTAAATTGGAGTAAGGTTAGATTTGCTAGAACTGTAGCTCTCTATGTTCACTTACTGACTGAAGTGAAAAGCAGCATAACAATTTGTATATGGCCTTGTCTCACTAAATTGCCAATCAGTCCATATTTTGGAAGATTGCAGAAGTGCAAGAAAGGACACATTCAAAACTTTATGGTATCCAGTTCGCATGCAAGGGTGTTTCATTGTTGTACCCCTGGACCTTGCCATTACACATCTAGATTGTCTGACCATGCGAGACTGTGTTGTGCGAGAGAAATTCGGTTGCACCTCATTTGGGGCGGTAATCCAGGCGGAGCGATAATTTTTGGGCCTTGATAAAGTTTGTGCCCTCCCTCCGCCCAGAAATGCGTCAGAATCGGTCGAAGAGCTGACCGGGGCACTAAATCAGCTGTTGCACACCAGAGCTGGGGGAGCACTAACGAAAATGCTGGTGCTAAATTTAGCTGAGCCATTGCGCATGCACCAAACTCCGGTTCAGAATCCGGGAAAACCCGAGTCTTAAAGGCGCAGCATAGTAATGTACCCATTAAAGTTTTCAAAATCACTTTTTCTCAAGCTGAACTGGTATGTCTGTCTGCTGCTGCAATCTCGGAGGCTCACGCACTGTGCTCTGTGTAAACGTTGCACTGACTGACCTCCGCTTGAAGCGCTTCCTCATCCCTTTAAGTAGCCACCAGTTAACAACTTTGCAAGCCTGTACCCACTGTTTTTCCAGACGTTGTTCTTGGCGGCCACTCAATGAAGCTGCTGCAACTAATTTTCCGACCGGAACACGAGAATGGGCGTTGCACCAGGAATACGTCATGAGCGGAGTGATCATCAGCAGCCAGGCGCTGCTGGTTTTCGCCCCTGGTGAGCCACTAATGAATTTTCGGTCAGGGCGTTAAAGGCTGCGCTCCCGGTCGGTAACATTTTACGCTCCCATTAACGTCCCCTCTGGCCGCTAACTGAGGCGTTCGACAATCGAAAATCCAGACCCCCATGTGTTTATCTGTTTTGGGGCGTAAAACACAAAAGTATGAGTTGCTAAGGTTAACAAGTTCCCATGACTGTAATTGTAATGTTATTTTTCTGAACATGGACTTTTTCTTGAAAGTGCATTGATGGCCTGTAAGTACAGGCTGAAATTGTTCTCTCCACTTCACCTCCATCCATTTATTTTTCCTGCAGACGCTATTAGCTGTAATCCATTTATGCTGTCTCATGAGCTCTAATTTTTATTGTATCTGTATATCTAATGCCATAAACAAATATCCATGATTGGTCCTCGTCTCAAAACAGTATTTTGAAACAGGACTTCCATATACAGAAATGTGTTATTTACAGCAAGCAACATGACTCTTACCATTCAGTACAGTAATAATCTCATATCAGCTTTAATAAGGTCGGAGACACGGGTGAACAAAAAAAATCAACATTGTGGATGTGTAGTAGACACAATGAAATAATTCATTGCAATAATTAATTTTGCATTTGAACAAAGGTTTTATACTTCTTTCCTGCCAGCTTTGGCTGTTAAAATGAATAAAGCTTTACCACACTACAATTATTGCATGTTTATCCTGACGAGTACTGAAGTGTTGCAAATATTGCACATCTCATAAACAATTGATGCAGCCATTTGTTCTCCCACTCACATTCTTGACTTGTTTCACAAAAGAGAGATTGCATTGTTAATAGTTCCACTTCTTGATTCAATGGAAGATGATTTTCTAGACATTTCCACAAAATATTAGAATCTACCTGTTAAGTATGAAGAAAGAGTCTGACTGAATACTGTGAGCTCAAAGTAAAATGTGATCTTAGTCTTTTACTGCAGGTCTCCAGAGTACCTCTCCAGCCTGGGAGGCCTCCTTAAGTACCTGTGCTCCCAAGGGATTATGGGATCCCTTGGGACTCCAGGGGATGAGCCCTCTGGTGACTGTGCCAGGTATATACACGTTTACATATATAACAACACTTCCCCAAAGTCAACAGTGTAACTATTTACAAGGTGAGACAATCTGGAGCCCTTCTTTCCCTGGTTGATCATCTCGGTGCAGATGCTGGTATTGGTGAACCATCTGTTGGGCCCTCACTGGGCTGCTGTGCAGCTGACCTTGCTGGGCTGCCTGGTGTGGTGAGTCCTGCTGGGCTGCTGCGGATGATGGGTTCTGCTTCGTGGCCAAACGCGGTGTCGGTTGCCACTGGTGTGTATGTTGGGGGGGTCAAAGAAGGTAGGGTCCAAAGTGGGTTGCTCAGGATAGTCCATGAATCTGAGTTTGATTTGGTCCAAGTGTTTCCGGTGAATGAGTCCATTTGAAAGTTTGACCCGAAACACCCTGCTCCCCTCTTTGGCCACAACAATGCCAGGAAGCCACTTTGGACCTTGTCCATAATTTAATACAAATACAGGATCGTTGATTTCAATCTCGCGTGACACCTTTGCGCTACCATGATATTGACTTTGTTGAAGCCGACTGCTCTCTACCTGTTCATGTCGATCGGGGTGAACTAACGATAGCCTTGTCTTATATTCCCTTTTCATGAGCAGTTCAGCAAATAGGATCCCAGTGAGTGAATGGGGTCTCGTGCGGTAGCTAAGCAGGACACGGGATAGGCGAATCTGAAGCTCTGCTTGATGGTTTGCACTGTTCTCTCTGCCTGACCATTGGATGCTCGTTTAAACGGGGCAGATATAACATGTTTGATCCCATTACGGGTCATGAATTCTTTGCACTCAGCACTGGTAAAACATGGCCCGTTGTCACTCACAAGGACATCAGGTAGTCCGTGTGTGGCAAACATGGCCCGTGGCTTTCAGTGGTGACAGCGGACGTGCTCGCCGACATTATCTTACATTCAATCAATTTGGAGTACGCATCTACAACCACAAGGAACATTTTACCCAAAAATGGGCCTGTATAGTCGACATGGACCCTAGACCACGGTTTAGAGGGCCAAGATCATAAACTTTGTGGCGCCTCCCTGGGTGCATTGCTTAGCTGCGAGCATGTGTTACATCTGTGCACGCAGGACTCTAAGTCCGCATCGATACCGGGCCACCACACGTGGGATCTTGCTATCGCTTTCATCATTATGATGCCTGGGTGGGTACTGTGGAGGTCACTGATGAAGGTTTCTCTGCCCTTCTTGGGAACCACTAACCAATTTCCCCACAGAAGGCAGTCTGCCTGTATAGACAATTCAACTTTGCGCCGCTGGAACGGCTTTATCTCTTCCTACATTTCCACTGGGACACTGGACCAGCTCCCGTGAAGCACACAATTTTTGACTAGGGACAATAAAGGGTCCTGGCTCATCCAGGTTTTAATCTGTCAGGCTGTGACGGGTGATTGCTCACTCTCAAATGCTTCCATAACCATGACTAAATCTGCGGGCTGCACCATTTCCACCCCCGTGGTGGGCAATGGCAGCCTACTGAGAGCATCAGCACAGTTTTCTGTGCCTGGCCTGTGGCGGATGGCATAGTTGTATGCGGACAACGTGAGTGCCCATCTCTGGATGCGGGCTGATGCATTGTTATTTATCCCTTTACTCTCGTAAAACAGGGATATCAGTGGCTTATGGTCAGTTTCCAATTCAAATTTGAGCCCAAACAGATATTGATGCATTTTCTTTACCCCATAGACACACGCTAATGCTTCTTTTTCAATCATGCTGTCGGCTCTCTCAGCCTTAGATAGACTCCTGGATGCATAAGCAACTGGTCGCAATTTCCCAAAATCATTAGCTTGTTGCAATACACACCCGACGCCATACGACGACGCATCACATGCTAGTAACAAACACAACACAAGTAACTTGTTTGAGCATAACAACTTTCTAGCTTTTACAAAGGCATTTTATTGGCTTTTACCCCATACCCATTCGTCTCCTTTACGCAGTAAGGTGTGCAGTGGTTCTAACAGTGTGCTGAGACCCGGTAAGCAGTTACCAAAATAGTTCAGGAGTCCTAGAAATGATCGCGGCTCCGTCATATTCTGTGGCCTCAGTGCGTTCTCGATTGCCTCCGTCTTCAAATCGGTGGGCCTGATGCAGTCCGCCGCGATTCTTCTCCCCAGGAACTCCACTTCAGGTGCCAGGAAAATGCACTTCGAGCATTTTAACCTGGGCCCCACGCAGTTGAGTCGACTAAGGACATCCTCCAGGTTCTGCAGATGCTCGCTTGTGTCCCGACTGTAACCAAGATGTCATCCTGGAAGACCACCGTGCGCGGGACCGACTTCAGTAAGCTTTCCATGTTTCTCCGGAATATCGCCGCCGCTGATCGAATTCCAAACGGGCATCTGTTATAAATGAAGAGTCCTTTGTGCGTGTTGATGCAAGTGAGGCCCTTCGATGATTCCTCCAGCTCTTGCGTCACGTAGGCTGAAGTCAAGTCCAGCTTCGTGAACTTCTTTCCTCCCGCCAGCATTGCAAAGAGGTCGTCGACCTTTGGTAGTGGGTATTGGTCCTGTAGGGAGAAATGATTGATAGTTACTTTGCAATCAGCACAGATTCTGACGGTGCTGTTTTCCTTGAGGACTGGGACGATCGGGCTGGTCCACTCGTTGAATTCGATCGATGAAATGATGCCCTCTCTTTGCAACCGGTCGAGCTCGATCCCAACCCTTTCTCTCATCGTGTACGGTATTGCTCTCGCCTTATGATGAATGGGTCGCGCCCCTGGAATTAGGTGGATCTGCACTTTTGCTCCTTGGAATTTCTTGATACCTGGTTCGAACAACGAAGGGAACTTGTTTAAGACCACTTAGATGAACAATCCCTTGTGCATGTTGATGCAGGTGAGGTCCTTCGAAGACTCCTCCAGCTCCTGCGTCATGTAGGCCGAAGTCAGGTCTAGCTTGGTGAACGTCTTTCCTCCTGCCAGCGTCGCAAATAGGTCGTCTGTTTTAGGTAGCGGGTATTGGTCCTGTTGCGAGAAACGATTAATAGTTACTTTATAATTGCCGCAAATTCTGACCGTGCCATCACTTTTGAGTACTGGAACAATCGGGCTGGCCCACTCGCTGAATTCCACTGGGGAGATGATGCCCTCGCGTTGCAGCCTGTCCAGCTCAATTTCCACTCTCTCCCTCATCATGTGAGGTACCACTCGCGCCTTGTGGTGAATGCATCATGCCTCTGGGACCAAGTGGATCCGCACCTTCACCCCGGAAAAGTTTCCAATGCCTGGCTCAAAAAGGGAAGGAAATTTGTTAAGAACCTGGGTACATGAGGCTTCATCGACATGTGATAGCGCTCGGATGTCATCCCAGTTCCAGCGGATTTTGCCCAGCCAGCTCCTTCCAAGCAGTGTGGGGCCATCGCCTGGGACAATCCAGAGTGGCAGTTCGTGCACCTGCCCTCGTAGGTGACCTTGACCATGGCGCTGCCCAGGACAGTGATAAGCTCTTTGGTGTACATTCTCAGTTTCATGTGGATGGGGCTCAGGGCTGGTCTGAATGCCTTGTTGCACCACAGTCTCTCAAACATATTTTTACTCATGATGGATTGGCTAGCGCCAGGGTCCAGTTCCATGGCTACAGGTAAGCCATTCAATTTTACATTATAGGTGGACATTTTGTCGAAAATGTCTGCACCCCGTGTACTTCAGCAACTGCCTCCTCTCTCTGAGGCTCAAAATTGCTTTGATCCACCATGGATCGATCTTCCTCTGCCACATGGTGGTTAGCAGGTTTTGCCGAGCTTGCAGCTCATTTGCAAGCTCGTTGGAGATGTTCTATTGTTCTACAGCTCTTGCAAACATACCCTTTGAAGTGGCATGATTAAGCTGAATGGAAGCCTCCACAACGCCAACAAGGTGTGAATTGCCTTGCATTCATCCTTTGTTGGGGACTCTGATTCATCTGGGTCACCTGAGGCCTGCTGGAAGTTGCAGACTCATGGGTTCTGCCCTGTACATTTCTGCTCACAAACACAGTTCCAGTTAATTTATGAACATTGCCAGCAGAGATTTGTTTGGTGTTATCATTGGTGGGCATAAACGCCTGTGCTATCGCAATGGCCTTACTGAGGGTCGGTGTCTCTACAGTCAAAAGTTTTCGTAGGATGGTCTCGTGGCCAATGCCCAGTACAAAAAAGTCTCAAAGCATTTGCTCCAGGTAGCCATCAAACTCACATTGTCCTGCAAGTCGCCCTAGCTCGGCGACATAGCTCGCCACTCCTGACCTTCAGATCGCTGGCACGTGTAGAACCGATACCTCGCCATCAGCACGATCTCCCTCGGGTTAAGATGCTCCCGAACCAGTGTACACAGCTCCTCATATGACTTATCTGTGGGTTTCACCGGAGCCAGAAGATTCTTCATGAGGCTGTAGGTCGGTGCCCCGCAGACCGTGAGGAGGACCGCTCTCCTTTTTCCAGTGCTTCCTTCTCCGTCCAGCTCGTTGGCTACAAAGTACTGGTCTAACCGTTTGACATAGACTTCCCAGTCCTCACCCATCAAGAACTTCTCCAGGGTGCCCACAGTTTGCTGCATCTTTGCGTTGGATTCGTATTCTCGTTGCCAGTTATTGTGTTCCTTACTCAGGGAGGTTAAAGTAACAGTGACCTCAGTCTTTAATAAGACACTCCAGAGTGAGGAACAGGCCTTAGGGGCCAGCTTATATACAGTGTTCCCAAGGGATGCTGGGATCCCTTGGGACTTCAGGGGATGAGCTCCCTGGTGACGGAACATGGGAGTGCATGCTTTACAGATACACAACAAAAGCTATAGCCAGATCCCATGTGTGGTGAGCCGGCATAGACTCAGATTTGGAGTCTTGCGTACGCCAATGCAACACTTGCTCTCAACTGAGCAATGCACACAGGGAGGCACCAGTAAGTTTGTCGTCATGGCCCTCCAAACCGTGTCTAGGATCCACGT
Organism: Pristiophorus japonicus; assembly: GCF_044704955.1. Taxonomy (NCBI): domain Eukaryota; kingdom Metazoa; phylum Chordata; class Chondrichthyes; family Pristiophoridae; genus Pristiophorus; species Pristiophorus japonicus. Next base: position 138,891,163 of record NC_091985.1, read on the forward strand.
TGACATCGCTGGCCTGTTTCTAGGTGAAATGTTCTTGGTTGTTGTGGATACTTATTCAAAATGGATTGAGTGTGTAATAATGTCTGTAAGCACGTCCACTGCCACTATCGAAAACCTACGAGCCATGTTTGCCACACACGGCCTACCTTATGTCCTTGTCAGCGACAATGGGCCGTGCTTCACCGTGCTGAATTCAAGGAATTCATGACCCGCAATGTGATCAAGCGCGTCACATCTACCCTGTTCAAGCCCACATCTAACGGCCAAGCAGAATGGGCTGTCCAAACCATCAAGGAAAGCTTGAAACGCGTGTCAGAAGGCTCCCTGCAGACCCGCCTGTCCCGAGTCCTGCTCAGCTACCGCAAAAGATCCCACTTGCTCACCGGGGTTCCCCCTGCCGAACTGCTCATGAAAAGGGTACTCAAAACAAGGCTCTCATTAGTCCACCTTGATCTCCATGATCATGTCGAGTGCAGGCGGCATCAACAAAGTATGTACCATGATCGCGCAAATTTGTCACACGATATTGAAGTCAATGACCCTATATATGTACTCAACTATGGACATGGTCCCAAATGGCTTGCTGGCACTGTCATAGCCAAAGAAGGGAGTAGGGTGTTTCAGGTCAAATTTGCAAATGGACTAACTTGTAGAAAGCATTTGGACCAAACCAAACTGCGATTCACAGACAGCCACAAGCAACCTGAAGAGGACACCACTAACTTCGACCCTCCGATACACACACAAGTAGCAACCGACATCACGGTTGACCATGAAGCTGAACTCATCATCCCCAGCAGCCCAGCAAGGCCAGCTGCACTGCAGCCCAGCGAAGGCCCAACCAACTTTCCAGCACCTGTGTTTGTACCGAGATGATCGACTAGGGAGCGGAAAGCCCCAGATCGCCTCACCCTGTAAATAAGTGTACTATTGACATTGCGAGGGAGTGATGTTATGTATGCAACACCTTGTAACCAGCATTCTACCTCCACCAGAGGGCGCATCTATTGGAGCCACAAGGGATCCCAGCATCCCTTGGGAGCACTGTATATAAGCTGGCCTCCCATGCTGTGCCGGCACTCTGGAGTCAGAATAAAGAGACTAAGGTCACACTTACTCAAGTCTACAGTACTCAGTCACATTGCTTTATTTGAGACAGAACAAGTTACATACAAATTATTCACGTAAAATCACTTATAGAACTGCGATCCCCAGATGTGATTGATGGGGGAATTACTGGCCAGGAATAGTGGTGCCAGTATATGCTGCCATCTTTTGGGGAGGGCACACTTGAGTGTTAAACAGAGGAGCCCTCCTTGCACCCAGCATAGGCAGCAACACCTTCACTTTACCATCATCAAAGACATCCTGTGCCATTCTGTCACCAGCCCACAGACTCCATTTACTGTCTCTCAATTGAGCTTGCCTTCGCTTGCTTTTGGCCTTCAATTTTTTTCCTTTTCCCATGCTGTCTCTAGAAAGTCTGACATGTATTTAAAATACCTTTCTAGCCTTCAAAAAGGCTAAAACATTTTTGGAAGTGTAATGCTTCCGCACTTTCTTAGTGGTCAGAAGCGTCACTTTTTGACGAATATTAGATGAGATCATAATTTGAGATGTTGTCATTATTAAAAGTTAAATCTCTCACTTCAAACATTCACCATGCAGGATGAAATATCACTGTAATTACTTTGTTATAATTTCATTGTCTGCTTTAATGTCACTGTGAACTCATGTTAACAAGTGACTGAGATGAGTCAATGAAATTGAAGGGGATGGTAAAATGAAAGTCCAGTAATTATTATGAGATGGACATTGTAACTGAATCATTTCACTTCAAAAGATGCCAGTAATTTCAGTAATTTGAACTGGGTTTGTTACAATCAATTGTACAATTTTGTTCGAGCAAGCCTCCAGCATATTTGAATCCATAAGACGCTTTTTAGGATTTAAAGATTTGAAAAATGCTGATGAAGTTGTGTGACAAACGTATTTCAGTGAATCCACTTTGTCAAGCATATAGTAAAAGGTTCCTAAATTAACAATTTTTATTAGAATAAAATGGGTTGAATTATATCTGTTAAGTATCGAATAACTCCACGAGGCTAAGTACAGTGAGCTAGTTCAGGCATGACCTTACTCCAGTTTATTTATTCTCAAAGTGAGGATTCAACATGGCTGCCAACATTATATACCAGGCTTGCACGTGTCTGCCAGTGACCATTAGGACTCCGACAGTCGTGCCCTCCGATGACAGGTAAAACCCAGTTAACATACATAACATAATTCCCCCCAAAGTCCTTGGTACAGGTTGTATTTACAAGTTGACACGGTTCGGGGCCTTTCGCTCCCTGGTTGATCTTCTCAGTTCGAACTCAAGCTTGGGTGAGTTAGTGGGACCATTGCTGCATTGCGAAGCAGGCGGTCTGACAGGACTGTCGGGGATGGTAGGTTCGTCTTCGTGAATGACACATGGGTCAACTGATGGTTGGATGTGTGTTGGTTGGTTGATGATGATGTCATCTTCAATTTGTTCTGGGTTGTCTGTGAATCGCAGTTTGGTTTGGTCGATGTGCCTCTTGCACGTTTGGCCATTTAACAGTTTGACCACAAACACCCTGTTCCCCTCCTTGGCTAAAACCATGCCAGCAACCCACTTTAGACTATGACCATAATTCAGGACAAACACAGGGTCATGAACAGCAATGTCACGTGATACGGCCGGGCGATTGTGGTACCATTGCTGCCGTTGCCTTCTGGTTTCGACATGATCATTGAGATCCGGGTGTACAAGGGGGAGCCTGGTTTTGAGGCCTCTCTTCATTAACAGTTCGGCAGGAGGGATCCCAGTGAGAGAGTGGGGTCTCGTCCTGTAACTGAGCAGAATGCGGGACAAGCGGGTCTGTAGGGAGCCGTGAGTCACGCGTTTTAGGCTCTGCTTAATGGTTTGGACAGCCCGCTTCACTTGACGGTTAGACGCGGGTTTGAAAGGGGCAGGCCTGACATGTTTGGTGCCATTACTGGTCATAAACTTGTGGAACTCCGAACTGGTGAAACACGGTCCGTTGTCACTGACAAGGATGTCAGGCAGGCTATGAGTGGCGAACATGGCCCGGAGGCTTTCAATAGTGGCTGTGGACGTGCTGGATGACATGATACGCATTCAATCCATTTGGAGTAAGTGTCCACTACCACTAAAAACATTTTGCCGAAAACGGGGCTGGCAAAGTCTATGTGGATCCTTGACCACGGTTTGGATGGCCATGACCACAGACTCAGCGGAGCCTCCACAGGTGCATGACTCAGTTTTATGCAAGTGTTACACTGATGCACGCATGACTCCAAGTCCGAGTCAATGCCGGGCCACCAAACGTGAGACCTGGTAATGGCCTTCATCATGACAATGCCTGGGTGGGTACTGTGTAAATCTCGCACAAAAGTTTCCCTGCCTTTTTTTGGCATAACAACACGATTATCCCATAACAGACAATCAGACTGAATAGACAATTCATCTTTGCAGCGGCAATAAGGCTTAATTTCAACCTATATTTCCCTGGCAATGGCAGACCAATTTCCATTTAGGACACACCTTTTTACATTTAATAGTACAGGATCTTGGCTGGTCCAGGTCCTAATTTGGTGAGCCGTGATGGGTGACCACTCGCTCTCGAAGGCATCCATGACAAGCAGAAAATCTGCAGGCTGCAGCATTTCCACCCCGGTTGTTGGCAATGATAGCCAGCTAAGCGCATCAGCACAATTTTCAGTGTCTGGTCTGTGGCAGATGACAATCATAAGTGGATAATGTCAGTGCCCATCTTTGGATGCGGGATGAGGCCATGGTGTTTATACCTTTGCTCTCAGAAAATGAAATGAAATGACCAGCTTGTGGTCTGTTTTAAGCTCAAACCGAAGCCCAAACAGGTATTGGTGCATTTTCCTAACCCCTTATACGCATGCTAAAGCCTTTTTCTCGACCATACTATTGGCTCTTTCAGCCATAGACAGACTTCTGGACGCATATGCAACTAGTTGGAGTTTGCCTGATACATATACACCGTTTTGAGTACTGTTGAGGGGGATGACTCATCAGGGGAGGGCAGCAGCAGCCAAATTCATGGCACCGTGGCTGGCTCTGCTGCACAGGAGGGCAGGAAAAAGAGTGAGAGATCGATAGTGACAGGGGATTCTATTATAAGAGGAATAGATAGGCATTTCTGCGGCCGCAACCGAGACTCCAGGATGGTATGTTGCCTCCCTGGTGCAAGGGTCAAGGATGTCTCCGAGCGAGTGCAGGACATTCTAAAAAGGGAGGGAGAACAGCCAGTTGTCGTGGTGCACATTGGTACCAACGATATAGGTAAAAAAAGGGATGAGGTCCTACGAGACGAATTTAAGGAGCTAGGAGCTAGGAGCTAAATTAAAATGTAGGACCTCAAAAGTAGTAATCTCGGGATTGCTACCAGTGCCATGAGCTAGTCTAGTAGGAATCGCAGGATAGCTCAGATGAATACATGGCTTGAGCAGTGGCGCAGCAGGGAGAGATTCAAATTCCTGGGGCATTGGAACTGGTTCTGGGTGAGGTGGGACCAGTACAAACCGAACGGTCTGCACCTGTGCAGGACCGGAACCAATGTCTGAGGGGGAGTGTTTGCTAGTGCTGTTGGGGAGGAGTTAAACTAATAGGACAGAGGGTGTTAAAAAAACAAGCCTAAAGGCTTTGTGTCTTAATGCAAGGAGTATCCGCAATAAGGTGGATGAATTAACTGTGCAAATAGATGTTAACAAATATGATGTGATTGGGATTACGGAGACGTGGCTCCAGGATGATCAGGGCTGGGAACTCAACATCCAGGGGTATTCAACATTCAGGAAGGATAGAATAAAAGGAAAAGGAGGTGGGGTAGCATTGCTGGTTAAGGAGGAGATTAAGGCAATAGTTAGGAAGGACATTAGCTTGGATGATGTGGAATCTATATGGGTAGAGCTGCAGAACACTAAAGGGCAAAAAACGTTAGTGGGAGTTGTGTACAGAACTCCAAACATTAGTAGTGATGTTCGGGAGGGCATCAAACAGGAAATTAGGGGTGCATGCAATAAAGGTGCAGCAGTTATAATGGGTGACTTTAATATGCACATAGATTGGGCTAACCAAACTGGAAGCAATACGGTGGAGGAGGATTTCCTGGAGTGCATAAGGGATGGTTTTTTAGACCAATATGTCGAGGAACCAACTAGGGAGGAGGCCATCTTAGACTGGGTGTTATGTAATGAGAGAGGATTAATTAGCAATCTTGTTGTGCGAGGCCCCTTGGGGAAGAGTGACCATAATATGGTGGAATTCTGCATTAGGATGGAGAATGAAACAGTTAATTCAGAGACCATGGTCCAGAACTTAAAGAAGGGTAACTTTGAAGGTATGAGGCGTGAATTGGCTGGGATGGATTGGCGAATGATACTTAAGGGGTTGACTGTGGATGGGCAATGGCAGACATTTAGAGACCGCATGGATGAACTATAACAATTGTACATTCCTGTCTGGCATAAAAATAAAAAAGGGAAGGTGGCTCAACCGTGGCTATCAAGGGAAATCAGGGATAGTATTAAAGCCAAGGAAGTGGCATACAAATTGGCCAGAAATAGCAGTGAACCTGGGGACTGGGAGAAATTTAGAACTCAGCAGAGGAGGACAAAGGGTTTGATTAGGGCAGGGAAAATGGAGTACGAGAAGAAGCTTGCAGGGAACATTAAGACAGATTGCAAAACTTTCTAGTAAGGAGGAGGAACTGAGGGAAATCCTTATTAGCCGGGAAATTGTGTTGGGGAAATTGATGGGATTGAAGGCTGATGGACTGCATCCCAGAGTACTTAAGGAGGTGGCCTTGGAAATAGTGGATGCATTGACAGTCATTTTTCAACATTCCATTGACTCTGGATCAGTTCCTATAGAGTGGAGGGTAGCCAATGTAACCCCACTTTTTAAAAAAGGAGGGAGAGAGAAAATAGGGAATTATAGACCGGTCAGCCTGACATCGGTAGTGGGTAAAATGATGGAATCAATTATTAAGGATGTCATAGCAGTGCATTTGGAAAGAGGTGACATGATAGGTCCAAGTCAGCATGGATTTGTGAAAGGGAAATCATGCTTGACAAATCTTCTGGAATTTTTTGAGGATGTTTCCAGTAGAGTGGACAAGGGAGAACCAGTTGATGTGGTATATTTGGACTTTCAGAAGGCTTTCGACAAGGTCCCACACAAGAGATTGATGTGCAAAGTTAGAGCACATGGGATTGGGGGAAGTGTGCTGACATGGATTGAGAACTGGTTGTCAGACAGGAAGCAAAGAGTAGGAGTAAATGGGTACTTTTCAGAATGGCAGGCAGTGACTAGTGGGGTACCGCAAGGTTCTGTGCTGGGGCCCCAGCTGTTTACACTGTACATTAATGATTTAGATGAGGGGATTAAATGTAGTATCTCCAAATTTGCGGATGACACTAAGTTGGGTGGCAGTGTGAGCTGCGAGGAGGATGCTGTGAGGCTGCAGAGCGACTTGGATAGGTTAGGTGAGTGGGCAAATGCATGGCAGATGAAGTATAATGTGGATAAATGTGAGGTTATCCACTTTGGTGGTAAAAACAGAGAGGCAGTCTATTATCTGAATGGTGACAGATTAGGAAAAGGGGAGGTGCAAAGAGACCTGGGTGTCATGGTACATCAGTCATTGAAGGTTGGCATGCAGGTGCAGCAGGCGGTTAAGAAAGCAAATGGCATGTTGGCCTTCATAGCAAGGGGATTTGAGTACAGGGGCAGGGAGGTGTTGCTACAGTTGTACAGGGCATTGGTGAGGCCACACCTGGAGTATTGTGTACAGTTTTGGTCTCCTAACCTGAGGAAGGACATTCTTGCTATTGAGGGAGTGCAGCGAAGGTTCACCAGACTGATTCCCGGGATGGCGGGACTGACCTATCAAGAAAGACTGGATCAACTGGGCTTGTATTCACTGGAGTTCAGAAGAATGAGAGGGGACCTCATAGAAACATTTAAAATTCTGACGGGGTTAGACAGGTTAGATGCAGGAAGAATGTTCCCAATGTTGGGGAAGTCCAGAACCAGAGGTCACAGTCTAAGGATAAGGGGTAAGCCATTTAGGACCGAGATGCGGAGGAACTTCTTCACCCAGAGAGTGGTGAACCTGTGGAATTCTCTACCACAGAAAGTTGTTGAGGCCAATGCACTAAATATATTCAAAAAGGAGTTAGATGAGGTCCTTACTACTAGGGGGATCAAGGGGTATGGCGAGAAAGCAGGAATGGGGTACTGAAGTTGAATGTTCAGCCATGAACTCATTGAATGGCGGTGCAGGCTAGAAGGGCCGAATGGCCTACTCCTGCACCTATTTTCTATATTTCTATGTTTCTAATATGGCAGGGGGATGAGGACCAATGCAGGGAGACAGAGGGAAACAAAATGGAGGCAGAAGCAAAAGACAGAAAGGAGATGAGTAAAAGTGGAGGGTAGAGAAACCCAAGGCAAAAAACAAAAAGGGCCACTGTACAGCAAAATTCTAAAGGGTCAAAGTGTAATAAAAAGGCAAGCATGAAAGCTCGGTGCCTCAATGCAAGGAGTATTCGGAACCCAGGAGAGGGCTCTGAACCAGTTAGAGTGGGTGAGAGCTCAGATGAACAGGACCCCAAGAAAGAATGCAAAAGGCAGAAGGCAACAGAGCAGAGTAGCACTGGGATAAGTGTAAACCACAAGGTGATAGGAAGGGACAATATGTATGATTATAAAGGGGCTGCAGGAGGGGTCAAAACTAAAAATCATGGTTTAAAAACCAGTATTAAAACACTCTACCTAAACGCACGCAGCATTCGAAATAAAGTAAATGAGTTGACGGCACAAATCATTATAAATGGATATGATTTGGTGGCCATTTCATAAACGTTGTTGCAGGGGGGCCAAGACTGGGAATTAAACATACAGGGGTATCTGACAATTCGGAAAAATAGACAAGAAGGGAAAGGAGGTGGGTAGCTCTGTTAATCAAGGATGATATCAGGGCAGTTGTGAGAGACGATATTGGCTCTAATGAACAAAATGTTGAATCATTGTGGGTGGAGATTAGAGATAGTAGAGGGAAAAAGTCACTGGTGGGCATAATTTATAGGCCCCCAAATAATAACTTCATGGTGGGGCGGACAATAATCAAGGGAATAATGGAGGCATGTGAAAAAGGAATGGCAGTAATCATGGGGGATTTTAATCTACATATCGATTGGTCAAATCAAATCGCACGGGGTAGCCTTGAGGAGGAATTCATAGAATGCATACGGGATTGTTTCTTAGAACAGTATGATACAGAACCTACAAGGGAGCAAGCTATCTTAGATCTGGTCCTGTGTAATGAGACAGGAATAATAAACGATCTGCTAGTAAAAGATCCTCTCGGAATGAGTGATCACAGTATGGTTGAATTTGTAATACAGATTGAGAGTGAGGAAGTAGTGTCTCAAATGAACGTACTATGCTTAAACAAAGGGGACTTCAGTGGGATGAGGGCAGAGTTGGCTAAAGTAGACTGGAAACACAGATTAAACGGTGGCACAATTGAGGAACAGTGGAGGACTTTTAAGGAGCTCTTTCATAGTGCTCAACAAAAATATATTCCAGTGAAAAAGAAGGGCGGTAAGAGAAGGGATAACCAGCTGTGGATAACCAAGGAAATAAAGGAAAGTATCAAATTAAAAACCAATGCGTATAAGGTGGCCAAGGTTAGTGGGAAACTAGAAGATTGGGAAAATTTTAAACGACAGCAAAGAATGACTAAGAAAGCAATAAAGAAAGGAAGGATAGATTACGAAAGTAAACTTGCGCAAAACAAAAACAGATAGTAAAAGCTTTTACCGATATATAAAACGGAAAAGAGTGACTAAAGTAAATGTTGGTCCCTTAGAAGATGAGAAGGGGGATTTAATAATGGGAAATGTGGAAATGGCTGAGACCTTAAACAATTATTTTGCTTCGGTCTTCACAGTGGAAGACACAAAAACCATGCCAAAAATTGCTGGTCATGGGAATGTGGGAAGGGAGGACCTTGAGATAATCACTATCACTAGGCGGGGTAGTGCTGGACAGGCTAATGGGACTCAAGGTAGACAAGTCTCCTAGTCCAGATGAAATACATCCCAGGGTATTAAAAGAGATGGCGGAAGTTATAGCAGATGCATTCGTGAAAATCTACCAAAATTCTCTGGACTCTGGGGAGGTACCAATGGATTGGAAAGCAGCTAATGTATCGCCTCTGTTTAAAAAAGGGGGCAGACAAAAGGCAGGTAACTATAGGCCGGTTAGTTTAATATCTGTAGTGGGGAAAATGCTTGAAGCTATCATTAAGGAGGAAATAGCGGGACATCTTGATAGGAATAGTGCAATCAAGCAGACGCAACATGGATTCATGAAGGGGAAATCATGTTTAACTAATTTACTGGAATTCTTTGAGGATATAACGAGCATGGTGGATAGAGGTGTACCGATGAATGTGGTGTATTTGGATTTCCAAAAGGCATTCGATAAGGTGCCACACAAAAGGTTACTGCAGAAGATAAAGGTACACGGAGTCAGAGGAAATGTATTAGCATGGATCGAGAATTGGCTGGCTAACAGAAAGCAGAGCGTCAGGATAAATGGTTCCTTTTCGGGTTGTAAATCGGTGGTTAGTGGTGTGCCACAGGGATCGGTGCTGGGACCACAACTGTTTACAACATACATAGATGACCTGGAAGAGGGGACAAAGTGTAGTGGAACAAAATTTGCAGATGACACAAAGATTAGTGGGAAAGCGGGTTGTGTAGAGGACACAGAGAGGCTGCAAAGAGATTTAGATAGGTTAAGCGAATGGGCTAAGGTTTGGCAGATGGACTACAATGTCGGAAAATGTGAGGTCATCCACCTTGGAAAAAAAAACAGTAAAAGGGCATATTATTTGAATGGGGAGAAATTACAACATGCTGCGGTGCAGAGGGACCTGGGGGTCCTTGTGCATGAATCCCAAAAAGTTAGTTTGCAGGTGCAGCAGGTAATCAGGAAGGCGAATGGAATGTTGGCCTTCATTGTGAGAGGGATTGGAGTACAAAAGCAGGGAGGTCCTGCTGAAACTGTATAGGGTATTGGTGAGGCCGCACCTGGAGTACTGCGTGCAGTTTTGGTCACCTTACTTAAGGAAGGATATACTAGCTTTGGAGGGGGTACAGAGACGATTCACTAGGCTGATTACGGCGATGAGAGGGTTACCTTATGATGATAGATTGAGTAGACTGGGTCTTTACTCGGAGTTCAGAAGGATGAGGGGTGATCTTATAGAAACATTTAAAATAATGAAAGCGATAGACAAGATAGAGGCAGAGAGGTTGTTTCCACTGGTCGGGGAGACTAGAACTAGGGGGCACAGCCTCAAAATACGGGGGAGCCAATTTAAAACCGAGTTGAGAAGGAATTTTTTCTCCCAGAGGGTTGTGAATCTGTGGAATTCTCTGCCTAAGGAAGCAGTTGAGGCTAGTTCATTCAATGTATTCAAATCACAGATAGATTTTTAACCAATAAGGGAATTAAGGGTTACGGGGAGCGGGCGGGTAAGTGGAGCTGAATCCACGGCCAGATCAGCCATGATCTTATTGAATGGCGGAGCAGGCTCGAGGGGCTAGATGGCCCACTCCTGTTCCTAATTCTTATGTTCTTATGTTCTTATTTGCTTGCTGGAGCACACAACCGACCCCATACGATGAAGCGTCGCAGGCCAGCACTAACCGCTTACATGGGTCATAGTGTACCAGTAATTTATTGGAACATAGCAGGTTCCTGGCCTTCTCAAAGGCTCTGTCTTGATATTTGCCCCAAATCCAGTCGTTACCCTTTCTCAGCAACAAATGCAAGGGCTCGAGCAATGTGCTCAAACTCGGTAGAAAGTTACCAGAATAGTTGAGAAGACGCAGTAACGAACGTAGCTCCATCACACTCTGGGGTCTGGCTGCATTCTTGATGGCCTCTGTCTTCGAGTGCATAGGCCTGATGCTGTCTGCTGCAATCTTTCTCCCCAGGAATTCAACTTCTTGTGCCATGAAAACGCACTTGACTCCCACTCTGTCCAGACGACGTAGAACCTTTTCCAGGTTGTGCAGGTGTTTAGTGGCGTCACGACCGATAATCAGGATGTCATCTTGGAAAATAACGGTTCTCGGGACAGACTTCAGAAAACTCTCCATGTTCCTCTGAAATATGGCTGCCACCGAGCGAATTCCGAAAGGGCACCTGTGGTATATAATCAGTCCTTTGTGCGTGTTGATGTATGTCAGTTTGTTCGAAGATTCGACCAGCTCCTGTGTCATGTAAGCGGAGGTCAGGTCCAATTTGGTGAACGACTTCTCCCCCGCCAGCATTGCAAACAGGTCGTCAGCCTTGGGTAACGGGTACTGATCCTGTATCAAGAGTCGGTTGATCGTTACCTTGTCGTTGCCGCAGATCCTGACCATGCCATCACTTTTCAACATCGGGACAATTGGACTGGCCCATTCGCTGAACTCGACTGGTGCTATGACTCCTTCCCGTTGAAGTCTGTCCAGTTCGATCTTGACCTTCTCCCTCATCATGTACAGAACTGCCCGAGCCTTGTGATGGATGGATCTTGTATCCGGGCCTAAATGGATCTGCACCTTGGCTCCCGTGAAGTTGCCGATGCCTGGTTCGAACAATGAGGGAAACTTGCTCAGCATTTGAGCACACGAAGCGTCATTCACTGATGATAAGGCTTTAATATTGTTCCAGTTCCATTTAATTTTCTCAAGCAAACTCCTGCATTGGGCCATTGCCTGCAATGATCCACATTGATAAATCATACACAGCTCCATCGTAAGATACCTTTACTGCTGTGCTGCCAATGACCGGTATGAGCTCGTTGGCGTAGGTATGCCTCTCCGCATTGAGTGGGCCCAGTTTATGTTGTTTTGCCTTAGTTCCCATAGCTTTTCGAAAGCCCTCTGGCTCATTGTTGACTGACTCGCACCTGTGTCCAATTCCATGGATACTGGAACCCCATTTAATTTAACTTCCAACAATATTGGAGGACTTTTGGTAAAAGAATGTATTCCATGCACTTCTTCGATCTGTACCTTGGGTTGAGTTGCCTGTGCCGCTTGATCTACACTGGATCGATCATCCTCAGCCACGTGGTGTGTTGCAGCACGCTTGCTCGATTGCGGACACATTCGCTGAAGGAGCCCCATTGTTGCACAGCCTTTGCACACGGATTGTTTGAATCATCATTGATGGGCCCGATGATAGCCCCCGCAACACCAACAAGGCGAGATTTGATTCACCCCCGATGGCAGACTTTGAGCAGCTACAGTTCGTACGAATGGGGACGAGTAGACCCTGCCATGTGCAGCTCTGCCTGCTGACGATATTATTTTATGCACAGTACTTGCCGGTGAGTTTCGATACTGGGAAGATATTTGCTTCGAATTTTCGTCCGTGGACATGCATGCCTGGGCGATCGTGAGATTCAGCAGACAGCAGCTTTCAAAGGATGACCTCATGGCCAATGCCAAGCATGAAAAAGTTCCGCAACATTTCCTCCAATGCAGCTCCGAAGTGATGTCTCAGGTCGGCGACAAATTCCGCCACGTCCTGGCCCTCGGAGCGATTGTGCATATAGAAACGATACCTCGCCAAAATAATGCTTTCCTTCGGTTTAAAGTGGTTCCGAACCAGTGTACACAATTCATCGTAAGTCTTATCCATTGGTCAAGTCAGTGAGAGTAGATTCTTGATAAGGCCATAAATTTTTGACCCACAAACGGTGAGGAGTACCGCCCTGAGCTTAACTGCGTTATCGGTTCCTTCCAATCCATTGGCTACGAAGTACTGGTCGAAGCAATCAGTGAAATCTTCCCAGTCTTCCCCTTCCACAAATCGCTCCAAAATGCCAACAGGCATGGTTGTGTGAAAGTTCGTATTTTTAACTCATCTGCAATTGTTAAGTATCGAATAACTCCATGAGGCTAAGTACGGTGAGCTAGTTCAGGCATGACCTTACTCCAGTTTATTTACTCTCAAAGTGAGGATTCAACATGGCTGCCAACATTTTATACAGCTTGCACATGTCTGCCAGTGACCATTGGGACTCTGACAGTCGCTCCCTCCGGTGGCAGGTAAAACCCAATTAACATACATAACAACATCAGTCTTTAAATAACTATATATTACACAATGTTAATGGAAATGCTGCACTTAAAATCAGTTCCGAACTGACAGCTTTGGAAATATTGGGCTGATTTTTATCTCTGCAATGCTTCATAAACTGGAGCAGATAGGATATCTTAGATTGGAAAATAGGGCACAATGAACATTTGCTGAGTCTTTGCCCAATTTTTGCCTTGCATCCATTTCTGGGTTGCATTTGGGTGTGTGATAGAAACTTCCACCAGAAATACGCAAGGGCATCATTATTGAGACATTTTCAGTGCGAATACAGAAAGTACCATAGATCTTTATTTCACCCATGTAATTTAATTATCCGCGGTTCCTCAGTGTTGCTTTTAACTGTCAAGACATTTAAAGAGACAACCAACAACGTTTTGATGTGATTTCAGTTTACAATTTGTCACTTTTTCTATATAATTATTTAACTTTGCTATATTGTGGAAAACTCTGTGAGCAAAGGGCTTTCTACTGGAGATTTGAAGTTCTCCAATTTTGCTAAGCCCACATGTCTTGGGTCAATTGTTACCCAATAGGAATCCCACTTTATGGCCATGATTTTGCCTACCGAGGCGGGTTCAGTACGACTGTGATAGGTGGTGGGCTGCAACCCCAATCCTGGCTCCATGCTGGCTTCCACCACGACTTGCCCCTGATGGGGCTTATTAAGCCTGCCCTGCGAGGTTTACGGCCAATTAAAAGGAAGCAGGTCTGATGACATCATTTGATGACGCATCATCAGCGGATTTCCTTAAAGGGACCATGCCCACATTCTGCAGCAGTGGGGTGGGGCCTTGGGTGCTTGGGCCGTAGGAAGAGAGTGTTTGAAGACCAGGGCCTCAAATCTGGCACCAAGCTCATGGTCTACATGGCTGTAGTGATACCCACCCTCCTATACGGCTCAGAGACATGGACTATATACAGTAGCCATCTTAAAGCGTTGGAAAAGTATCACCACGCTGCCTCTGCAAGATCCTGTAAATCCACTGGGAGGATAGGCGCACCAACATCAATGTTCTCACTCAGGCCAACATCCCCTACATCGTAGCACTGACCACACTCGGCCAGCTCCGTTGGACGGGCCACATCGTCCACATGCCCAACACAAGCCTCCCTAAGCAAGTGCTCTACTCGGAACTCCTAAACGGCAAGCAAGCACCAGGTGGGCAGAGAAAACATTTCAAGGACACCGTCAAAGCCTACTTAATAAAGTGCAACATCCCCACCGACACCTGAGAATCCTTGGCCCAAGACCACTCAAAGCAGAGAAGCATCCAGGCGCCGAATACCTCGAGTCTCTTCGCCGGGAGCACACAGAAGCCAAGCGCAAACAGCGGAAGGAACACACGACAACTCAAGCACCCCACCTACCCATCCCTTCACCGCCATCTGCCCTACCTGTGACAGAGACTGTAGGTCCCGCATTGGTCTCTTCAGTCACTTGTATGGAAGCAAGTCATCCTCGACTCCAAGGGACTGCCTAAGAAAAATAATTTGTCCTGTACCACCTCCATGCGCTGTACATTACCTAGTACACTCTTCACAAGCCCATTACCATCTACATCCACAGAGGTGATTGTACCTGTGCTGCTACTTTGGAGGGGTAGATTGATGAATACAGTATGTTGTAATGTGTATGGTTCCTCCACTTACCTGTTGTCTACCTTAACTTACTGTGGCATATTTATAGAAAGAGCAGATAAACAAGTGTTGCAATTATGTGTTCATGACAATAAATAATACATCCAACTAAATGAGTGGCATGAAAGGAGGCTGTGTCTATTTGCAACGCCAGATTTCTGATTGGTCCCTTGGAGGACAAGACACACCCAACACCAGATTTCTGATTGTTCCCCTTGGAGGATAAAACACACCTAACAGTTTGACTGGAATTTGTAATTTGATCCTGCCTACTATAGACAACCCTGCAATGTGTAATTTGAGCCAGTCTTGCCAGACTACAGAATGCCGAAGTGTAGTTAGCTTTGTGAAGATCCTCTGTTAATACTATTCTGCGATTGTAATCATAGTTGTCCTTGTCTGGTAAAATAAAAGACTATGGGGGAGAAATTTGTTTTAGTCTGTAGGAGTTAACGGCCGCTGACAATGGCCGCCAGGCTAACAGAGCAAAATTCGTCTGGGGGATGGAAATTGCTGGCGCAGCGTTTAGCTGCTGAGCAACGCCATTCTGGTGGCGATAGTTAATTCTTTGAAGTTTACTGTTCTTTTTCCTTCTGGAAGTGATAAAAATTCTTTCTTTATGAATGAAGGGACCGTGTATGTGAGGGTTCGGGTGTGTGGGCTCCGAGTGTGTGGTGTCCAGGTGTGTGGGGTCTGGGTGTGTGGGGTCCGGGTGTGTGGGGTCTGGGTGTGTGGGGTCCGGGTGTGTGGGGTCCGTGTGTGTGGGGTCTGGGTGTGTGGGGTCCGTGTGTGTGGGGTCTGGGTGTGTGGGGTCCGTGTGTGTGGGGACTTGGTGTGTGGGGTCTGGGTGTGTGGGGTCTGGGTGTGTGGGCTCCGAGTGTGTGGGGTCCGTGTGTGTGGGGTCTGGGTGTGTGGGGTCCGTGTGTGTGGGGTCTGGGTGTGTGGGGTCCGTGTGTGTGGGGACTTGGTGTGTGGGGTCCTGGTGTGTGGGGGTCTGGGTGTGTGGGGGTCTGGGTGTGTGGGCTCCGAGTGTATGGGGTCCAAGTGTGTGGGGTCTGGGTGTGTGGGGTCCGTGTGTGTGGGGTCCGTGTGTGTGGGGTCTGGGTGTGTGGGGTCCGTGTGTGTGGGGTCTGGGTGTGTAGGGTCCGTGTGTGTGGGGACTTGGTGTGTGGGGTCCAAGTGTGTGGAGTCTGGGTGTGTGGGGTCTGGGTGTGTGGGGTCCATGTGTGTGGGGTCTGGGTGTGTGGGGTCTGGGTGTGTGGGGAGTGTGTGGGGTCTGGGTGTGTGGGGTCTGGGTGTGTGGGGTCTGGGGGTGTGGGGAGTGTGTGGGGTCTGGGTGTGTAGGGTCTGGGTGTGTGGGGTCCGTGTGTGTGGGGTCCGGGTGTGTGGGGTCTGGGTGTGTGGGGTCCGGGTGTGTGGGGTCTGGGTGTGTGGGGTCTGGGTGTGTGGGGTCCGTGTGTGTGGGGTCCGGGTATGTGGGGTCTGGGTGTGTGGGATCCGTATGTGTGGGGTCTGGGTGTGTGGGGTCCGTGTGTGTGGGGTCTGGGTGTGTGAGGTCCGGGTGTGTGGGGTCTGGGTGTGTGGGGTCTAGGTGTGTGGGGTTTGGGTGTGTGGTGTCTGGGTGTGTGGGGTCCAAGTGTGTGGAGTCTGGGTGTGTGGGGTCTGGGTGTGTGGGGTCCTGGTGTGTGGGGGTCTGGGTGTGTGGGGTCTGGGTGTGTGGGGTCAGGGTGTGTGGGGTCTGGGTGTGTGGGGTCCTGGTGTGTGGGGGTCTGGGTGTGTGGGGTCCATGTGTGTGGGGTCCGTGTGTGTGGGGTCTGGGTGTGTGGGGTCCGTGTGTGTGGGGTCCGGGTGTGTGGGGTCTGGGTGTGTGGGGTCCGGGTGTGTGGGGTCCGGGTGTGTGGGGTCTGGGTGTGTGGGGTCCGGGTGTGTGGGGTCTGGGTGTGTGGCGTCTGGGTGTGTGGGGTCTGGGTATGTGGGGTCCGGGTGTGTGGGGTCCGGGTGTGTGTGGTCCGGGTGTGTGGGGTCTGGGTGTGTGGGGTCCGGGTGTGTGGGGTCTGGGTGTGTGGAGTTTTGGTATGTCGGGTCTGGGTGTGTGGGGTCTGGGTGTGTGTGGTCTGGGTGTGTGGGGTCTGGGTGTGTGGGGTCTGGGTGTGTGGGGTCCGGGTGTGTGGAGTTTTGGTATGTCGGGTCTGGGTGTGTGGGGTCTGGGTGTGTGTGATCTGGGTGTGTGGGGTCTGGGTGTGTGGGGTCTGGGTGTGTGGGGTCCGGGTGTGTGGAGAGTGTGTGGGGTCTGGGTGTGTGGGGAGTGTGTGTGGGGTCTGGGTGTGTGGGGAGTGTGTGTGGGGTCTGGGTGTGTGGGGTCTGGGTGTGTGGGGAGTGTGTGTGGGGTCTGGGTGTGTGGGGTCTGGGTGTGTGGGGAGTGTGCGTGGTGTCTTGGTATGTGGGGGTCCGGGTGTGTGGGATCTGGATGTGTGGGGTCTGGGTGTGTGTGGTCCGGGTGTGTGGGGTCTAGGTGTGTGGGGTCCGGGTGTGTGGGGTCCGGGTGTGTGGAGTTTTGGTATGTCGGGTCTGGGTGTGTGGGGCCCTGGTGTGTGGGGGTCTGGGTGTGTGGGGTCTGGGTGTGTGGGGTCAGGGTGTGTGGGGTCTGGGTGTGTGGGGTCCTGGTGTGTGGGGGTCTGGGTGTGTGGGGTCCGGGTGTGTGGGGTCCGGGTGTGTGGGGTCTGGGTGTGTGGGGTCCGGGTGTTTGGGGTCCGGGTGTGTGGGGTCTGGGTGTGTGGGGTCCGGGTGTGTGGGGTCTGGGTGTGTGGCGTCTGGGTGTGTGGGGTCTGGGTATGTGGGGTCCGGGTGTGTGGGGTCCGGGTGTGTGTGGTCCGGGTGTGTGGGGTCTGGGTGTGTGGGGTCCGGGTGTGTGGGGTCCGGGTGTGTGGAGTTTTGGTATGTCGGGTCTGGGTGTGTGGGGTCTGGGTGTGTGTGGTCGGGGTGTGTGGGGTCTGGGTGTGTGGGGTCTGGGTGTGTGGGGTCCGGGTGTGTGGAGTTTTGGTATGTCGGGTCTGGGTGTGTGGGGTCTGGGTGTGTGTGATCTGGGTGTGTGGGGTCTGGGTGTGTGGGGTCTGGGTGTGTGGGGTCCGGGTGTGTGGAGAGTGTGTGGGGTCTGGGTGTGTGGGGAGTGTGTGTGGGGTCTGGGTGTGTGGGGAGTGTGTGTGGGGTCTGGGTGTGTGGGGTCTGGGTGTGTGGGGAGTGTGTGTGGGGTCTGGGTGTGTGGGGTCTGGGTGTGTGGGGAGTGTGCGTGGTGTCTGGGTATGTGGGGGTCCGGGTGTGTGGGGTCTGGGTGTGTGGGATCTGGATGTGTGGGGTCTGGGTGTATGGGGTCTGGGTGTGTGGGGTCTGGGTGTGTGGGGTCTGGGTGTGTGGGGTCCGGATGTGTGAGGTCTGGGTGTGTGGGGTCTGGGTGTGTAGGGTCTGGGTGTGTGGTTTCTGGGTGTGTGGGGACTGGGTGTGTGGGGTTTGGGTGTGTGGGGTCCGGGTGTGTGGGGTCTGGGTGTGTGGGTTCTGGGTGTGTGGGGACTGGGTGTGTGGGGTTTGGGTGTGTGGAGTCTGGGTGTGTGGGGTCTGGGTGTGTGTGGTCTGGGTGTGTGGGGAGTGTGTGGGGTCTGAGTGTGTGGGGTCTGGGTGTGTGGGGAGTGTGTGGGGTCTGGGTGTGTGGGGTCTGGGTGTGTGGGGGTCCGGGTCTGTGAGGTCTGGGTGTGTGGGGAGTGTGTGGGGTCTGGGTGTGGGGTCTGGGTGTGTGGAGTCTGGGTGTGTGTGGTCCGGGTGTGTGGGGTCTGGGTGTGTGGGGTCTGGGTGTGTGGGGAGTGTGTGTGGGGTCCGGGTGTGTGGGGTCCGGGTGTGTGGGGTCTGGGTGTGTGGGGTCTGGGTGTGTGGGGAGTGTGTGTGGGGTCCGGGTGTGTGGGGTCTGGGTGTGTGGAGTCTGGGTGTGTGGGGTCCGGGTGTGTGGGGTCTGGGTGTGTGGGGTCTGGGTGTGTGGGGAGTGTGTGTGGGGTCTGGGTGTCTGGGGTCTGGGTGTCTGGGGTCTGGGTGTCTGGGGCCCGGGTGTGTGGGGCCTGGGTGTGTGGGGTCCGGGTGTGTGGGGTCCGGGTGTGTGGGGTCTGAGTGTGTAGGGTCTGGGTGTGTGGGAATTGTGTGTGTGGTCTGGGTGTGTGGGGTCTGGGTGTGTGGGGAGTGTGTGTGGTGTCTGGGTGTGTGGGGGTCCGGGTGTGTGGGGTCTGGGTGTGTGGGGTCTGGATGTGTGGGATCTGGATGTGTGGGGTCTGGGTGTGTGGGGTCTGGGTGTGTAGGGTCTGGATGTGTGGGGTCTAGGTCTGTGGGGTCTGGGTTTGTGGGGTCTGGATCTGTGGGGTCTGGGTGTGTGGGGTCTGGGTGTGTGGGGTCTGGGTGTGTGGGTTCCGGGTGTGTGGGTTCCGGGTGTGTGGGGTCCGGGTGTGTGGGGTCTGGGTGTGTGTGTCTGGGTGTGTGGGGGTCTGGGTCTGTGGGGTCTGGGTGTGTGGGGTCTGGGAGTATGGGATCAGGGTGTGTGGGGTCTGAGTGTGTGGGGTCTGGGAGTGTGGGTTCTGGGTGTGTGGGGTCCGGTTATGTGGGGTCTGGGTGTGTGGGGTCCGGGTGTGTGGGGTCTGGATGTGTGGGGTCTGGGTGTGTGGGGTCTGGTGTGTGTGGAGTCCATGTGTGTGGGGACTGGGTGTGTGGGGTCCAAGTGTGTGGAGTTTGGGTGTGTGTGGTCCGGGTGTGTGGGGTCTGGGTGTGTGGGGTCTGGGTGTGTGGGGTCCATGTGTGTGGGGTCCGTGAGTGTGGGGTCTGGATGTGTGGGGTCCGTGTGTGTGGGGTCTGGGTGTGTGCGGTCTGGGTGTGTGGGGTCCGGGTGTGTGGGGTCTGGGTGTGTGGGGTCTGGGTGTGTGGAGTCTGGGTGTGTGGTGTCTGGGTGTGTGGTGTCTGGGTGTGTGGGGTCCAAGTGTGTGGAGTCTGGGTGTGTGGGGTCTGGATGTGTGGGGTCCGGGTGTGTGGGGTCTGGGTGAGTGGGGTCTGGGTGTGTGGGGTCCGTATGTGTGGGGTCCGGGTGTGTGGGGCCTGGGTGTCTGGGATCCGTGTGTGTGGGGTCTGGGTGTGTGGGGTCCGTGTGTGTGGGGTCTGGGTGTGTGAGGTCCGGGTGTGTGGGGTCTGGGTGTGTGGGGTCTAGGTGTGTGGGGTTTGGGTGTGTGGTGTCTGGGTGTGTGGGGTCCAAGTGTGTGGAGTCTGGGTGTGTGGGGTCTGGGTGTGTGGGGTCCGGGTGTGTGGGGTCTGGGTGTGTGGGGTCTGGGTGTGTGGGGTCCTAGTGTGTGGGAGTCTGGGTGTGTGGGGTCCGGGTGTGTGGGGTCTGGGTGTGTGGTGAGTGTGTGGGGTCTGGGTGTGGGGTCTGGGTGTGTGGAGTCTGGGTGTGTGTGGTCCGGGTGTGTGGGGTCTGGGTGTGTGGGGTCTGGGTGTGTGGGGAGTGTTTGTGGGGTCCGGGTGTGTGGGGTCCGGGTGTGTGGGGTCTGGGTGTGTGGGGTCTGGGTGTGTGGGGAGTGTGTGTGGGGTCCGGGTGTGTGGGGTCTGGGTGTGTGGGGTCTGGGTGTGTGGGGTCCGGGTGTGTGGGGTCTGGGTGTGTGGGGTCTGGGTGTGTGGGGAGTGTGTGTGGGGTCTGGGTGTGTGGGGTCTGGGTGTCTGGGGCCCGGGTGTGTGGGGCCTGGGTGTGTGGGGTCCGGGTGTGTGGGGTCCGGGTGTGTGGGGTCTGAGTGTGTGGGGTCTGGGTGTGTGGGAATTGTGTGTGTGGTCTGGGTGTGTGGGGTCTGGGTGTGTGGGGAGTGTGTGTGGTGTCTGGGTGTGTGGGGGTCCGGGTGTGTGGGGTCTGGGTGTGTGGGGTCTGGATGTGTGGGGTCTGGTTGTGTGGGGTCTGGGTGTGTGGGGTCTGGGTGTGTAGGGTCTGGATGTGTGGGGTCTGGGTCTGTGGGGTCTGGGTTTGTGAGGTCTGGATCTGTGGGGTCTGGGTGTGTGGGGTCTGGGTGTGTGGGGTCTGGGTGTGTGGGTTCCGGGTGTGTGGGTTCCGGGTGTGTGGGGTCCGGGTGTGTGGGGTCTGGGTGTCTGGGATCCGTGTGTGTGGGGTCTGGGTGTGTGGGGTCCGTGTGTGTGGGGTCTGGGTGTGTGAGGTCCGGGTGTGTGGGGTCTGGGTGTGTGGGGTCTAGGTGTGTGGGGTTTGGGTGTGTGGTGTCTGGGTGTG
The DNA here is from genome assembly GCF_044704955.1 of Pristiophorus japonicus. Lineage (NCBI taxonomy): Eukaryota > Metazoa > Chordata > Chondrichthyes > Pristiophoridae > Pristiophorus > Pristiophorus japonicus. The sequence continues at coordinate 138,912,339 of NC_091985.1, forward strand.
TGGGGTCCAAGTGTGTGGAGTCTGGGTGTGTGGGGTCTGGGTGTGTGGGGTCCGGGTGTGTGGGGTCTGGGTGTGTGGGGTCTGGGTGTGTGGGGTCCTAGTGTGTGGGGGTCTGGGTGTGTGGGGTCCGGGTGTGTGGGGTCTGGGTGTGTGGGGTCTGGGTGTGTGGGGTCCGGGTGTGTGGGGTCCGGGTGTGTGGGGTGTGGGTGTGTGGGGTCCGGGTGTGTGGGGTCTGGGTGTGTGGGGTCTGGGTGTGCGTGGTCTGGATGTGTGGGGTCTGGATGTGTGGGGTCTGGGTATGTGGGTTCCGGGTGCGTGGGGTCCGGGTGTGTGGGGTCTGGGTTTGTGGGGTCTGGGTGTGTGGGGTCTGGGTGTGTGGGGTCCGGGTGTGTGTGGTCCGGGTGTGTGGGGTCTGGGTGTGTGGGGTCCGGGTGTGTGGGGTCTGGGTGTGTGGCGATTTGGTATGTCGGGTCTGGGTGTGTGGGGTCTGGGTGTGTGGGATCTGGGTGTGTGAGGTCCGGGTGTGTGGAGAGTGTGTGGGGTCTGGGTGTGTGGGGAGTGTGTGTGGGGTCTGGGTGTGTGGGGTCTGGGTGTGTGGGGAGTGTGCGTGGTGTCTGGGTATGTGGGGTCCGCGTGTGTGGGGTCCGGGTGTGTGGGGTCTGGGTGTCTGGGATCCGTGTGTGTGGGGTCTGGGTGTGTGGGGTCCGTGTGTGTGGGGTCTGGGTGTGTGAGGTCCGGGTGTGTGGGGTCTGGGTGTGTGGGGTCTAGGTGTGTGGGGTTTGGGTGTGTGGTGTCTGGGTGTGTGGGGTCCAAGTGTGTGGGGTCCGGGTGTGTGGGTTCTGGGTGTGTGGGATCTGGATGTGTGGGGTCTGGGTGTATGGGGTCTGGGTGTGTGGGGTCCTAGTGTGTGGGGTCTAGGTGTGTGGGTTCTGGATGTGTGAGGTCTGGGTGTGTAGGGTCTGGGTGTGTGGTTTCTGGGTGTGTGGGGACTGGGTGTGTGGGGTTTGGGTGTGTGGGGGTCCGGGTCTGTGAGGTCTGGGTGTGTGTGGAGTGTGTGGGGTCTGGGTGTGGGGTCTGGGTGTGTGGAGTCTGGGTGTGTGTGGTCCGGGTGTGTGGGGTCTGGGTGTGTGGGGTCTGGGTGTGTGCGGAGTGTGTGTGGGGTCCGGGTGTGTGGGGTCCGGGTGTGTGGGGTCTGGGTGTGTGGGGTCTGCGTGTGTGGGGAGTGTGTGTGGGGTCCGGGTGTGTGGGGTCTGGGTGTGTGGGGTCTGGGTGTGTGGGGTCCGGGTGTGTGGGGTCTGGGTGTGTGGGGTCTGGGTGTGTGGGGAGTGTGTGTGGGGTCTGGGTGTGTGGGGTCTGGGTGTCTGGGGCCCGGGTGTGTGGGGCCCGGGTGTGTGGGGTCTGAGTGTGTGGGGTCTGGGTGTGTGGGAATTGTGTGTGTGGTCTGGGTGTGTGGGGTCTGGGTGTGTGGGGAGTGTGTGTGGTGTCTGGGTGTGTGGGGGTCCGGGTTTGTGGGGTCTGGATGTGTGGGGTCTGGATGTGTGGGGTCTGGGTGTGTGGGGTCTGGGTGTGTAGGGTCTGGATGTGTGGGGTCTGGGTCTGTGGGGTCTGGGTTTGTGGGGTCTGGATCTGTGGGGTCTGGGTGTGTGGGGTCTGGGTGTATGGGGTCTGGGTGTGTGGGTTCCGGGTGTGTGGGTTCCGGGTGTGTGGGGTCCGGGTGTGTGGGGTCTGGGTGTGTGGGTCTGGGTGTGTGGGGGTCTGTGTCTGTGGGGTCTGGGTGTGTGGGGTCTGGGAGTCTGGGATCAGGGTGTGTGGGGTCTGAGTGTGTGGGGTCTGGGAGTGTGGGTTCTGGGTGTGTGGGGTCTGGTTATGTGGGGTCTGGGTGTGTGGGGTCCGGGTGTGTGGGGTCTGGGTGTGTGGGGTCTGGGTGTGTGGGGTCCATGTGTGTGGGGTCCGTGAGTGTGGGGTCTGGGTGTGTGGGGTCCGTGTGTGTGGGGTCTGGGTGTGTGCGGTCTGGGTGTGTGGTGTCCGGGTGTGTGGGGTCTGGGTGTGTGGGATCTGGGTGTGTGGGGTCTGGTGTGTGTGGAGTCCATGTGTGTGGGGACTGGATGTGTGGGGTCCAAGTGTGTGGAGTCTGGGTGTATGGGGTCTGGGTGTGTGGGGTCCGGGTATGTGGGGTCTGGGTGTGTGGGGTCTGGGTGTGTGGGGTCCATGTGTGTGGGGTCCGTGAGTGTGGGGTCTGGGTGTGTGGGGTCCGTGTGTGTGGGGTCTGGGTGTGTGCGGTCTGGGTGTGTGGTGTCCGGGTGTGTGGGGTCTGGGTGTGTGGGATCTGGGTGTGTGGAGTCTGGGTGTGTGGTGTCTGGGTGTGTGGGGTCCAAGTGTGTGGAGTCTGGGTGTGTGGGGTCTGGGTGTGTGGGGTCCGGGTGTGTGGGGTCTGGGTGTGTGGGGTCTGGGTGTGTGGGGTCCGTGTGTGTGGGGTCCGGGTGTGTGGGGTCTGGGTGTCTGGGATCCGTGTGTGTGGGGTCTGGGTGTGTGGGGTCCGTGTGTGTGGGGTCTGGGTGTGTGAGGTCCGGGTGTGTGGGGTCTGGGTGTGTGGGGTCTAGGTGTGTGGGGTTTGGGTGTGTGGTGTCTGGGTGTGTGGGGTCCAAGTGTGTGGAGTCTGGGTGTGTGGGGTCTGGGTGTGTGGGGTCCGGGTGTGTGGGGTCTGGGTGTGTGGGGTCTGGGTGTGTGGGGTCCTAGTGTGTGGGGGCCTGGGTGTGTGGGGTCCGGGTGTGTGGGGTCCGGGTGTGTGGGGTCTGGGTGTGTGGGGTCCGGGTGTGTGGGGTCCGGGTGTGTGGGGTCCGGGTGTGTGGGGTGTGGGTGTGTGGGGTCCGGGTGTGTGGGGTCTGGGTGTGTGGGGTCTGGGTGTGCGTGGTCTGGATGTGTGGGGTCTGGATGTGTGGGGTCTGGGTATGTGGGTTCCGGGTGTGTGGGGTCCGGGTGTGTGGGGTCTGGGTGTGTGGGGTCTGAGTGTGTGGGGTCTGGGTGTGTGGGGTCCGGGTGTGTGTGGTCCGGGTGTGTGGGGTCTGGGTATGTGGGTTCCGGGTGTGTGGGGTCCGGGTGTGTGGGGTCTGGGTGTGTGGGGTCTGAGTGTGTGGGGTCTGGGTGTGTGGGGTCCGGGTGTGTGTGGTCCGGGTGTGTGGGGTCTGGGTGTGTGGGGTCCGGGTGTGTGGGGTCTGGGTGTGTGGCGATTTGGTATGTCGGGTTTGGGTGTGTGGGGTCTGGGTGTGTGGGATCTGGGTGTGTGGGGTCCGGGTGTGTGGAGAGTGTGTGGGGTCTGGGTGTTTGGGGAGTGTGTGTGGGGTCTGGGTGTGTGGGGTCTGGGTGTGTGGGGAGTGTGCGTGGTGTCTGGGTATGTGGGGTCCGCGTGTGTGGGGTCCGGGTGTGTGAGTTCTGGGTGTGTGGGATCTGGATGTGTGGGGTCTGGGTGTATGGGGTCTGGGTGTGTGGGGTCTGGGTGTGTGGGGTCTAGGTGTGTGGGTTCTGGATGTGTGAGGTCTGGGTGTGTGGGGTCCGGGTGTGTGGGGTCTGGGTGTGTGGGTTCTGGGTGTGTGGGGACTGGGTGAGTGGGGTCTGGGTGTGTGGAGTCTGGGTGTGTGGGGTCCGGGTGTGTGTGGTCTGGGTGTTTGGGGAGTGTGTGGGGTCTGAGTGTGTGGGGTCTGGGTGTGTGGGGAGTGTGTGGGGTCTGGGTGTGTGGGGTCTGGTTGTGTGGGGTCTGGGTGTGTGGGGTCTGGGTGTGTGGGTGTCCGGGTCTGTGAGGTCTGGGTGTCTGGGGAGTGTGTGGGGTCTGGGTGTGTGTGGTCTGGGTGTGTGGGTTCTGGGTGTGTGGGGAGTGTGTGTGGGGTCCGGGTGTGTGGGGTCCGGGTGTGTGGGGAGTGTGTGTGGGGTCCGAGTGTGTGGGGTCTGGGTGTGTGGGTTCTGGGTGTGTGGGGAGTGTGTGTGGGGTCCGGGTGTGTGGGGTCCGGGTGTGTGGGGTCTGGGTTTGTGGAGTTTTGGTATGTCGGGTCTGGGTGTGTGGGGTCTGGGTGTGTGGGGTCTGGGTGTGTGGGGTCCGGGTGTGTGGAGAGTGTGTGGGGTCTGGGTGTGTGGGGAGTGTGTGTGGGGTATGGGTGTGTGGGGTCTGGGTGTGTGGGGTCTGGGTGTGTGGGGTCCGGGTGTGTGGAGAGTGTGTGGGGTCTGGGTGTGTGGGGAGTGTGTGTGGGGTCCGGGTGTGTGGGGTCCGGGTGTGTGGGGTCTGGGTGTGTGGGATCTGGATGTGTGGGGTCTGGGTGTATGGGGTCTGGGTTTGTGGGGTCTGGGTGTGTGGGTTCTGGATGTGTGAGGTCTGGGTGTGTGGGGTCTGGGTTTGTAGGGTCTGGGTGTGTGGGGTCCGGGTGTGTGGGGTCTGGGTGTGTGGGGTCTGGGTGTGTGGGGTCTGGGTGTGTGGAGTCTGGGTGTGTGGTGTCTGGGTGTGTGGGGTCCAAGTGTGTGGAGTCTGGGTGTGTGGGGTCTGGGTGTGTGGGGTCCGGGTGTGTGGGGTCTGGGTGTGTGGGGTCTGGGTGTGTGGGGTCCGGGTGTGTGGGGTCCGGGTGTGTGGGGTCTGGGTGTCTGGGATCCGTGTGTGTGGGGTCTGGGTGTGTGGGGTCCGTGTGTGTGGGGTCTGGGTGTGTGAGGTCCGGGTGTGTGGGGTCTAGGTGTGTGGGGTCTAGGTGTGTGGGGTTTGGGTGTGTGGTGTCTGGGTGTGTGGTGTCCAAGTGTGTGGAGTCTGGGTGTGTGGGGTCTGGGTGTGTGGGGTCCGGGTGTGTGGGGTCTGGGTGTGTGGGGTCTGGGTGTGTGGGGTCCTAGTGTGTGGGGGTCTGGGTGTGTGGGGTCCGGGTGTGTGGGGTCTGAGTGTGTGGGGTCTGGGTGTGTGGGGTCCGGGTGTGTGGGGTCCGGGTGTGTGGGGTGTGGTTGTGTGGGGTCCGGGTGTGTGGGGTCTGGGTGTGTGGGGTCTGGGTGTGCGTGGTCTGGATGTGTGGGGTCTGGATGTGTGGGGTCTGGGTATGTGGGTTCCGGGTGTGTGGGGTCTGGATGTGTGGGGTCTGGGTATGTGGGTTCCGGGTGTGTGGGGTCCGGGTGTGTGGGGTCTGGGTGTGTGGGGTCCGGGTGTGTGTGGTCCGGGTGTGTGGGGTCTGAGTGTGTGGGGTCCGGGTGTGTGGGGTCTGGGTGTGTGGCGATTTGGTATGTCGGGTCTGGGTGTGTGGGGTCTGGGTGTGTGGGATCTGGGTGTGTGGGGTCCGGGTGTGTGGAGAGTGTGTGGGGTCTGGGTGTGTGGGGAGTGTGTGTGGGGTCTGGGTGTGTGGGGTCTGGGTGTGTGGGGAGTGTGCGTGGTGTCTGGGTATGTGGGGTCCGCGTGTGTGGGGTCCGGGTGTGTGGGTTCTGGGTGTGTGGGATCTGGATGTGTGGGGTCTGGATGTATGGGGTCTGGGTGTGTGGGGTCTGGGTGTGTGGGGTCTGGGTGTGTGGGGTCTAGGTGTGTGGGTTCTGGATGTGTGAGGTCTGGGTGTGTGGGGTCCGGGTGTGTGGGGTCTGGGTGTGTGGGTTCTGGGTGTGTGGGGACTGGGTGAGTGGGGTCTGGGTGTGTGGAGTCTGGGTGTGTGGGGTCCGGGTGTGTGTGGTCTGGGTGTGTGGGGAGTGTGTGGGGTCTGAGTGTGTGGGGTCTGGGTGTGTGGGGAGTGTGTGGGGTCTGGGTGTGTGGGGTCTGGTTGTGTGGGGTCTGGGTGTGTGGGGTCTGGGTGTGTGGGTGTCCGGGTCTGTGAGGTCTGGGTGTCTGGGGAGTGTGTGGGGTCTGGGTGTGTGTGGTCTGGGTGTGTGGGTTCTGGGTGTGTGGGGAGTGTGTGTGGGGTCCGGGTGTGTGGGGTCCGGGTGTGTGGGGAGTGTGTGTGGGGTCCGAGTGTGTGGGGTCTGGGTGTATGGGTTCTGGGTGTGTGGGGAGTGTGTGTGGGGTCCAGGTGTGTGGGGTCCGGGTGTGTGGGGTCTGGGTTTGTGGAGTTTTGGTATGTCGGGTCTGGGTGTGTGGGGTCTGGGTGTGTGGGGTCTGGGTGTGTGGGGTCCGGGTGTGTGGAGAGTGTGTGGGGTCTGGGTGTGTGGGGAGTGTGTGTGGGGTCTGGGTGTGTGGGGTATGGGTGTGTGGGGTCTGGGTGTGTGGGGTCTGGGTGTGTGGGGTCTGGGTGTGTGGGGTCCGGGTGTGTGGAGAGTGTGTGGGGTCTGGGTGTGTGGGGAGTGTGTGTGGGGTCCGGGTGTGTGGGGTCCGGGTGTGTGGGGTCTGGGTGTGTGGGATCTGGATGTGTGGGGTCTGGGTGTATGGGGTCTGGGTGTGTGGGGTCTGGGTGTGTGGGGTCTCGGTGTGTGGGTTCTGGATGTGTGAGGTCTGGGTGTGTGGGGTCTGGGTTTGTAGGGTCTGGGTGTGTGGGGTCCGGGTGTGTGGGGTCTGGGTGTGTGGGTTCTGGGTGTGTGGGGACTGGGTGAGTGGGGTCTGGGTGTGTGGAGTCTGGGTGTGTGGGGTCCGGGTGTGTGTGGTCTGGGTGTGTGGGGAGTGTGTGGGGTCTGAGTGTGTGGGGTCTGGGTGTGTGGGGAGTGTGTGGGGTCTGGGTGTGTGGGTTCTGGGTGTGTGGGGACTGGGTGAGTGGGGTCTGGGTGTGTGGAGTCTGGGTGTGTGAGGTCCGGGTGTGTGTGGTCTGGGTGTGTGGGGAGTGTGTGGGGTCTGAGTGTGTGGGGTCTGGGTGTGTGGGGAGTGTGTGGGGTCTGGGTGTGTGGGGTCTGGTTGTGTGGGGTCTGGGTGTGTGGGGTCTGGGTGTGTGGGGTCCGGGTGTGTGTGGTCTGGGTGTGTGGGGAGTGTGTGGGGTCTGAGTGTGTGGGGTCTGGGTGTGTGGGGAGTGTGTGTGGTCTGGGTGTGTGGAGTCTGGGTGTGTGGGGTCCGGGTGTGTGGGGTCTGGGTGTGTGGGGTCTGGGTGTGTGGGGTCTGGGTGTGTGGGGAGTCTGTGTGGGGTCCGGGTGTGTGGGGTCCGGGTGTGTGGGGTCCGGGTGTGTGGGGTCTGGGTGTGTGGGGGTCTGGGTGTGTGGGGAGTGTGTGTGGTGTCTGGTTGTGTGGGGTCTGGGTGTGTGGGGTCCGGGTGTGTGTTGGTCTGGGTGTGTGGGGAGTGTGTGTGGGGTCTGGGTGTGTGGGGAGTGTGTGTGGGGTCCGGGTGTGTGGGGTCTGGGTGTGTGGGGTCCGGGTGTGTGGGGTGTGCGTGCGTGGGGTCTGGGTGTGTGGGAAGTGTGTGGGTCCGGGTGTGCGGGATCCGGGTGTGTGGGGTCCGGGTGTGTGGGGTCCGGGTGTGTGGGGTCTGGGTGTGTGGGGTGTGGGTGTGTGGGTATTGTGTGTGTGGTCTGGGTGTGTGGGGTCTGGGTGTGTGGGGAGTGTGTGTGGTGTCTGGGTGTGTGGGGGTCCGGGTGTGTGGGGTCTGGATGTGTGGGGTCTGGATGTGTGGGGTCTGGGTGTGTGGGGTCCGGGTGTGTAGGGTCTGGATGTGTGGTGTCTGGGTGTGTGGGGTCTGGGTTTGTGGAGTCTGAATGTGTGGGGTCTGGGTGTGTGGGGTCTGGGTGTGTGGGGTCTGGGTGTGTGGGTTCCGGGTGTGTGGGGTCCGGGTGTGTGGGGTCTGGGTGTGTGGAGTCTGGGTGTGTGGGGGTCCGGGTCTGTGGGGTCTGGGTGTGTGGGGAGTGTTTGGGGTCTGAGTGTGTGGGTTCTGGGTGTGTGGGGTCAGGGTGTGTGGGGTCTGAGTGTGTGGGGTCTGGGAGTGTGGGTTCTGGGTGTGTGGGAAGTGTGTGGGGTCCGGTTATGTGGGGTCCGGGTGTGTGGGGTCCGGGTGTGTGGGGAGTGTGTGGGGTGTGTGTGTGGGGAGTGTGTGGGGAGTGTGTGTGGAGTCCGAGTGTGTGGTTTCCAGGTGTGTGGGAGTCTGTGTAAATTTGCTACTAACCCTGAGCTTGGGCCCAGGTCCGCTACCTCCCATCTCCTGCTTCCTCCACCGTCCTCCTTCCCGGCATTTGCAACGGCACCTCCACAAGTGCATAAGGGGGACACAGATATGGGAAGCTCCTCCAACATGCATGCTCTGGCATTGTTATTTGCAGTCTTCTCTTTCCAAATCTGTGGAATGCATTGAGTATTTTGCATAAGTATCCCGAAGTACATGGAAACCCATACACTGCACAGGTCGTTTTCATCATGGTGTTAGTACAGTATATGGAAAGCGTGGTCAAGATATGCAGCAGTTGAGCATGTTAGTGCAGGAGGAGTTATTGGGAAAAGGAGGTGTAGGGACGTGTACCTGAGGCATAATGAGCAACCATAGCAACTGCACAAGGAGCATTAAGTCCGTGTGTAGGGGGACATTCTCCATTCGAGTCATAATTTATCAATTAAATTATACTAAGGTCCCAATCCTGACTGCGTTCAGGATCACTACACTATTATCACTGATGCTACCTAGCACCTCCATTCAAACAACGTGGCCCAGTCGGAAAGACAACTTCCTTCATCAGCCTCAATTGCTGATGCAAAGGCCTCGAACTTAACCCCTGCAAGGACCCCACATCCCTCCCCCGGTGGGTGGGAGAGGGTCCGGGTGGAGGGAAGGGGGCGGGGAGGTTAAAATATTGGAATTGAGCAACCCGACCCTATTCCTAGCTGCAGGAGTGCTCCCCTCCAGGCCTCACATGGGAGCCTTTGGCTCCTCCCAGCCGCTACCTTCCCCGCTCCTGATTGTGGCCATCAGCAAGCTCCGACAGGTCCCTGGCTGTGACATCCTGCCGTTGAATTTCTGCTTCCGCCCACCAGCCAGACTGTCAATCTGGCCGTGGGTCGGGTGGGAGTCGGCACAGAATTATTTTTTTGTAAATGTATTTGTTCTGGGATATGGGCGTCGTTGTCAAAGCCAGCAATTATTGCCCATCTCTAATTGCCTTTGAGAAGGCGGTGGTGAGCCGCCTTCTTGAACCGCTGTAGTCCATGAGGTGACAGTGCTGTTTGACAGGGAGTTCCAGAATTTTGACCCAGCAACGATGAAGGAACCAAAAATTTCCAAGTCAGGATGGTGTGTGACTTGGAGGGGAACTTGTGTATTTAAATACACAAGTATTTAAATGAGGCCCTGCTGTTGAAGTGGAAAACAAAACTGGCTGGAGTGTAAAATGGGCTGCTGATTTGCTATTGCCCATGTTGTGCTACCATCCAAGACCAGTGTCAAGCCATTTTGGCGGTTATTTTGGTGATCGGGTGAAAACGGGCGCTAAATGGGGGCTGTACTAATAAGACACATCTGTTTGAAAGTCTGGTTTTAGCATGCAATTTTGGTCCTAATTGCTGATTATCATAATTTGAGCTTGCCTGGAGATGTTAAATCAGACACTTGCAGGTTTAGCACTGAAGTGCAGATTAGACGCAGTTTTTGTAGAGTAGCATATATGGGCGCCATGCACCCATTCCACTGAAGGTGGGGAGTGCTCTGGCTGGTGCACAGCGGCAGGTTTCCGGGTGGCTCAGGGACTGAGTGAGAGGGCGCACAGATTCTCAGACACGGCACTGGAGGGCCTGTTGGAGGATGTCCAGAGGAGGAGGGATGCCCTGTACCTGCAGAAGGGGAGGGATCCACCTTGTCCTTCCTGTCCCTCCCAACCCTCTCTCCTGCAGCAGCTGGTGCTGTTCTGCCTGGCCTCATCTCTTCCTCCCACTCCTGCTGCAGACCAAGGGGGACCCCAACAAGATGTCAGTGACCCAGGACTCCTTTTTTTTCTGGTGATCCGTAAGGTGTCCAATAAGATAGGGTGGCACACCACTCACTCTTTTAAATGAAGCCATCAGGAATTTCCAGAATAAATGTTAATAGAATGTTGGTGAAGTCTTGACAAAGTGTCCCAGAAAGTCTCCTGATGCATTTCAAAAGTCCCCTTCAAACCTCCAGCAGCAAGTGATCAATAAAAATGGCTCATGAAATTCTCAGCAATGACTTGTTTACTCTGGTTCAGCTGATTGCTCATTAGGAGAGGTCGTTAAATGAAGCATTATCCACCAAAATACCATGCAGCCTCTTTAATGAGCACCAGCAAGCAATTTAATTGTCAATCAGCCTCTTAACAATCCTCCGGGCGGCTGTTACGAGCGCTGGCTTCCACACCTTTACCAAGATGCTGTCTTGCGCTAAATGCAGGCTAAACTGGTGTTGCAGCTTAAGACCCCATTTTGGCCACGTCTTTACCTCTTTAGCGCCTAAAGTATTCAGTCAAAATCGGCCTCACATCTTTTAGCTGCTCCAGGCCTTTACATTTGCAGTTTTCAGCCTCCAAGTAGACAAGCAACTCGTAGCAGATGTTAAAGTTGTCGCGTGCTTGCCAATCTATGCAAATGTGCTGAATTCAGAAATACACATGTGCTGAACACAGGTCATACTGTTTGCACTCACCCGATCTATGTTGAGGCACTGGACCAAGACTAAACTTGGCCCCATCAAGCAAAGTTCTTACCTTTTCCATTTACCTCACAATTAATAGTCTCACTGGTTATTAACTGTACCAAAGATTTTTTCCAGTTATTACTGTAGTAAACAGATAAGATAATGGAGCGAAGTACATTGCTATAAAGTTATCTATGCAATCAACACATTCACTGCTTGAGTCAGACCCAGTGCTGTGAGGGAAACATTTGATCAATGTTTGAAACTACATATGATTCCTTATCCCCCACTTATTCTGAGGCAAACGAGAAGGAGATTCTTACAAATCTACTAAGTGGTTTTGATTAAAATGTCATAGACAGGTACAGAAAATAACCAAGAAGATTAATGGAATGCTGGCCTTTACATCCAGAGGACTAGAATACAAGGGGCTAGAAGTTATGCTGCAGCTATACAAAACCCTGGTTAGATCACACCTGGAGTACTGTGAGCAGTTCTGGGCACCACACCTTAGGAAAGATATATTGGCCTTGGAAGGAGTGTAGCGTAGATTTACCAGAATGCTACCTGGATTCCAAAGGTTACACAAACCAGGGTTACATTCCCTGGAATTTAGAAGGTATTTTGATCAAAGTTTTCTGGATATTAAGTGGAACAGATAGGGTAGATAGAGAGAAGCTATTTCTGCTGGTTGGGGATTCTAAGACCAGGGGGCATAGTCTAAAAATTAGGGCTAGGCCTTTCAGGAGTGAAATTAGAAAACATTTCTACACACAAAGGGTCACAGAATTTTGGAACTCCCTTCCACAATTGACAATTGCTGCTCAATCAATTGTTAATTTTAAATCTGAGATTGATAGATTTTTGTTAACCGAAGGTATTAAGAGATATGGAGTTCGGTCACAGATCAGCCATAATCTCACTGAATGATAGAACAGGCTCCAGGGGCTAAGTGGCCCAGTCCTGTTTCTGTGTTCCTGCATTTCCTTTGATTCAGAACCAAATTATGAAGTTGGCCTAGACCTTCTATTTACTGACGTCGAGCTCTCACAACGAGTGACAACTTCACTTGTTGCCAAAATTATTTCAGAACTCTCCTGATTTTCCCACAGTTACATGCCAAATTTTAAAGATTATGTTCAATAATTTTGGCTTGTCAAAGTCTGCAGAGAAACACAGTCAATCAACAGGGTTTATAAAATGTGAGAGAATGATTTTGCTGGGATATCAGATTTTCATAAGGATGCACATTGGGGAATACTACTGTAGAACAACTGAGGTGCACTTGTGGCCTCTGGCGAGCCTTGTCATTGAATAAAAGGCCCTCGTTGATGTATCAATTCCTTTTATGTTACCAATAAGTAGTGCATTAATGTATCAGTGCCTCATTTGGTATGGAAGTGGACAAGAGACCACGGGCTAGAACCTCTACTTTTGAGCTTATCGCCCAAAGATGGGTGTTATTTCCGCCGTGGGCGTTAAAAAAGGGTTTTCAGATCGCTGGATTCTCGCCCAGTCTGAAAACACCTAGTTTACATTTGTGAAAATGGGCGTTACCGCGAGCGATATCAAATAGGCGGTAGCGTTAAATTTGTCTGACCGTCTGCCGTAAAGTGTGGCCATCCTCAGCAATGGCATGGCAACGCTCGATTCCCGCGATTCAGGTGGTCAAGGGTCATCATGATATGTGCAGAAGAGGAGACAGAGAGAAAGGGAGCTAAGAGAGACTGAAAGCGTGTGTGGCTGTGGTGTGTGTTTTTGAGGATGTCGCTCGTAGGGTGGACAAGGGAGAACCAGTGGATGTGGTGTATTTGGACTTTCAAAAGGCTTTTGACAAGGTCCCATACAAGAGATTGGTGTGCAAAATCAAAGCACATGGTAATGGGGGCAATGTACTGACGTGGATAGCGAACTGGTTGGCAGACAGGAAGCAGAGAGTCAGGGTTAATGGGTCCTTTTCAGAATGGCAAGCAGTGACTAGTGGAGTGCCGCAGGGCTCAGTGCTGGGACCCCAGCTCTTTACAATATATATTAATGATTTAGATGATGGAATTGAGTGTAATATCTCCAAGTTTGCAGATGACACTAAACTTGGTGGCGGTGTGATCTGTGAGGAGGACACTAAGAGACTGCAGGGTGACTTGGACAGGTTAGGTGAGTGGGCAAATACATGGTAGATGCAGTATAATGTGGATAAATGTGAGGTTATCCACTTTGGGGGCAAAAACAAGTAGGCAGAATATTATCTGAATGGCGGAAGATTAGGAAAAGGGGAGGTGCAGCGAGACCTGGGTGTCATGGTTCATCAGTCATTGAAAGTTGGCATGCAGGTACAGCAGGCGGTGAAGAAGGCAAATGGTATGTTGGCCTTCATAGCAAGGGGATTTGAGTATAGGAGCAGGGAAGTCTTGCTGCAGTTGTACAGGGCCTTGGTGAGGCCCCACCTGGAATATTGTGTTTAGTTTTGGTCTCCAAATCTGAGGAAGGACATTCTTGCTATTGAGGGAGTGCAGCGAAGATTCACCAGACTGATTCCAGGGATGGCTGGACTATCATATGAGGAGAGACTGGATCAACTGGGCCTTTATTCACTGGAATTTAGAAGGATGAGAGGGGATCTCATAGAAACATTTAAGATTCTGACTGGACTAGACAGGCTAGATGCAGGAAGAATGTTCCCGATGTTGGGGAAGTCCAGAACCAGGGACACAGTCTTTGGATAAGGGGCAGGCCGTTTAGGACTGAGATGAGAGACTTCTTCACTCAGAGAGTTGTTAACCTGTGGAATTCCCTGCCGCAGAGAGTTGTTGATGCCAGTTCATTGGATATATTCAAGAGGGAGTTAGATATGGCCCTTATGGTTAAGGGGATTAAGGGGTATGGAGAGAAAGCAGGAAAGGGGTACTGAAGGAATGATCAGCCATGATCTTATTGAATGGTAGTGCAGGCTCGATGGGGCAAATGGCCTACTCCTGCACCTATTTTCTATGTTTCTATGTGCTTGTTTGGCTGTTATGGGAGGAACGACGGAGACTCACCAGCAGCAAAAAGCTCATTAAGCACCAAGAACATAGCTGGCACCGAGTTTATATCTAACAAATAACATATAAAATGGAAGCGATGGAGGAGGCCCTGGAGCTGGTAGCCAGGAACACTGGTGGCAGAGGGCTTCCAGTGGTCCTGGAGCGCCACACTAAGGTGACCCACTGCCATTGCCAACCACATATGAGAGACAACAGCAACATCTTGCTTATGTCTCGGAGCAGGCTCCCATCTCGGAACTGTCCTCTCCCGTATCTGTGCAAGCAGCGCTTTGGCTGTCACCACCACCACCACCCCCCCCACTCCCCCCGCCAATGAAGCATCGCCTGAAGACCTCCTCAGCCAGGTGGCTTGGAGTCAGGAGGGGAAGGGGTAGAGGCGGGGAGGAGAAGCGGGGGGGAGGGCAAGGGTTGGTTTGTACAGAAATACTGATGATTTCAGACTAATGTTTGGTTTAAATGTTTTTTATTTAACAAAACCTTGTAGTGCATTGGCTCAGATAGCTGCACCGTTACACGCTGGTGATGCCTTAACATCAAATGGTATAATTACACTTAACTTCAATCAATTTAAACTTTAACTGTCATCAAGGAGATGCCCACCATTGATGTATGACCGGCACACCCAGCAGTGTGTCAGGCTTGTAAATAACACCAACGTCTTTCAGGCAAAGCGATCATTGATGAGCTCCTGACTTAAGGCTTTTGCAGCTATCATGCCACCATGGGCCCTTTCATGCGGTCTACAGGGGGCGGGGGCATGGCTTCAGCGCTGGCCTGATTGTCTGGGCCCATGTCAGCATCCGCCTCCTTGTCCTCCTCTTCCTCTCTCTGGTGAAGTGGACTGTCAGACTCATCAGGCAATTCTTGTCCCCTCTTGATAGCCAAGTTGTGTAGCATGGAGCAGACCACCACAAATTGAGCTACCTGCTCAGGGTGGTATTGGAGCTCGCCTCCTGAGTGGTCCAGGCATCTGAAGCGCTGCTTCAGCACTCCAAGATATTGCGAATTACTCTGTGGCTCTCGTTGTATCGCCTCTTGGCCTCTGTGTGGATGTCACGCAGGAGGGTCATCAGCCAGGTGGCGAGGCCATATCCTTTGTCACCAAGCATCCAGCATTGACCTTGTGGCTGATTGTTAAACAAGTCAGATACAGTGCTCTCACGCAGGATGTGAGCATCATGGGTGCTGCCCAGAAATTGAGCATTCACTGCCATTATAATTTGCTGGTGGTCGATAACCAGCTGGACGTTCAGGGAGTGGAATCCCTTACGGTTCCTGAAAACCTCAGCATCCTGAAAAGGTGCCCGCATCGCAATCTGCGTACAGTCTATTGCTCCCTGCACCTTGGGGAAGTTTGCAATTCTGGAGAATCCTAGAGCCCTCTCACTCTCTGCCTCCCTGGTCATAGGGAAGCTGATCAAGTCCCTCCTGCATGGTTATAGGGCTTCAGTGACCTGTCTAATGCAGCAATGTGTGGCATGCTGAGAAAGTCCGCAAATGTTACCAGCTGTGGCCAGGAAAGAACCCGAGGCATAGAACGACAGTGCTGCGGTGACTTTGACCTCGATGGACAGTGCAGTTCTGATGGTGCTGGCAGGCTGCAGACCTGCCCTTATCAGCTGGCATACCTCAGTGATATCCTCTTTGTGGAAGCGCAGTCTCCGAAGACAGGTGGTGTCAGGCAAGTCGAAGTAAGAATGCTTCTCCTTGTACTTGCGGGGGGTGTAACGTCTGGTCCTCCTCATCTGTCTGTCACTTCGTACATTGGGCACATAATGCAATGCAGCGTTCCTTCAGCGATGTCGAGTCTGCTGCATGTGTTTTGTCACCAAGAGAGGGTGAGAAAAGACAGGCCCCATTGCAGTAGTTCTCTGTTTTACACCGATTGCACACAAACAAAGAATGTCCCGATGAACACACCTCTTCAATTCCAATCGGTCACAGTGTGGTCAAGCTGTTTTTAGAGATGTTCACATCAACTCCAACGACCTGTAGAGTACATCTGAACTCTGCTGAGATTGAAGCACAGCAGCCTTTTAAAGGACGCGACATGTGATATACTACAAGGCGTCCATAATGCTTTGACTCGTTCTGGTTTTTTGAGCGAGCGATATTGTGGGTGAAATGTGTGCGAGGTGGTGAAATTGATGATAGGCGATCTCCATGGCTGCTAGTTTGGGTAAATATGCTCTTTCCGACAAAAAATAGTCACTGGGCATTGATATTGCATCTCGGCATTAATTCCATGCGAAAAGTAACGCTGGCCAATACTATGGGCGTTGAATTCACCCACTCTGCTGATTCCACCCAAAAAAAGTGGGTGAGCGGTAATACTTTTTCTCAGTGTAAAGCACATGGGAAAGTAACGCTCACCGATAAGTGCCCGGCAGTTTCCATTTTGTGCCAAAATGGGTGATATGTGGGCATTAAGCAGGCAAAGTCCCACATAAAAACAATAAAACCATTTCCAACGTTAATAGGCACCAATTTCCTTTCCGGTTTAAAACGAGCATTTGCACTCAACAGTGCCTGTTCAGTAGTAATGAGCACCAGGCAATATATTCTGTCTTATGAACATAGGAATATTAGAAACAGGGTTATCACATTCAGCCCCTCAAGACTGAACCACTAGTCAACTCCATTTACCCACCTTAGCTCCATATCCCTTGATACTCTTACCATCAAAGAATCTATCGATCTCAGTCTTGAAAGTTCCAATTGTCCCAGCATCAACAATCCTTTGGGGAATGGATTCCAGATTACTACTACCATTTGTGTGAAAAAGTATTTCTTGATTTCGCTCCTGAATGGTCTAGAATTTTAACATTATGTCACCCTGTTCCTGATCCGCCCACTAGAGGAAATAGTTTTGCAGTATCGATCCTAGCGAATCCTTTTAACATGTTAAACACCTCGATCAGATCAGCTGTGGCTCAGTGGGTACCACTCTCGCCTCTGAGTCAGAAGGTTGTGGGTTCAAGTCCCACTCCAGAGACTTGAGCACAAAAAAATCTAGGCTGACACTGCAGTGCAGTACTGAGGGAGCACTGCACTGTCAGCGGTGCCGTCTTTCGGATGAGACATTAAACCGAGGCCCAGTCTACCCTCTCAGGTGGACATAAAAGATCTATCACATGGCACTTTCGAAGAAGAGCAGAGGAGTTACCCCCACCGGTGTCCTGGCCAATACTTATCCCTCAATCAATATAACAAAAAAACAGATGATCTGGTCATTATCACATTGCTGTTTGTGGGAGCTTGCTTATGCGCAAATTGGCTGCCATGTTTCCCACATTACAATAGTGACTACACTCCGGGGCCCGAAATTCATTGGCATACCGCCCACTACTGCCTGATTAGCACCAATAAATACAAGTTTCATCAAGTAACAGGGACCTACCGCCCACATACCGCTCGACGGAATATTTATCATTGACATACCGGCGAGCAGTATGCATGCCGTCCATTATGTAAAACCGTCCATATGCCACCCATAAGTGCAAACTTGATGACATACTGCCAACATACCGCCAGTGCTACATACCGTCCTGGAGAAGATGAGTTTTACTCGATCTAAAGTAGGCAGGAATGGGCAGTAGTGGTCAGTGCCGCTATTTTGAAATCGGAAACAGTCAGCAAAAGCAGCACCTCAGTATTCAGAGGTGAACAGTTACTTTACAGTATTTATATTGGTACTGAGTACATTATTAAGATAAAAGGCATTTGAGTTTATATTTTTTTTATTGAATAATCATTTGAGTTTATCTCAGGATATTTGAAGAGATTCTGGAGACTTAAAATGAATGGGGCCTGTACTATCTCAGCTTGTATTGCTGTCTGCTCGTCTGATGCAGGATCCAGATGGGAGAAGGTTTATTAAACAAAGTTATCAGGCATTTACTTTGTGGCTCAGACTTCAACAGGTCAGACACAGTGCTCTCACGCAAGATGTGCGCATCATGGATGGATTCTGACGGGACGGGACAGGTTAGATGAGGGTAGAATGTTCCCAATGTTGGGGAAGTCCAGAACCAGGGGGACACAGTGTTAGGATAAGGGGTAGGCCATTTAGGACTGAGAAGAGGAGAAATTTCTTCACTCAGAGAGTTGTTAACCTGTGGAACTCCCTACCGCAGAGAGTTGTTGATGCCAGTTCATTGGATATCTTCAAGAGGGAGTTAGATATGGCCCTTACGGCTAAGGGGATCAAGGAGTATGGAGAGAAAGCAGGAAAGGGGTACTGAAGGAATGATTAGCCATGATCTTATTGAATGGCGGTGCAGGCTCGAAGGGCCGAATGGCCTACTCCTGCACCTATTTTCTATATTTCTATGTTTCTCTGCAAAGTTGGGGAAGCTGGCAATGCGTGCAAAACCCAAAGCCCTGTCACTCTGTGCTTCCCTGGTCATTGGGAAGTTTATAAATTTCATCCGGCGTACATACAATGCTTTAGTTACCTGTTGAATGCAGCGATGAGTTGTGTGCTGAGAAATGCAGCATGTGTCCACAGCTGATGCCTGAAAAGAGCCGCATGCATAAAAGGAAAGTGCCGCAGTCACCTTCATCTTGACAGAGAGTGCAGTAATGTTGGTGGTACTGGGCTGCAGGTCTGCCTTAATGAGCTGGCAAATCTCATTGATCACCTCTTTTTGGAAGCGCAGCCTTCGAACACACTGTCGACCGGTCAGGTCCAAGTATGAGCGCTTCTCCCTGAACACCCTTTGGGGGTAAGGCCTCCTCCTCCTTATCAACATGCTGGGAGGCACAGAGTGACAGGGCTTTGGCATGCATTGCTGGCTTCCTCAAGGTGCAGGGTGCTGTTGACTGTACCCATATTGCCCTGCGAGCACCATTACAGGAGGCAGAGGTGTACCAAAACCATAAGGGATTCCACTCCCTCAATGTGCAGCTTGTTTTTGACCATACGCCGTGCATCATGGCAGTAAATGCCTACTTTCCGGGGGGGCATCCATGATGCGCATATTTTGCGTGAGACCACTGTGTCTGACCTGTTGAAGTCTGAGCCACAAGGTAAATGCTGGATGCTGGGGTACAAAGGGTACGGCCTCGCTACCTGACTGTTGAGCCCCCCTGCGGAATCCTCAGAGAGAAGCCGAGCAACGATATAATAAGAGCCATATAGCCACACGTAATATTATCGAAAAGACAATTGGATTTGATGCTTGGACCACAGGCTGCAATACCACCCTGAGCAGGTTGTTCAGTTCACAGTGATGAGCTACATGTTGGATAATTTAGCAATCATGCGGGGACAGGAATTGCCACAGGGGACTGCGGGACCACCTATGGAGCGAGTGCAGGAGGCGGAGGAGGAAGAAGAGGAAAATGAGGGGGGGGAGGATGAGGAGGAGCTTCCAGATGAACACATGGCACCACCCCCCCGCAACACCACAGCGGAGGGCACACGGAGCGTATGCCACTGCAAAATTGTTACGTCAGCAGCTCATAAATGAAAGCTTTGCTTGAATGTAGAAAGCTGCGTGTCATCTTTTCCTGCAGTGTGTGGGACAGTGATGACTATTACACCAAAAGTTTGAAACTGCACAGAAGTGTTTAAATTCAATTGAAATGTTTATGTAAAAATGTAAAAATTAAAGAACAATTGTAAAACTTTGTAAAACTGATAACTTTGAAAAACTGTAACAACTTTAAATAAACTTTTAAAAATCAAACTTCAACTATTTCAATTAACAATGAACAATTGACCACAACAAAGCACCCTTTACAGTCCTCGACATCGACTTCAACCATGTACACTCCCACCCTTCGGACTCACCGCCCCCTTTCTTACTCCCGCCCTTCCCTTTCCCACTGCTCCTAAGCCCGGACCTCCCCGTGGTGGTACCAAGCCGGTGTGCAGCAGTGCAGCCCGAGTGCTGCTGCTGTTGTTGGGGCTGCGACATCGCAGGCGCAATAAATGGGCCTCAGGAGAAGCTCGTGATCCGGAAGACATGGCTTCAGGGCTGGAAGCTGCTGAAAGTTCCCCACCCTCAGGTGCTGTCGATCCGACTATTATGGCACGGAGTCAGCGGTTTGCTTCTTCGCGGTGATCAAACGCGACATATCCTCCGACTGCCGTTCTGATAGCGCCGTGATGTTGCCGGCTATCGTAGCCATGGCCTTGAGCAGCTCTCGACCTATGTCGATGCTGGCCTGTGACAGACGCACCAAGTCCTGGTACGCGCCTATCTGTCTTGCAGCAACGGACCTTTTCTGCACCAACCTCCGTCGCTGCAGCAAAGGCGCTGCAACGCTGGGGGTCCCTTGCTGTACACCGCTGGGGGTCCCTTGCTGTGCACCGCTTGGTCCCACAGAATCCGAGGAGGCATGGAGGAGTCCCCTGAATATAGAGTCGGTGGTGGAGGATGTTCTAGCTGGCCCAGATGGAGCTGTTATCTCCTCCTCCGTCTCCATCCCCAACTCCACCTCCACTGACTTCAGGATGAGCTGCTCTTCCTCTTCCTTTTCCTCTTCCTCTTCATCATCTCTGGCAGGGGTGAAGTCGGGAGAGGGCTGGTTGATGCCAGAGGTGGAGACAGTGGGTCTGTCGTCTGGTGTCTCTGCGGAGGTCTGGTCTGAATCCTCTGAGTCTGGAAGTACAAAACAATACTTAAAACTGCTTGGCACCAGGGGAGGGGTCAGGGTTACATGAGTACATGAGTACAGCGACTTAGCGCAGTCTTACTTAAATGTCCACCAGTGCTGCATTACTGTATTACATATTGCAGACAGACAATACATATACATTGCCTTACATGCCCCCAACATTGCAGTACATCACATGAGCAATAAACTTACATTACATTACATGAGGCCAACATTACAGTTAGTTACATTACATTACATTACATGACATTACATGACCGCAACACAGACCGAGAATTATATTGTCCTGCGTGGGTGGGTCAGCGCCAACGCCGGTGGTGGCACGGTTGCTATCTCTAACGATAGGGCACGGATCTCTATTTCCGTTAAGGTTTCTTGCATTGGGGGTCCTCCCCTCATGCGCTGCTGATCAGCCGCTATTGCAAATGTCTTCTTCTGCAGAAAGTAAAGTAAAAATCTGCAATCCAGACTTCTTTTTTAGCATTTCCATTATATTTATATTTATTATGTGATTTTTTTAATTTAAAAAATATGTATTATTGTCATTGATATTGTATTATTATTATTTGTTATTAATATTATTTGACTATGGAATTTTTGATGAAAACAACCAACCCTCGAATACTTTGCTGCTCCTTCTCTCTCTCTCTCCCTCGACTCCAACTCTCTGCGCTTGCGCAGGTGACCCCTGACCCCCGAAATTGCAGGGAAAAAGCATTTGTAAAAAACGTTAAAAAGAAAAATTCCCGCATGTGCAGTGCAGTGCTGCATCGTCCATCGAGAAGAAAGTCGATCTTGATCAACTATAATGCTGCATACTGCTCGCTGCACATCACTCGCATATCGCTCACATAACGGCAAAAATTTTTTGATGAAACTAGCGGATTTCGGACTCGGCGGTATTCTGCCGATTTTAGGCCACGCATTGTCGGAATACCACCAAAAAATGGGCGGACCTTACATCTTGATGAATTTCGGGCACCAAAAGTACTTCATTGGGTGTAAAGCGCTTTGAGATGTCCAGTGGTCGTGAAAGGCGCTATATAAATTGAAGTCTTTCTTTCTTTATCAATCTTCTTCACTCAAGTAAATTGATGGAATGGTTTGTGTGAGCGGTATGTGTCCTGACCTTAAAATCTGGCTTCTCCTCATTTCAATTGTTTTTTCCAATAACTTTTATTGTGATTGGGAGCTTTTGCCTTTTAGCTCCCACTGCTAATTAATTTGAGGCTTTAAAACATGTTTTCGAGTTGGGCTTTCTGCATGTTGGAGTATGTCACCAGTTTTTCCACAACAGGACATTTATTTGCAGCAAGTAAAAAAATAAATAAACTGGAAACACTTAAAACAATGTCACCAATGGGTGAGTATGTTAGTCTGAGTCATTCAAGGAAAGTTCCACTGAGGTAACATGTCATGTTGGAGAATTGGTGGATTCCCTGTAGAAGCAACAACAACAACAAAAACTTGCATTTATGTAGAGCCTTTAACATAGTAAAACGCCCCAAGGCACAGACATATGCAATGAATTCCATAAAAATGTGAAATTCGACATTGGTTTTCCGATATATCTTTGAATCTACACCCAGGCCAGAAAGGGGAGGGTTTCCCTGGGGGTCCTCCCACTTGTCTGCCATAAAATCAGCAGAAGAGCTGCAGAAACTCCAGAAAGATGGTATATTCACTATTGATGCCATTCTTCCAGTGTCTCCACAGCCCTTCCACTGAGGTAATCCTCCACCAGCCTGTCCTCGTCGCACAGCACTGCCCCCCAGACATCAAGATCCATGGTGTGGCCCTGGACAACATGGACCACTTCCCCTATCTTGGGAGCCACCTATCAACAAGAGCAGGCATTGACAACGAGATCCAACACCACCTCCAGTGCGCCAGTGCAGCCTTCGGCCGCCTGAGGAAAAGAGTGTTTGAAGACCAGTCCCTCAAAACTATCACCAAGCTCATGGTCTACAGGGCTGTAGTAATACCCGCCCTCCTGTATGGCTCAGAGACGTGGACCATGTACAGTAGACATTTCAAGTCACTGGAAAAATACCACCAGCGATGTCTCCGCAAGATCCTACAAATCCCCTAGGAGGACAGACACACAAATGTTAGCGTCCTCGTCCAGGCCAACACCCCAGCATTGAAGCACTGACCACACTTGATCAGCTTCGCTGGGCAGGCCGCATAGTTCGCATGCCAGACATGAGACTCCCAAAGCAAGCGCTCTACTCAGAACTCTTCCACGGCAAACGAGCCAAAGGCGGGCAGAGGAAACATTACAAGGACACCCTCAAAGCCTCCCTGATAAAGTGCAACATTCCCACTGACACCTGGGAGTCCCTGGCCATAGACTGCCCTAAGTGGAGGAAGTGCATTCGGGAGGGCACTGAGTTCCTCGAGTATCGTCGCCGAGAGCATGCAGAAATCAAGCGCAGGCAGCGGAAGGAGTGTGCGGCAAACCAGGTTCCCTGTCCACCCTTTCCTTCAACGACTATCTGTCCCACCTGTGACAGAAACTGTGGTTCTCGTATTGGACTGTACAGTCACCTAAGAACTTAAAGTGGAAGCAAGTCTTCCTTGATTCTGAGGGACTGCCTATGATGATGATGGTGGACAAGTGGGATACCAACTGTGGAAATTCACCCCCTGGAGCTATAACTGCAAATACTGTACCTGTCATCTAGTCAATTGATAAATTATAATTTCTGCTGTTGACCTAATGATTTACATTGTTTATTCTGCCTTCTGTTGCATCTAGACTATATTATAATGTAGTGTGCAAATATAAATTCAGTGAGATTTCTATCTATGTTCTACTAAATAATATTTCTCTTAGTAATCAGATATCGATGTTTCAAAGAATCATAGAAAGGTTACAGCACAGAAGGAGATAATTCGGCTCATCGAGCCTGTGCCGGCTCTCTGCAAGAGCACTTTAGCTAGTCGCACTCCCCGTCCTTGCCCCTGCAATTTTTTTTCTTCAGGTACTTATCCAATTCCTTTTTGAAAACTACAATTGAATCTGCCTCTACCACCCTTTCAGGCGCTGCATTCCAGATCATATCTACTCACTGCGTAAAAAAGTTTTTCCTCATGTCGTCTTTGGTTCTTCTGCCAATCACCTTGAATCTGTGTCCTCTGGTTTTTGACCCTTCTGCCAATAGGAACAATTTCTCTCTATCACCTCTATCAAATCTCCTCTCAACCTTCTCTGCTCCATGGACAGCAACCCCAGCTTCTCCAATCTACCCACATAATTGAATTCCTTTGTCCCTGGAACCATTCTTGTAAATCACAGGAACATAGGAATAGGAGTAGGCCATTGAGCCCCTCGAGCCTGTTCTGCCATTCAATGAGACCATGGCTGATCTGCAACCTAGCTATCAATCTTTGATTTCAAATTAGCAATTGATCCAGCACCAATTGCCATTTGCGGAAGAGAGTTCCAAACATCTACCACCCTTTAGGTGTAGAAGTGTTTCCTAATTTCACTCCTGAATGGTCTGGGTCTAATTTTTAGACTATTCCCCCTAGTCCTAGAATCCCCAACCAGCGGAAATAGCTTCTCTCTATCTACTCTATCTGTTACTATTAATAACTTGAAAACTTTGATCAAATAACCCCTTAACCTTCTAAATTCCAGGGAATACAACCCTAATTTGTATAATCTCTCCTCGTAACTTAAAGCTTGGAATCCAGGCATCATTTTGGTAAAACCACACTGCCTCCCTCCAAGACCAATATATCCTTCCTAAGGTGTGGTGTCCAGAACTGCTCTCAGTATTCCAGGTGTGGTCTAACCAGGGTTTTGTATAGCTGCAGCATAACTTCTACATCTTTGTATTCAAGTCCTATAGATATAAAGGCCAGCATCCCATTAGACTTTTTGATTATTTTCTGTACCTGTTCATGACATTTTAATGATCCATGTACCTGGAACCCCCAAGTCTCTTTGGACCTCCACTGTTTATGACTTTTCACCATTTAGAAAGTACCCTGTTCTATCCTTTTTAGATCAAAGTGGATGACCTCACATTTGCCGACATTGAAATCCATTTGCCACAGTTTTGCCCATTCACATAATCTATCGATGTCCCTTTGTAATATTATGCTTTCAGCTACACTGTCAACAATGCTGCATATCTCTGTGTCAATGGCAAATTTGAATATATGACGTTTTATGCTACCATCTAAGTCATTACTAAATACTGTGAATAGTTGAGGCAGCATCACAGATCCCTGCAGGACACCACTAGTCACTTCCTGCCAATTTGAGTACCTACCCATTATCCCTACTGCCTGTCTCCTGCCGCTCAGATAATTTCCTAACCAGGTCAGTAATTTGCCCTCAATTCCATGAGCTTCTACCTGAGTTAACAGTCTCTTTTGTGGGACTTTCTCAAATGCCTTCTGCAAGTCCATGGACATTCCTAAATAACATCCATAAACATTCCTCTGTTCACTACTTTAGTCGTCTCCTCAAAAAATTCTGTCAGGTTTGTCAGGCATGACCTACCTTTCACAAATCCATGCTGCCTCTCTCTGCTCAACTGAAAATTTTCGAGGTGTTCAGTCACCCTATCCTTAATTATAGACTCTAGCAATTTCCTGACAACAGAGGTTAGGCTGATTGGTCTATAATTCTCTGGTTTCCCTCTCTCGCCATTCTTAAATAGCGGAGTGACAGGCACAATTTTACAATCTAAAGGAACGGTTCCTGAACTGAGAGAACTTTGGAAGATTATAGTTAGGGCAACCTACTTCCTTTAAAACCCTGGGCTGGAAACCATCTGGTCCTGGGGATTTGTGCCATTGCTTTCTTCATTACTTACATTCATTTTATTGTGTCCCTGTCCCTGATTCAATATTAGTTTCCCTGGGATTTCTGGCATGCTATCCTCTTCCTCTACTATAAATACTGGCACAAAGTAATTATTCAACATGTCCATCATTTCCTTATTAGCATTGATAATATCACCACTTTCAAATTTTAAGGGGCCAACATTGCTCCTGACTAAACTCTTTTTCCTAATATAATCGTAAACATTTCTTTGTGTTGATTTTGATATATTTTGCAAGTTTCTTTCCATACTCCCTTTTTGTAGCTATTACTGTCTGTTATGTGACCCTTTGCTGTTCTTCATAATTTTTCCAATTGGCAGGATTACGAGGTGTGACCGAAGTCTGGAGCAAACTGTCCAGATATTCTACCCCCTCAATGATTCTGAGCCAGAGAGATTCGAGAAGGCGACATTTCCTGCAGACGTGTTTTCTCGGGACAGTCTTGCTGTCCACAAACTCCCACATTCCGCAGTCCTGCTCTGCCATATCTTAGTCTAACCTTGTTTTATTTATTTAATAAATTAACATCTTTATTCAATGATTTATTTATAGTTATATTAATTAGTTTATCTAGATAATTATTTCATTTAATAAAGTACGTTATAGTTTCACACTCCTAGTTTAAACTACTCTGCTAGTTTAGAGAGAAAAAACTTTATTAGGCCAATGAAATTCAATACAGATAAATATGAGGTATTACATTTTGGTAAGAAAAATAGGGAGCTCACATATTACTTCGAAAATATGAATCTAAATGGGGTAGAAGAGCAAAGGGATCTCGGAGTACATATACACAAATCACTGAAAGTGGTGACACAGATTAACAAGGCCATAAAACAAGCAAACCAAGCACTAGAGGGATTGAATTGAAAAGTAGAGAAGTTATGCTAAACTTGTATTGAACCTTGGTTGACCATACTTGGAGTACTGTGTACAGTCCTGGTCGCCATATTAAAAAAAAAAGATATAGAGACACCATAGAGGGTGCAGAGAAGATTTACAAGGATGATACCAGAAATGCGAGAGTATACCTATCAGGAAAGGATGAACAGGCTGTTTTTTTTTCTCTTGTCTGAGAGTTGATAGAGGTCTTTAAAATTATGGAGTGATTATTTGCAACAACATTTTTGCACCCTTTTGCGCATGCCCGCATAGGACTTCACCACCTTTTGCGCATGCACGCTCGATCCCGTTGCGCATGTGCAGTGCGATATACAAGGAAGCCGGAAGTGGGGCCAAACCGTGATCCGTGTGGAGCTCATCGCCGCTCAAGTTTGGAGCTGGAATTGCTTCTAGAGCTTTTTGGGTTATCTCCAGGATGTTTGCCTAGAATATTGCCGTGATTATCCACAGGAACATTTTCGCGGCCTTTGGAAAGAGAAAAAAAAATCAGAGGTGGAAGAGAGAGAGAGGCTGGAGGGTGGGGGCGGGCAGAGAGAGAGAGAGAGAGAGAGCGACTAGGGCAGAGAGAGACTGGGGTAGAGAGAGAGAGAGAGAGTGGGGCACTGAGGGGGAGAGAGAGAGACTGGGGCAGAGAGAGATTGGGGGAGAGAGAGAGAGTAGGGCAGAGAGAGAGAGAGAGAGACTGAGGGAGAGAGAGAGAAACTGGGGCAGAGAGAGAGAGCGTCTAAGGGGCCAAAATTGGTGAAACACAAATTCCGGCCATTTTTCAGCAGTCCCCGGGGCGGTGTGTCATTTTTTACTGCTTGGTGCCGCTGGGGCCGAGTGGGTGGGAATTTCATCCTACTTTTCTCGGCCATAACTGAGTGGAGTGCAGCGGGCGGTGGCGGAGTGCAGCGGGCTGTGTGCAGCAGAGGAGGCCTTGTGACTCGGGAATCTTCGTCTCCCGAGTTGTGCGCACACGGCTGTCAAGCTCCACCCCCCCCGACAAGCACCGATGAGGGGCCAGAGACTGCCGACCTGAGATCGCTGTGGGGGGGGGGGAGAGATTGTTGTGGGGCAGGGGGGGGAGGAGAGATTGTTGTGGGGGCGGGTGGGGGGAAGAGATCGCAGTGGGGCCGGGGGGGAAGTGATTGCTGTGGGGGGGGGGGGGGGGAAGTGATTGCTGTGGGGGGGAGAGATCGTTGTGGGGAAGGGGAGAAGAGATCGCTGTGGGGGGGGGGGTGATTGCTGTGGGGGGGGGGAAGAGATCGCTGTGGGGGGGGAGAAGAGATCGTTGTGTGGGGGAAGGAAGAGATCGCTGTGGGGGTGAGTGATCGTTGTGGCGGGAGAGAGATCGTTGTGGCGGGGGAGAGATCATTGTGCGGGGGGGGGGGGGAGATCACTGTGGGGGAAATAGATCACTGTGGTGGGGGGGGGGGGAGACTGGGTGGCATGAGAGAGAGAGAGAGACAGAGAGACTGAGGGGGTGAGAGAGACTAATAAAATGTTTATTGTAGTTCATTAATAAAGGAGTAAACAAGACTTTATTAGACCATTTATATTATTGCCTAACACTAGAACATACTACAATCAATTTAAAAATATATCAAACAGTGGAGAACTATAAAGCTCTGTGTAATATCAAACAAACCTGTCAGCTCTGTGCACAGACCGCCCACTTAAGATCCACCTGAAAGCACCTTCTCCAGGACGGTATGCAGTTTCGGTGGTATGTTGGCAGTATGTCATGAAACTTGAACTTTTGGGTGGTATGTCGGTGGTCTGCATGGGCAGGCAGTGTGCATACCGCCCAGAGGTATGTCACTGATGGAAATTCCGCCGGGCGGTATGTCAGTGGTATGTATCTGTTTTTTGACGAAACTTGTGTTTTTGGGTGGTAAGCGGGCGATAGTGAGCAGTATGTCGATGAATTTTGGGCCCTGAGAGAGAGAGAGAGAGAGAGAGAGAGAGGATGGGGCAGAGAGAGAGAGAGAGATTGGGGCAGAAAGAGAGAGCGATTGGGGCAGAGAGCGAGAGAGTGAGAGAAACTGGGGCAGAGAGAGAGAGAGAGAGAGACTGGGGCAGAGAGACAGAGACTGAGAGAGAGAGACTGGGCAGAGAGAGAGAGACTGGGGCAGAGAGAGAGAGAAACTGGGGCAGAAAGAGAGAGTGGGGAGAGAGAGAGTGAGGGGAGAGAGAGAGTGGGGGAGAGAGGATTGGAGGGGAGAGAGGGAGAGGGTATTCAGGAAAGATGGATCGCATTCTAACCCCACCCCCTTTACACCCACACCACATTCTCCCTCTCTTCCCCCACACCTCGTTGATTTCTCGGAAAGCTCGGTGCATGTGTGACAAGTGACATAATTAGAGTGGACAAAATACGGATGTCACGACACTCACTATTCACTTCATACCCAATAAACCTGTTGATAATTCGTGACCCACACACAGTGCCCCTATGGTGGAGGGGGCGGGGGTAAGGTCAGGGACTTGTTGGGAGGAGAAGGTTATGAATCTGTGGGGGAGGAAGTTGGGCAGGGCGAGCAGGTCAGGAACCTCGGGGGGATGTCAGGCACTTGGGCAGGCGGTGAATGTCAGAAACCTTTTGGGGGGGGGGAGTTTAGAAACTTGGGTGGGGAGGGGAAAGGTCAGGTACTTGGGCGGTGGGGGCATGAACTTATTTGGGGGGAGATAGAAGGTCTTAACCCGTGAGAGTGAGTCCTGTCTATTCCAAGTGAGCTCTCCTCTGTCGGAGTCGGCAGTCAGAATGGCTCGAATTACACTTTGCAAAGTCACTGATTATGTAGGCGGTTCTAATTACACATTTCAGAGGAGGGTGAGTCTTATCCTCCAAGAGGACCAATCAGCAATCATGCCATGTGATCAAGGGGACCCAATCAGAGCATTTTTCTGTTGCAAATAAACATGTCCTTAAAATTATGAATGCTTTGGAGCAGGCACAGAGAGAGTGTTTCCACTTTTGGGGAAGAGCAAAACTGGAGACCATCAATATAAGACAATTACCAAGAAATCAAATAGGGAATTCAGAAGAAACTTCCTTATCCAGAGAGTGGTGAAAATGTGGAACTCGCTATCACAGAAAGTGATTAAAGTTAATAGTATAGATGCATTTAAGGGGAGGTTAGATAAGCATTAGAAGGAAATAAGAGATTATACTGATAGAGTTAGATGAAGAAAGACGGGAGCAGTATCGAGTGGAGCATAAACACTGGCATAGACTGGTTGGACCAAATGGTCTGTTTCTGTGCCGTATATCCAATGTAATCCTATGTAATTCGGCTCCTACTTGCCTGTAGTCAATGCCTCAGGCGACTTGAATGTTGGCAAAGAAAAAATGGGCCGTAAGTTAACTCGCTCGATTTTAACCCATCTTACACACAGTTGGGGAGGGGCGTGTGCGGAGTGGGTTCAAATTCTACCCACTGTGCTACTGTTTCTGCTTTAAGTTACTGTACATCAGCTGCTATTGCTGTGTGTGGATGATCTAATTACGCAAATGCACTGAAAAGTTCTCTCAGAACTGCAACAACAGTGTACCTTAGTGCTAATTTCAGAAAGGCTTAAAAGGAAAGGGATGAATCTCCATTTAACTTTAGCAGAAGAGCTGCGGAAACAGTGTAAATGATTTTTATGCACTTTTTCTGGAGTTTCCCAGGCCCTTCCCTCAAAGTTACAGCGGACAAGCAGAACAATCCCTGCGGAAATTTACGGCATTAATATTATCAACAGCTGATCCATTGGGGCAGCTGATTCTCTGCATTTTGAAGCAAGCCTTCAGAACAAAATAAACACATCTAAATTGCACATGGCAGAGGAAAGGCTGGATCTGTTACAAAATAAACATGCTTTGGATAAGTGTGCTGTTTTCTCTGTCAAAGTGGAAGTTCAGTCAATGACATGAATGTAAGTTTTGATAAATAAGAATATTTTCAATAGGAGCATTAATCCTTCCTTTCCAGCATGTTCACCAAGTTGAGGACACTCAAAGTAATTGTGACTGAGGCCACACATGCCGAGAGTTAATTTAAATGTGCAAATTGATTCATTAATAACACATAATAACCCCAATTTTGCCACGGCAAGAAAATTGGGGCTACGTCCACATGCCTATGTCCTAACTTGCACCAAGTCCTGTTCACACATTATCTCTGTGCTCACTAACTTACATTGACTCCCGGTTAAGCAACACCTCGATTTTAAAATCCTCACCCTTGTTTTCAAATCCTCTGCAATTCAAATTCTCTGTAATCTGCTCCAGCCCTACAACCCTCTGAGACATCGGTGCTTCTCTAATTCTGGCCTCTTGAGCATCCCCGGTTTTAATCGCTCCATCATTGGTGGTCGTGCTTTCTGCTGCCAAGGCCCTAAGCTCTAAAATTCCCCCCTTAAACCTCTGCTCCTCTTTCCTCCTTTAAGGCACTCCTTAAAACCTAGCTCTTTGACCAAGCTTTTGGTCATTGGCCCTAATATCTCCTTATGTGGTCCAGTGTCAGATTTTGTCTCGTAATACACTACTCCTGTGGAGCGCGTCAGGACATTTTACTACATTGAAGGCGCTATATAAATACAAATTGCTGTTGTTGTGATGTGGGAGGGTTTGTGACAGCAGAGGCAGGGCTGGCCTCGCCAAGGACAGCCGTTTCCTGTATCTGCACATTTTATGTTGCAAAAAAAGCTGTCGGACAGTGTTTTTGTGGGGTTTGCAGGTAGCTTGCATTGAGAAATCTAAAGGTCAAAAGTTTGCACTCAACCAGCACTGCCATCAGGAACTACACGCCTGCTGCACTGGAATTCCGTTGCACGTGCAGAGTGAGCACAGGGGTGGTTGTCTAGGTGCTTCGCCAAATTCTAAGATCTAGACGTCTTTATGTGTGCTTCCAGGGGAAGGCTGCCCACAGCCATCGCTATCGCAGGAGTCCTTCCAATTTCAAGTCGCTGTCCAAATTTGAGGAGACTGTCCTTGTCATTATTGGTCAAAGAAAGATGTGTCAGAATGGTTACTTCTGTTGGTAGGGATTCCATCCTGAAACCATTCTGACACATCTTTCTTTTCTCTTCCTCGAGGCTCTTTTAACATGAGGCAGGGTCATATCTCTAATGAACACTTCGGAGTTCTGGAGACACCGGTCTCCAACTTACAGGAATCTGTCCCTACTGATTTGCCAGGTGAGATGTGGGGGGCAGTCAACTTGAAGGTGTGCTTCATGCTCATTAATGGTCTGTCCTCATGCAAATAACCCTGTAGGGGTTTCCATCGCCTGGGCTATAACACAAGATAGGAAAGATGAGGCAGCTCCCTTTTAGGTGCCCACATATCTGTCCAAACTAGCCTAAGAAATAAAGAAGTGTCAGTTAGTGAGCAGGCACTGGCAACCACTACTTCTTGGACATGGCTACAATTATAGCAAGGCCTTCTCACTTCCTCTGCAGTACAATAACACCTCCATCCCTTGGGGTTCACAATGTACACCACCAGCCTGCCACCACAGGAGGAGCAGTTAGACATTATTATATAGGGCTAAAAATTCATTATAGCCCAGTTTGAAGTGATCACACTGCCTGGTTGTTAACATTAGCGGCGGGCGATGTTTACCGCCTCCAACCATGATATTGGTTTTTAGCGCTCTAAGAGGGTAGTGGAGCGCTAAAGGAAGCATTGTACACTCCTCTTAGGGCGCTAAAGGTCAATCGCGGAGTGTGATCGCGGGGTCGCAAATGAAGTTGTGGCACCAGGAAACCGGCATCCTCGCACCTAAAGGGGAGGTGGATCACCTGAAGACTGAAAAGAAATGGAACAGAGGTCCTTTGAAGACTGTTGCATATCAATCAAGCCGAAATAAGTGCAAAATAACTAAATCGAAATGGAAAGTTCGTAAGTTATGAACATCCATCTGCTCAGCCATCACCTTACTGCCCCGGGAGGTTGGGGAATGCCTGCTATCCCTGTCGCGATCAGTGGCAGGTGCTAAGGCAGGTGAACCCACTACGGCGCTAACGGGTTGTTGCATGCGTAATTACGTCACCAATTGGATGCCGCTAATTGTTACCGCCACCGGTGAACCTCCACTGAAGTTCCTGGGAGGCGCTGACAGCGTGGCGCTCTGGTGGTACGCACTTAACAGCCCATTAGCGCCCCTCTCCGGTGGTAATGGGTGGCGCCAAGCAGCTGAATTTCTCTCCCATTAGGTCAGATGGTAGGAGAAGCACACATTATAGGCTCACCAAGTAGAAACATATTATTAAGCGTCATATAAGTATTATGTAAATATCATATCATAGGCGGTCCTTCGAACAAAGATGACTTGCTTCCACATGGGTTCACAGATATTTCAATGAAGGACCCAATATTCCAGTCCTGAACGCGAGGGGTGGAAGATGCCTGTGTGTGGATCTTTTTAATGTGTGGTGACTGTTGCACATCAGCCACCACAGGGGCTCGACAGAGCTAGGCCTTTATCCAGTGGCAAGGGTTAACCAGGACGACTGGAGACCTGCTCTGCTGCACGGACCTAGTGCGCACACATACCGCAGTGTGGGCTGGCTCGTGCTGCCCTTGGGCCCTGGGCTCTTCTGGGCCCGCACCCTCATTTGCCGCACCTTCGCCACGATCTCTCGCCGCTCCTCCTACACAAACATTCACCGCATCTCGCTACAAACATTCACCACATCTCCGCCACGATCTCTCGCCGCTCCTCCGCCACAAATATTCACTGCATGTTCTGTAAGTGTTTCCTACATGACAGCAGTGACAACACTTTAAAAGTACTTAATTGGTTGTAAAGCACTTGGGACATCCTTAGGTCATGAATGCAAGTTATAAATGCAAGTTATTTTTTATATCTTTCATTTAAATATCACCAAATAGATTTTGAGCGTTTTATTTTTCATTGATGTGGACAGCTTTTGTTGGAAAGGGCAATGTTAAGCAAACAAATGATGATAGGAAAGTGTGATATTATAGCTAACTTAAAGCAAATGGAAATGTACAGCATGCTGTTTCTGGGAACACTCAGTGGTTTCACATTTGGCTGCAGTACTTATGCAGGATCCAGATTTGGAAATGACTGGAAGCAGTTCTCAGTGAATGCCTGCTGAATCAATCTCCTTTGTTGCAACTTTGCTGCCTCCATTTTCTTCCTTTGTTCCTCTGTGTCCCCCTCTCCCACTGCTGGACTGGGCGTGAGAGGGGCTCCTCTTCACCCTGCTTACTCGTCTTTGTATTGGGAAGGCATGCATTCGATAGCTGAGATTATTTTGGTCACCTTTGCAGGGCTATAGAGAAACACCTCAGCCAAGCAATCCATATTCTTTGCTTTACCATCCCAATACGGTGCTTTACAATAATCATAGTTGAGGCAAATATGTCCAGGATTATTATACAGCTTGTATGCAAATAGAAAGGTTTCTCTATGTGATTACTGGTGTGAAAGCTTTTAATTCTGACATTGTTACAGTGAAAAGTGACAAGAGCAGCAAGTGAATCAAATCCTTGCAGTGCTCTGCAATGCTTCATCAGTCATAGTGTGTCAAATCAGACTTTTAGGGAGACAGGAGTCTACTTCTGACATCTTGTCCATTTGGGAATATCTTGGTAATGGCTTGAGTAATAAAGTGGCAATTTAAATATCTGCCCCTCTGCAGATTGATCCAAATTGATCAAAATTTAGGTTACTTTTAATTTTTATATGGTCCTACTCTTTACGACCAGGTAAGATCAGATACAACAACACCCTGAACTGAGGGCTTGATTTTACATCGATCCACCTGCCAAAATTGGGTGGGTAGGCAGTTAGAATTGATTGGGTGACTTACCCACCGAAGTTCCGCCTGGATCCCACTGTCTTAATTTGTAGCCTGCTCTTCTAAGCAAGTGGGAGAGACAGCCACCTGAAGTCTTCTTTAAATATGCAGATCGGGGTCCAGTGACATCATCAGGCCACGACTGCGATTTCAACTCTGCCCTGAGTGGGGAAGCAGCTGTGCCTTTCCTGCCAGGTAACGTCAAGTGAGGTGTGGATTGGAAGCAGACGTGGCCATTCAAGATGTCACTGGACCCCGATGTGCATATTTAAAGAAGGCTTCAGGTGGCTGTCTCTCCCACTTCCTTAGAAGAGCAGGCTACAAATTAAGACAGTGGGATCCAGGCGGAAGTTCGGTGGGTAAGTCACCCAATCAATTCTAAGTGGCCCAGAGTGCTCCTCCAGGCCCAGCAAGAAAAGTTTAAGCCTTTCCAGCCTTGGACTCCCTCCGTTCCGTATTGCAATACTCTCCCTCCCTTCCTCTCCCTCCCTTCCATTCCCTCCCTCCCCTCTCCCTCCCTCCCCTCTCCCTCCCTCCCCTCTCCCTCCCTCCCCTCTCCTCTCATCCTCCTCCCCCTCCCCTCTCCCTTCCTTCTCCCTCCCCTCCCCACTCCCCTCCCTCTCCTCCCCTCTCCCTCCCCTCTCCTCCCCTCCTTTCCCCCTTCCTCCCTCCCTTCTCCCTCCCCTCTCCTCTCATCCTCCTCCCCCTCCCCTCCCCTCTCCCTTCCTTCTCCCTCCCCTCCCCACTCCCCTCCCCCTCCCTCCCCTCTCCTCCCCTCCTTTCCCCCTTCCTCCCTCCCTTCCCCCTCCTCCCCCTCCCTCTCCTTCCGCTCCCTCCCCACTCCGCCACACCTCCCTCACCTCTCCTCCCCATCTTCCAGTCCTCTCCTCCACACCTCCCTCCTCTCTCCTCCCCACCTCCCTCCTCCCTCCTCCCCACCTCCCTCCTCTCTCCTCCCCACCTCCCTCCCCTCTCCTCCCCACCTCTCCACCCCACCTCCCTCCTCTCTCCTCCCCACCAGAACATCAGTCCGTTGGCCATCCTGAATTTCTGCAGCCCAGCAGCCGCCTCCCATCCACTTCCCACCTGTTCCAGACTGAAAGTCAGCCGATGTTATGTTAACGAGCCTCGGCGGTTAAAATCGCCATGGCATCGTTCTGCTGCAGGCATGCAACAATCTTAACTTAAAACAGCTGCAAACCTGCTGGCAGTTAAAAATGTTCCACTCATGAGGATCTATTTTCATTTCTATCTAAAATAAAAACTGAATCTTGTGGTCTGATTATTTTTCTATAGCAACAGGAGATTTTTATTGAAAAATTATGTGTTTTTATGTCTAAATTGCATGCATTCTAGCATAACACACAGCTCTCTTACTTCACAGGTCTTAAGAAAGCGGATTACAGAGGGTCCAAATAACACAGGCGGAATCTAGATATTTTGCTAGCCTTCATTGTCCATATGCGGGGGTTTAAATCGTAATTATGTCTATGGGACTTGTATCCTTTTAGAATGGAATGTCCCTGGAATAGAAATTGGAATGTTGGCATCTGTGCATTAATTGTAATAATGTAAGAGATTTGAAAACCAAAATAATAAAATACAATTCATAATTCAATGCGGGTCCAAGAAGCAACAAATTGCTGCAATTGCATTTTGAAGGAGCGGTTTTACTGTACAAGATGAACATTTCCAATGGGAGATATCACTGCTGTCCAACATGACAGGTACCATGACTGTCAGTTTCGCCTAATACTTATAATTCTAATTAGACCCTTGAAGAGATCAAAGTTTTTTCCATGTGGTAGGTTTCCCTAAAGTGCTGGGCATTATTGATGTGACACAGGTGGCCAAATGGACCCTCCTAGCCCACAGTCCAACAGAACGGGTTCATTCCATTCATTTATGTTTGGTCTCTCACCAGTCACGGAAAATGTTTTTATGTGAATGCCTACTACCTGGATAGCAGTCATATCACCTTCATGTTGCATCAATCTATCTGTAGGATCAGATACACTCAGCCACTGACTTTTTGAAGACCAAGGATATCCACCAGACTTGGTTCGAGGCAGCCACAGCAAAAGCTGAACAGCAATACATGAAACTCATATGGCCACACCAGATCATGGTGGAACATGTCATTGAAATGTTGCAACAAAGGCTCAAATGTTTGGGCAGATCTGTTGTGTGTTGATGTGTAGACCCCCCATCAAGCTCTTAAAGTTCGTAGTGTCCTATTGCATATTACACAACCTTGCCACGCATAGAAGGTGGGACTTTTGCGCTGGCGCAGCAAGTGCCGGCACCAGATAATTACCACCCCCAAACGGGGTGCAGGTAAATTTCACCCCGGTAATCTATTGTTACTATTTCCTTCTCCTTTTATGCATTAGGTGTCTTACTTCTATTTTTTTGTTAGTTTTAATTCCTGTTGGGGTGTTCTCGCAGTTGGGCTCAGTGAATTTTGCTGGAGTTCTTTGAGGATGTAATGAACAGGGTGGATAAAGGGGAACCAGTTGATGTGGACTTCCAGAAGGCATTTGACAAGGTGCCACATAAAAGGTTACTGCACAAGATAAAAGTTAATGGGATTATGGGGGGGAGTTCATGGACATGGACAGAGGATTGGCTAACTAACAGAAATCAGAGAGTCGGGATAAATGGTTCATTCTCTGGTTGGCAACCAGTAACTAGTGGGGTGCTGCAGGGATCAGTGATGGGACCCCAACTATTTACAATCTATATTAACGACTTAGAAGAAGGGACTGACTGTAACGTAGCCAAGTTTGCTGACAATACAAAGATGGGAGGAAAAGCAATGTGTGAGGAGGACACAAAAAATCTGCAAAAGGACATAGACAGGCTAAGTGAATGGGCAAAAATTTGGCAGATGGAGTATAATGTTGGAAAGTGTGCACTGCCAGAAAAAAATCAAAGAGCAAGTTTTTATTTAAATGGAGAAAGATTGCAAAGTGCCGCAGTACAGCGGGACCTGGGGATACTTGTGCATGAAACACAAAAGTATAGTATGCAGATACAGCAAGTGATCAGGAAGGCCAATGGTATCTTGGCCTTTATTGCAAAGGGGATGGAGTATAAAAGCAGGGAAGTCTTGCTACAGCTATATAAGGTACAGGTGAGGCCACACCTGGAATATTGCATGCAGTTTTGGTTTCCATATCTACGAAAGGATATACTTGCTTTGGAGGCAGTTTAGAGAGCGTTCACTCGGTTGATTCAGGGGATGAGGGGGTTAACTTATGAGGAAAGATTGAATAGGTTGGGCCTCTACTCATTGGAGCTCAGAAGAATGAGAGGTGATCTTATCGAAACATATAAGATTATGAGGGGGCATAACAAGGTGTATGCAGAGAGGATGTTTCCACTGATGGGGGAGACTAGAGCTAGCGGGCATGATCTTCGAATAAGGGGCCGTCCATTTAAAACAGAGATGAGGAGGAATTTCTTCCCTCAGAAGGTTGTAAATCTGTGGAATTTGCTGCCTCGGAGAGCTGTGGAAGCTAGGACATTGAATAAATTTGAGACAGAAATAGACTGTTTCTTGAGCGATAAGGGGATAAGGGGTTGTGGGGAGTGTGCGGGGAAGTGGAGTTGAGTCCATGATCAGATCAG
Source organism: Pristiophorus japonicus (assembly GCF_044704955.1). NCBI lineage: Eukaryota > Metazoa > Chordata > Chondrichthyes > Pristiophoridae > Pristiophorus > Pristiophorus japonicus. The sequence goes on from NC_091985.1 coordinate 138,949,672, forward strand.
CCATGATCTTATTGAATGGTGGAGCAGGCTCAAGGGGCCGTATAGCCTACTCCTGTTCCTACTTCTTATGTTCTTATGTTCGTATGATCTGCAGTCTGAACCTTTATTTGTCTAACAATCCTCTTATTTTCAGCCTTTCTTTCAAGCACCATTAATTACTTTTTTTCCCTTTCTGAGTTGGATAACTTTTAGGAGGTCCTATTTTAGGGCGACGATCTGTGCCTGCATTACGGCTGCCACCAAATTGGTAAAGGGGTCTTTTCAGGCATCCCAGTTGGTTGCCTAAAATGGGCCTAATTAAGTCAATGAAGGTTCAAACGGCTGTTTGAGGCCCCTTTGCTGAAATTGATTTGAATCGAGCAGATCAAGAATGGGTTTGCTCCACTGCAGCTTCTTAAAGAGTCGCTGCGGCTTAAGCAACAAATGCCAACAAAAGGTAAATTTTATTAAAAGCAACATTTTTTTTTAAAAGAGTTCCTGTGGAGCCACCGTCCTCACAATCATCATCCTCCAGTAAAATGCTCGCGCTGCCTTTGAACAGGCGAGAGGCACCAGCAGCTCACGCAAAGAATGATAATGAGACCCCAGGACCAATTTTGGGCTGGCCCCGGGCCTCCCGGCTGGGCCAGGCGAAGTCGGCACACCGCTAGCTAGCAGCCCGAACTTGGGCCATAACCGATTTCCATCCCCAAAGCAAATATTGCGTAAAGACAAAGATGACAAAGACATTAAAGAACACCCTGAGTAAGTGGATAAGGAAACTAACTGAAGAATGTGGTGACTTAGAAAAATGAAAGAGTGAAGTGAACTGTCTGGAGAAGCAATAGGCAGAGGCAATATTGAACAAGAGGGTATACACATAGGCGGCAAACAGCAAGTAATGTAAACAACATAGCGGCAGTCACAAAATGGTAACGTGCTGAGGAAGAATTTTAATTTTAAATTGAAGATTTATTAATGCAGGGAAAATTGAAATCTGACGGATGACCAAAAGATTTTATGAAATAGGAAATCAAATAACATTAGGGACTGTTGAAAATCCAACTGTTGGGTTCTTTTTGAAAATAAATAGTGTACCCAGGAATTTCTCACCCATTTACAGGCCTTCCATTACTATTTCTGTTTCAAAAATGCAGTTCCCAGTGCAGCCAGCATGGCCTTTTATTAAAGGCAACTGATTTCCTCTGGGATCCATTGCCCTTGGCTGCAAGAGTTCTGGGGCCCTTCCAAATGCTTCAGTGGGAATCATGCCAGCTCTCAGCAGGTGGGAAATCCACACAGGCCTACAGGGATAACTCTGGAACTCCCCCAGACGTAGCTCCTTCACAAGGGTGGAGGTTGAGACAGGCGGAAGTATCGCTCTCTTCTGCCCTTTGGAATTTACTTTGAGATACAATTCCAGCAGAACCTGTTTCTGTCCCAACTTCTGAAACCCTAGCCGTAGATCCCCCTGCAATTTCTCCCAGGGCCCATTTGAAGTTTTGGGGCCCACAATTCATAGAATCAGATAATAGTACAGCACATAAGGAGGCCATTCGGCCCATCGAGTCTGCACCACCTCTTTTGAAGAGCAATCCAATTAGTCCCACTCCCCCGCACTTACCCTATATACCTGCAATTCTTTTCTCCTTCAAGTATTCAATTTCCTTTTTAAGGCCACCATTGAATCTGTATCCATCACCCTATCAGCAGTGCATTCCAAATCCTAACCACTCCTTGCATAAAAAAGTTTTCCCTCATGTCTTTTGCCAATCACCTTAAATCTGTGCCCTCTGGTTATCAACCCCTCAGCCACTGGAAACAGTTTCTCCTTATTTACTCTGTCTAAGCCGTTCATGATTTTGAACACCTCTATCAAATCTTCTCTTAGCCTTCAATGCTCTAAGGAGAGCAACCCCAGCTTCTCCAGTCTATCCACATAACAGTAATCCCTCATCTCTGGGACCATTCTAGTAAATCACTTCTGTACCCTCTTCAAAACCTTCACATCCTTCCTAAAGTGCGGCACCCAGAATTGGACACAATGCTCCAGCTGCGGCTGAACTAGTGTTTTTGGGAAGGTTCATCGTAACTTCCTGTTCTTTGTACTCTACGGGCTAGATTTGGGGGTTTTAGGATTTCCTGGCACAATTTGCGGCGGAGCACAAAAGTTTGCACCAGGCAAATGTTAGCGACCCAGCTCCGGAGGAGCATTGGCATTAAGTTCGGCGTTGCACGACAGAGTCTGTGCTCCAGAGCCGAAACTTCCAGCATTGAAGGAGGGGGCCATTTTGCACATGCGCTTTTATATTTTTTATTTTCTTCCACTTCCTGGTTGCGTTTCCGGTCGCAGACGCTAATGCAGGGTGTGGCAACTTCCTGTGCGCATGCGCATTTAAACCTGTCCACTTCAGCCTCTTCTGCTGAGATGGAGGAGGAAGAGGGATGGCAGTGTGCCAGACACTTCACCCATGAGGCCAATGAAGCGTTGAGGGGCGCGGTGGGGAGGAGGTGGCTGGCACTACATCTTCGAGCAAATCTGGAAGGAGATCGCTCAAGACTGGCACATAGTGCCGAAAAAAGTTTAACGATCTCACGAGCGTCATCAGGGTGAGTAACATTTTCATCTATGCAATCCTTCATGACTTCAAGGATAAATCTGAGACAGTATGTGATTGTTCTCATGCTTTTTGTGCTCCCACAATGCACAACACAAAGGAAGGCTTACTTCGGCACCCGATTTGCGTTGAATGATCTATGCGCATAATTAATATCATGCATTGTTAGGCACTGCAACTGTTCCTATCGCTTTCTGAAAGATCTCTTACACACCTCTTGTTCGATGCCTGTAGACTTCAATAACCTCCTGATGAAGCACATGCAAGATCCAAGCACATTAAACAGAGGCCCCTAGAACATTCACACAATAAACTACTTTGGTGGCCAGCTGTGCCACAACAGCAGATGGACCCTTTTGTAACCATTCCCATTTTCATCCTTTCAGTCTAAGCACTCCCACAATCGCAGGGAGCAACTGCGGACAGGCGGGGGTCTACCTCAGACACTTCCACTCACGGATGTGGAGGAGATAGTGTCAGCCCTTATCGGAGCCACAGGTCGGACAACTGCTGGTGGGGTTGCTGAGTCCCCTTCGGATACTGAGGGTAAGTAAATGGATCGCCGACTCAAAACATCTAATGGAGTAGCGGCGGTCTTTCAAATGAGCCTGTGCTATGCAACCTTCCTCATGTCACCCTGCCCCCTCCCTGCTGCTAACCACTTGACTGTTACTTTCTACTTCCAGATGACCAGCCAGAGGTGCCGCATCCCTCGAGGGAGCCCTCCACGTCACGCCATGGAGGGAGGAGGACAAGATGGATGAGACAGCTCCAGCGGAGCATCCCAGTCCACCTGATGTCCCATCCGGACTGAGCTCATTTGGGGACCAGGCTGCGTTCCCGGGGTTTGAGGACTCGGAAGCACCTGGGCCCAGTGGCAGAATAATGCTCACTAGGAACATCCACCATAATCACATCTACATAGCCATCGGGGGCGGACAGTTGGGGCACTTGAGAACACCAAGTATGTGCTACCATTTGGTTTTATCTTGTGTTGAAACCTATCGAGGGCCTTTGAATCCCGAGTTAGATTTTGTTTTTACAAACAAATTGAGGAAGAGCAGAGCTGGGGTGGAATCCCCCAGGCCAGCTCTCCGGAGGGTGAGTCGGCAAAGTCGGGCTGCTAACAGACAGACAGACCTAGAATTGGACCTGATTGCCATGTTCAGGGCAAACACAGAGATCATCCATGAGATCATTGCTGCATTGGAACGGATCTCCGCGAGCATCACTGTGACAGTTACGGAGGTAGGGTCGCAGATTGTCGCTGTGAGCCGTGAGTCCAGCGAGGCCATCATTGCCCACACACAGAGGCTGGTGACCTCAAGCAGTGATCATGGAGTTCCAGAGAGTGTGGTACATGCCCTTGAACATGTCACACTCGGGTGCATCACAGGCACAAGCTCTGCTTCAGCTTGGGCAAGTGATGCTGTCCATATCTGCCTCCATACTCTTTGCATTCCCCAATGTTCCACGGGGAATTGACGGTGTCGAAGCAGGCCAGCAGGTGGTCCTTTACATCATGATCTGGTTGCTAAGGCCCAGCCCTGTCGGCGACAAAAGTGGCTCCAGGGAGATGGGAGGTGCTGGCATTCCTCAGGATGATAGCATTCCGTCTCTCCTCCAGTCAGTCGCCAACCAAGCACCAAAAACGGTTGATACCCATACCACCTGTTACTGGTAACGCCGAGGAACAGGTGAGCCAGTCAGAAGTCGGGCCTTCCAGGCCAGGAGCTGGTCCAGTGCATCCTCGGACACCATCTCCATTGTCTCAGCCCGCAAGACAGCAGCCCTCGAGCAACCTTGCTGCACGCCCTGATGCCACATTGAGGAAGAGCAGCAGGCATGGGAGGGGGATGAAGGGAAGGGGGGCTAAAAATATTCGACATAAGCAATAGAGCGTCCAAAGAATGTAGACCACTGCAGTATGACTTGTTAATCAATGCTGCATATTGTCCACCACAGGATGCAGTTGTTATTTTTCTATTTATGTTGTTATCTGCAGGATGCAGATCTGTGTTTTTATATGTGCATATGCATTGAATTATTATGGGCTTAATTGGGGGGGTGTTGAAACTGTTGCATTTTTGATCAAATATTTCCTTCCCCTTAACCATTGCTGCCTCGTGTCTCATTTGCAGAGTAAGTGGGGGAATAACATAAACATAAACATAACATAAAAAATAGGTGCAGGAGTAGATCATTCGGCCCTTCGAGCCTGCACCGCCATTCAATAAGATCATGGCTGATCATTCCCTCAGTACCCCGTTCCTGCTTTCTCTCCATACCCCTTGATTCCCTTAGCCGTAAGGGCCTATCTAACTCACTCTTGAATATATCCAGTGAACTGGCATCAACAACTCTCTGCAGCAGGGAATTCCACAGGTTAACAACTCTCTGAGTAAAGAAGTTTCACCTCATCTCAGTCCTAAATGGCCTACCCCTTATCCTAAGACTATGCCCCTGGTTCTCGACTTCCCCAACATCGGGAACATTCTTCCCGCATCTAACCTGTCCAGTCCCGTCAGAATCTTATACGTTTCTATGAGATCCCCTCTCATCCTTCTAAACTACACTGAATAAAGGCCCAGTTGATCCAGTCTCTCATCAACTGACAGTCCAGCCATCCCTGGAATCAGTCTGGTGAACCTTCGCTGCACTCCATCAATAGCAAGAACGTCCTTCCCCAGATTATGAGACCAAAACTGAACACAATATTCCAGGTGAGGCCTCACTAATGCCCTGTACAACTGCAGTAAGACCTCCCCGCTCCAATACTCAAATCCCCGAGCTATGAAGCCAAGATACCATTTGCCTTCTTCACCGCCTACTGTACCTGCATACCCACTTTCAGTGACTGATGAACCATGCCACCCAGGTCTCGCTGCACCTCCCCTTTTCATAATCTGCCACCATTCAGATAATATTCTGCCTTTGTGTTTTTGCCCCCAAAATGGATAACCTCACAGTTATCCACATTATACTGCATCTGCCATGCATATTCCCACTCACCTAACCTGTCCAATCATCCTGCAGCCTCTTAGCGTCCTCCTCACAGCTCACACCGCCATTCAGTTTAGTATCATCCGCAAACTTGCAGATATTACACTCAATTCCTTCATCCAAATCATTAATGTATATTGTAAAGAGCTGGGATCCCAGCACTGAGCCTTACGGCACTCCACTAGTCACTGCCTGCCATTCTGAAAAGGACCGTTTATCTCGACTTTCTGCTTCCTGTCTGCCAACCAATTCTCTATCCACATCAGTACATTACCCCCAATACCATGCGCTTTGATTTTGCACACTAATCTCTTGTGCGGGACCTTTCCTAAAGCCTTTTGAAAGTCCAAATACACCACATCCACTGGTTCTTCCTTGTCCACTCTGCTAGTTACATGCTCAAAAAATTACAGCTCAAAAAATAGCCAGCATGGTGGCATTGAGTCGCGAGGTTTCGCTCAAACCTCCCCTTCCCCATTCAAGCAAAGCACTGAGAGACTTAGCCCTCTCAGACCGGCAGTCCATGCTCTTTGGGAACTATAAATTCCAGTCGCCGTGTGTACTGTGCCCGTGCGACCTGGCTGTAAAAGAGTTAACTCACATGAAAGGCTACTGTAGATTCATACAGCCTTCAGCGCTAGACCATAGGAGTGTGTGACAACTCTAATCTGAGATGGTCCGACTTCATTTCAAAGATGCTGCTATAGCGTTTGCTGCACCATGGGAACGCTAGCTTTTTCCTGTCGGTTTTTCGGCCAGATGTTAAATCAGATGTGAGGCCTGAAAGTTCCGCCGCCACAAAACCTATGCCCAAAGTTCCATCCTTGCGAAAAATCCTGGACACGACGCCGCATCGCTAAACGAGGCACAAACTGGCCAAAAGTCCAGCCCTATATCTCTATTTATAAAGCCCAGGATCCCATACGCTTTATTAACTGCTTTGTTAGTTTGTCCCGTCACCTTCAAAGACGTGTGCACAAGCACCCCCAGGTTTCTCTCTTCTTGCATCCCCTTTCAAATTGTCCCATTTAGCATGTATTGTCTCTCCTCATTCCTCCTACCAAAATGTACCGCCTCACACTTTTCTGCGTTGAATTTCATCTGCCATGTGTCCACCCATTCCACCAGCCTGTCTATGTCTTCTCAAAGTCTTCCTCAGTGTTTACTAAACTTCCAAGTTTCGTGTCATCTGCAAATTTCACAATTGTGCCGTGTACCCCCAAGTCCACGTTATTAATGTATATCAAAAAACAGTAGTGGTCCTAGTATTGAACCTTCGGGACCACCACTGTATACCACCCTCCGATCCGAAAACAGCCATTCACCACAATTCTCTGTCTTCTATCCCTGAGCCAATCTTGCTACTACTGCCCCTTTTATCCCATACGCTTCAATTTTGCACACAAACCTAATATGTGGTATATTATCAAACGCCTTTTGAAAGTCTATATACACAACATCAACTGCACTGCCCTCATGCACTCTCTCTGCTACCTCATCAAAAAACTCAATCAAGTTAGTCAAACACAATTTTCCCTTAACAAATTTGTGCTGGCTCTCCTTAGTCCATGCTTGTCCAACTGGCAGTTAATTTTCTCCAAGATTATTGTTTCTAAAAGCTTCCCCGACATTAAACTGACTGGCTTGTAATTGCAAGGTATATCAATCTCTCCTTTTTTGAACAAGGCTGAAACATTTGCAATCCTCCAGTCCTTTGGCAGCACCCCTGCATCCAAGGGAGATTGGAAGATTGTGACCAGCACCTCTGCAATTTCTACCCTTACTTCCCTCAGTAACCTAGGATGCATCCCACCCAGACCGGGTGACTTATCTATTGTGTTCCTAACACAGATGAGGCTGCACACAGGGAGGTTAAAGTAACAGGGACCTCAATCTTTAATAAGATACTCCAGAGTGAGGAACAGGTCTTAGGGGCCGGCTTATATACAGTGCTCCCAAGGAATGCTGTGATCGCTTGGGACTTCAGGGGATGAGCTCCCTGGTAGCGGAACATGGGAGTGATGCTTTACAGATATTCAACATTATCAACGTGAAGTACTGCCAGCCTTCTTAGTACCTCCTCTTTATTTTTATATCATCTAGTATCCCAGCAACCTCCTCATTTTCCATCGATTTGGCAAAGTCCTCTTGGTAAACACCAATGGAAAATACTCATTTAGCACCTCAGCCATGCCTTCTGTCTCCATCAATAAATAAAAATGCCCCCACCTCCACTCCTCTGACAACGCTTTTACTGTTAATATGCCTTTGGAAGACCTTTGGATTCCCTTTTATGTCTTTCGGATGAGTCATTAAACCCTCTGTCTGCTCTCTCAGGTGGACGTAAAAGATCCCATGGCACGATTTTGAAGTAGAGCAGGGGAGTTTGCCAGGGGCAGGGGAGTTCGCCCTGGTGCCCTGGCCAATATTTATCCCTCAATCAACATCACTAAAAACAGATTATCTGATCATTATCACATTGCTATTTGTGGGATTTTGTTGCATTTTCTACATTACAACAGTGACTACACTTCAAAAATACTTCATTGGCTGTAAAGCGCTTTGGGATGTCCTGAGATTGTGAAAGGCGCTATTTAAATGTAAGTTTTTCTTTTATGCAAGTAAATAGTTTGAATTGTATAAGCACCTTAACAAACTAAAAATAAACTCAAGAACCTTTCAGAATTTTAAAAAACTTGCTTTAATAACTTTCTTAAAAACTTTAATAACTTTAACGCCTCAGGTTCTTTCAAAAGCCTGTATTTAGACTTGTTGCCCAGAACTACGTCTTTTCCAGTTGAAGGCAATTTTTAAAGTCTGAGGATGTATAGTATACCCAATTTCCTAGATTCATCGGTAACATTTAGCTGGTTAAATGATGGACTGCTTCTCTTCCAGTCTCTAACAACATCTATTTGGGTACTTAGAAAAGCTATTTGTTGAAAAGTTATGGGACAAATTTCAAAATTATATGCAGGTAAGATTTACATGAGGATTAATTTTTAACTAAGGAGATGTGTATCATACTTTGGTTCTATATTAGGTATTGTCTCAGGTTCAGTATCAACATCTGCAGCTTCAGCTTCAGCATCGCTCCCATAAGTGGACCTCTTCCCTTAAAATCACGGGGCCAAAATTGTCCCTTTCTATAAGGCCCGTGGCCGCCTGAAAGTGGCAGCCACAGGTCGGTACAGAATGGCCGCCAGGTCTCCGCAGAGGGACTGCCATTTTTAAAGTTGTTCTTCCTCAGGTTTGGAGCGGTGTAGGAGACCGCTCTGCCTGTTTTCCCGCCGCAGCGTGCACGCGTCAACTCCTTACCGATCGGCGGCAACCCATTCCCGAAATTGCCCCACGTGAAATTGCCCCTCTCCCGCAATTGCCCCACGGGAGCGGCTGGTCGGTGCCCCCAGCAGCTTTTGCTGTTGGTACCCTTTGTGTGGCTTGGCGGTGTGGCTCTCTTGGTTGTCAGGCCACTGGCCCGGCCGAAACCCTCTCTGGCGGCCCAGTGTTTGCTACTAAAGTGGCTGCAGAGTTCGCAGTGGCCCTCTCCTTTAACTGATGGGGAGGGACTTTATAACGTGCCAGCACAATGACATCATCAGTGCGGCGCTGATGACTGACACTGTCGGCTACTCCGCTCCGCCCCCACTTCCGCCCCACTAGTGACAGTCACTCCACCCTGCCCCCACTTCAGCCCCGATGATGAGGCCACTTCGGCCCCGCTCCAATAAAAAGCACAACGTGCTGAATTTCTCTGGTTTGCACCCCACATGTAATGGGGCAGCCAGGACACTTCAAGAGTGATGGGTGTGTCTCGTTTCAGGCATTGGGCAATTACGACCCCCAGGAGTTTACCTTTACTGCCCAATATCATGACAGTTGATAGCATGACTGGGATTGTAACAATGAAATACCACATTACTCAAACCGGAAACCACATGCATTTCTCGTATCTCCCGGAAAGTGGACTGAAGAACACTCCAGTGAACTGAAGCCAATTAGAAATCAAGAAGCAGATTTATTTTATGTATAATCTGTGAACAAACAGAGTTACTTGCACATTTAAACGATTTCATAATCGTAACACAGAAAATAAGAAAGCATGCTGTCTAAATATACCTTGCTGGCCAGCATTGATCAGCACTAAGCTTAAGCAAGGATTTCTCGCTTTCTAACTTAAAAAGCATCATCCTAATATTAATTTTTCCAAAATCCTTTCTCGCGGAAAAAATCAAAAAGCTCAACACATGGCTGTGTGTGTATGCACAAGCATGCTTGTGCGTGTGGGAGTGAGAGACAAAAAGCCAAGTTACAGCAGATTGTATCGATAATACATCTGTTCCAGCTTTTCCTCATTTTAAAGTATAATTACTCTATAACCTGCAGAAAGTATATTAAATACTCTATAAGCTTCAGAAAATGTATTAACCTGCACACAGTGTGTCTTTCCTCAACCCAATTGAGCTATTTTTTAAAGAGACAAGAGTGAAGGCAGTGATAGAAGTGAAGGAGAGAGAAAGAAACAAAAGTTAATGATGAGAGCAAAAGTCAGAAGAGAAGGGGGAGAAGCTATTTTTCCAGACTTAGTGCTATCAGCTTCCTTACCTAAAGTGATATGAGTGGCTGAGAGTTTTTTGATGGGGCCCAGTCTGAAAAACTTTGAGAACTACAGAATCACATAGGGCTGAATCTTAACTCCCAAAAATGGGTGAGTTGGGGTCGGGTCAGAGGTTAAAATTCAAAAATCTGAAACAGGAACCCAACCCGCCTCGACCCCGTCCACTTCCGGTTTTAACAGAGGTGGGACAAGTGATGGGCAACTAATCCGCTCACAGGAGATGGGGTGATCATTTAAATATTATAATGACGTTGTGTGCCTTCATTTTAACAGGCATTTTATTTTTAACTCATGTCGGCCAAGTTTCAAAACCCAACAGGTGAAAGGAGGCGAGAAGGGCTTAATCCATGAGGTAAGTGCCTTTACCTCACTGCTTGTGGGCCAGGAGGAGCAGGAGTGATTCCTCCAGGCTCAACAAGCTACCCAGTCAATTCCCCCACCCCCCGTGATCTGTCTGACCATACAGGTAAGCTGCTCATCTCAGTCACTTGTGGGAATGAGTGACACTGGAGCAAAGAAGTTAGAAACGTGTGCTCCAGCAGTGAAGTCCGAGGCCAGCCCAAAATTGGGCCTCGGGCCTCATCTAAATAGTCTGGGTGAGCATCTGTTGTGCCTCCACAGGCAGCTCACCCTCCTCCAGGATTGAACTTCTGGTCATGTCCGTCGCCAGCAGTGATCCTCAGGTAAGTAGGGTGGTTTGAGTGAGCAACAGGGGATGCGATCTCTAGGATGGGGGGGCCGCTGAAGAATCCTGAGCAGGAAAGGCCTGCCCTGCGAATTGGTGACTAATTTTACTGTGTAGCCCTTCAAAAGCCATTTAGGCCCCTAACTAACATATTCAAGGGGCCTAAAGCCTGATTTAGGCATCTGCCGGGGACAGCTAAAATAAATGGGCACACGGATTTAGCAGATTGGGTGCAGGCTGTCCCATTGCTAAGTTGTTGTGCTTTTCCTCCATTTTACACCCAAATAACAAGCCAATTTCTGCTCCGTTTCTACAGTAAACCCGATTTTGTAACACTAGGTAAGATGTGAAGATCGAAACAAAAATAAAAAGCAGGAAACGAAAAACTAAAGAGATGAGATTTTACGTGTATACTAACTGCATAAATTCAAGTTCTGATAGCTGCTTTAAAAGCACTTCAAATTGCCAGAGTAATCGCACCTATTCCACGTGTTTCCATAACAACCATACAGGTGCCAAGACATTTGCATTACACTTAGAGGTTAATGAATAAAAAAAACTTCTCCATGTGCAGACATGATAACAATTCAGATATATTATACAGGAAGGATAATGAAAAATTTTGGTTTTAGAAATAAAAGCAGAGAAGAAAATGTGGGGGAAAAAATGTAAATGCTGGAAATCTAAACTAAAAACCGAAAATGTTGGTCAGTCCGCTACTGAAAAGATAACTCAACATGCCTGGTGCAAGTCTTCATGTGTCGAATAGGATACAAGCAGCAGCGTACCAGATGAAGCTTACAGAGCTTCAAGGATCGAAGCCTTGCCACTAGGGCATTGCAATAGTCAAGTCTGGAGGTGACCTAGGCTGAGTTTCAGCAGCAGATGGGCTGAGGCAGGGGTGGAGTTGAGAAATGTTACGGAAGAAGGCGGTCTTTGTTAACGAGAGGATATGGGGTTGGGTGCTCGGCTCCAGGTCAAATAGCTTGCTGAGGTTGCTAACAGCCTTGAGACAGTAGCTGGGGAGGGGGATGGAATTGGTGGCAAGATAACGGAGTTTATAATGGGGGCTGAAGACAATGGCTTCGGTCTTCCCGATGTTTAACTGGAAGAAACTGTGGCTAATCCATGACAGCACAGGGGCAGTGAAGGGATTGAAAGGAGTAGAGCTTGATGTGGTCAGTGTACTTGTGGGAGAATTCATCCATTTTGGGATGACTCCCAGGCAGCAGCAAGGCTGGCCTGTTCAGCTCTATCATGTTGATGGTTTTCCCGAAGTTCAGACGACAACAGAAATCACCCAGGTAACACTACAGACTCCTAATGTGCAGTCATTACATTTCCTGAACAGAAAGAGTTTACTCCCTCACTGTTCTAATAGCCCGTGACCAGCTACAATGAATCCTGCATGTGAATGCTAAGAGAACTCTTCTGCATTTGCTGCCAGACATTCATAGGGAAATCTTTAGGTAAACCTTCCTCGGCAGGGTCAGTAATGCAAATCGTCACTGAATGCAAATCCTGACCAGTTCAAGTAACAGGAAGCCACAAAAATCAAACAGATTTTCGAGGCCATTATTATTCGGGTCTGGTTCCACAGCTTTAAGTACTTAATGCTTTGCTTAGAATCCTGCGATCTGAGTTGCACAATATCAGCAAAATCAAGACCAGTCTGCTGCCCCTGTCCTAATTCGTACCAGGTCCCGCTCACCCATCACCCCAGTGCTCGCTGACCTACATTGGCTCCCGGTTATGCAATGCCTCGATTTCAAAATTCTTATCCTTGTTTACAAATCCCTCCATGGCCCTATCTCTGTAATCTCCTCCAGCCCCACAACCTCCCGAGATATCTGCACTCCTCCAATTCTGGCCTTTTGAGCATTGCCGATTTCAGTCACTCCACTATTGGCGGCCGTGCCTTCAGTTGCCTAGGCCCTAAGTTCTGGAATTCCCTCCCGAAACCTCTCCACCTCTCTACCACTCTTTCCTCCTTTAAGATGCTGCTTAACACCTACCTCGTCATCTGCCCTAGTTTCTCCTTATGTGACTCGGGGTCAAATTCTGTTTTATAACATTGCTGTGAAGCACCTTGGGATGTTTTACTACGTTAAAGGAACGCCATATCAATGCAAGTTGTTGTTGCATTAATCAAACTATACCAGTTTACCACTCTTAAATATATCATGGAATATTTTTTAATGCAAAAATAAAACGCTGCCCAGCTGCGGTGGTTCAAAGAAGATTTTGCATTCGACGATATGTAAATGATTTTGAGTGGAAACTTGAACAAATAATTCAATTGAGTGCAATTTGCGCCCAGATCGCCGAACGCAACAAAACAGAAATAACCATATGATGTTCTTCCAACAGTCATTGGGTAGAGTTTTTCACTTGTTTCCACTCGTAATATCACCCAATCCGGGTTGAATCAGCCGAACCAGGGCAAAAGATTGGGGAATTTTAAACATAAGTGAGTTACGCCCAAAGCCACTTACACACGTATTTTCCACAATATGCTGGTTCAAGATTCAATTCGCCCAGATTCGTCCCCGTCTACAAAACTGGCCATGCCCCCAGGTCGACATTGACAGATTCTACCAATTGCCCTGGTTCGAGATGGCTCTTCACATTGCACTCATTTTCTTAGATGCACAGGGACTAACTAGTAGCATGTTTTAAAAGCTTTTTCATAAGAACTTAAGAACATAACATATCAAAAACTTTCATTTAGTAAGAAACTGACTAGTATACACCAATTAAACTGTTAAATCGTTCAGTGTAGTTTTTTAACGTAACTGTCAGTGATTTTCAATCAGGTTAGTCACAGGTGGACGACTGGGAGTGGGCACCCTTATTAAAAATGCTTATTTTTGGTGATAATCCCATTTTCAGCTGTATTTAAAAAAACTGCACCAGGTTACCATACTTAAATGTATCAAGAAATACTTTTCAATGGAAAGAGAAAAATAAAACCGATTACATTCCATTACGCTGCCCAGTTGGTGCCAGATTTTACATTTGTGATTATGCAAATTAATTTTAGCAGAAATTTGAACTGTAACATAAACAGCACAGTTACAAGCGCATTTTGGGTGCAATTTCTCGATTGGAAACTCTACCCCTTGATGGTTAATCCATTTGTCAAGCTGCATTTCTTTAAATTTTATACATTGGGGTTTTCTGGTTTAGGAACTGATAAAATGATATGCAAAGTTTTGAAGTCTGCTTTAAAAAGACTTGACAGCATATTCTCACCAAGAGTTCTTCAAAAGTCTGCTGTTGTTAACAGTTTAACTGAACTCTCTTCTGCACCATTTACACCAGTGAACTCCTGACCAAGATTCATGTTCCCCTTTTTTAAAAATGTATTTCCACTGATGTCTCATGCAATAATTTAAGGACATCTGTGCCACAGTCTATGTGGCGTTTCCAATCACAGTCCCTCCAGATCTGAGCCTGCGCTTTAAGAGCCACTCACCAGGGAGTGAATGCCCTATGCGATATGTAGGCTAGCGCACTGTCACTGCTAGCTTGGAAAGCAAGCGCTCTACTTGGAACTCCTTCATGGCGAACGAGCCAAAGGGGGTGCAGAGGAAACATTACAGGGACGCCTTGAAAGCCTCCCTGAAAAAGTGTAACATCCCCACTGACACCCGGGTGTCCCTGGCCAAAGATCGCCCTAAGTGGAGAAAATGCATTCGGGAGGGCGCCGAGCACCTAGAGTCTCATCGCCGAGAGCATGCAGAAATCAAGCGCCGGCAGCGGAAAGAGTGTGCGGCAAACCAGTCCCACCCACCCTTTCCCTCGACGACTATCTGCCCCACCTGTGACAGGGACTGTGGTTCTCGTATTGGACTGTTCAACCACCTGAAGACTCATTTTTAAGAGTAGAAGCAAGTCTTCCTTGATTCCAAGGGAATGCCTATGACTGACTGACTGACTGACTGACTGCTAGCTGCAAGATGTTGCCACCCAATCCCCCTCCTGCTCCAGTGCCATTGTGGAGCATAGACATCCACATAGCAGCCATCTGGGTGAAAGATCTGTGGAGCTATGGCAGCCAGCGAAGTTGTGAGTACCAGGCAGTTTGGCCCCCATTTGTAGACTCCACATAAGACCCAGACAAATATCCCAGAAAGTAAGAGGGGAGCTGTGGACAAACAAATGCCTCATCATCTGCCACAATGCACAATGCTCCAACCCTACAAGGGCCATCAGCGGACTCGATAGCAAAACCCAGTTTCTGTCACCAAGTGATCCGACACAGCATCATTGTCCGAAAACGTCACACTAAGCCTTCAAACACAACCTTCAGCCTCCTGCTGAGCGTGTCGCGTTAGAGATTCTTTGCTTGGCTCATATAAATGAGCGGGCAGCACCAAAATACCGGTGCTGCCTGCGCTCTTTCTGCAGGCGGCTGTTAGCCTTGGCCGGCACTGTTACAGCAGGTTTCCAGCCTACTCGAATTTCTAGGCCAACAAGTTTAATCTTTCAAACAGGCGTGAGCCCAGCTGGAAGTAGAGCAGTGCGTGATTCACGACTGCCCAATCTGCTGAGCGTTGACCCCACTGTAGTTTCCAAGGGTCAGCCTCATTTAATGTCATGGACTTGTCATGCATCAGAAATACCTTTGACTGGGAGATTGCTCATTGGGGCCAGTGAGACAGGAGTTAAAGGCCAGCAGCAATTTAAAAGGGAATGAATTGTGTTATTTCCTTCGCACGGCACCTTCCTGTGCAAGCGCCTGCCCTTTTACCTCCTCTCTTCCCACTGTCCAGGGCCTCAAACATTCTTTCCAGGTGAAACAGCGATTTACTTGTACTACTTGTAATTTAGTAGACTGTATTCGCTGCTCACGATACATTCTCCTCTACATTGGGGAGGCCAAACACAGATTGGGTGACCGCTTTGCGGAACACCTCCATTCAGTCCGTAAGCGTGACCCCGAGCTTCCGGTCACTTGTCACTTTAATTCTCCATCCCACCACTACTCTGACCTCTCTGTCCTCAGTCACCTACATTGTTCCAATGAAACTCAATGTAAGCTCGAGATACAGCACTTCATCTTTCATTCTGATACTTTGCAGCCTCTGGACTCAATATCGAGTTTGACAATTTCAGACCATAACCCCTGCCCCTATTTTTCACGTCAGCTGTTGATGATTCTGCCATTCCCATTGACACCTCTTCAACACTCATCTTTGTTTCTTTACATGTCCCATTACCATCCCCTTTTGCCTTGAACCATCATCCCTTTTGTCATTTAATCTCTCCTGCCTTCCATCTTATCACAGACCTTCCCTTTGTTCATTCCTCCCCTCCCCGCTTTCCATGTCTCTGTACTTGCTTAAAACCTGGTACATCTCTAACTTTTTCCAGTTCTGACAAAAGATCATTGATCTGAAACGTTAACTCTGCTTCTCCCTCCACAGACGCTGCCTGACCTGCTGAGTATTTCGAGCTTTTATGTTTTTTTTCAGATTTTCAACATCCGCAGTAATTTTCTTTTGTGTTGTGTTACTTCCAGTTGCCATTGTGGCAACATTTAGGGAAGAGAACATATCCTTAAGGATTGCAGGAGGCCAGAGAGTGGTCAGATTTTCAGATGGGGATGTAGAAATGAGCAGGAAATTAGATAGAGGTGAAGTGCCAACCTTTGGCATAAATGGACACAGAGCCACAAGCAAATCTGCCTAGGGGGAATAGAAGGAGATCACCACATCTGTAATGTATTTGATTCAAGAGTAATTTGCTTAAGCATTCAGAGTAACACATTGTTATTAAGAACTAGTTGCTTTATTAACAAAGGTTCAACAATCACACTACATATTATCAGTTGAGCCACTAAGCTCGCAACTGCATACCTCATCATGATCTGGACCCAACTGACTGGGGTTTTATTGAGTCTTGTGAACATCATGTATCTGGCTAAGCCACTCACAATGCAACAGCTCTACCAACCTGTGAGCATACTCACAGGTGCATACATTACAACATCCATCACTGCCAATTCGATGCATGTGGAAACAGTGCAGGAAGAAGTTTAATTATCATATTTGATCAAACAAGGGAACAGAAACCGAACAGATCTTCCATTAAGCAGGTTTCTCACTTACAATTATTACCTCCATTCCTGCAAAGTATTTTGAATGGCTTACCGTGAATGCCCATAAGGCAGTGGGGTACCTTAACTTTCCCCCTTACCCCCAGCAGCCTTCACCTGGAGTTATTTCTTCACTCGCAACCCTATCTGTATTCAGTATACACAAAATTTCCTCTTTGAAGCAGCTGCCTGTTGCATGCACTTGAAACAGCTGGGATTGTATGGAGCAAAGTAAGTGCTTCCAGCTTAAGAGCCTCAATGGGTATGCTAAGCACTTCTGAATAGAGAAATGAATCTTGCTTCTTGGTTATACCTTAGAATTGTGGTAAGTGGTGAAAGGCTACAGCTCATTTCGTGTCGTGCAACCAACATATGGCACGAATTGTCTCGGGGTGACAGCTGAAATTGGATGATTATTTTCTATTGGTAGAGCGATGTGACAGAAATAAACTTACAATAAATCTGTTCTTTGAACAAAGATTGAAAAATAAACATGGATTTGCATGTGCAGTCTATAGTTAGCTGAATTATTACAGATGTGAATACTTACTGCTCAATACAGTGCTGACTTTAAATGGTAAAACTTTAAATGGCCACAGTTAAAAACTTTTTTGGGTGCAAGAGGAAGCTGTTGGGAGGACGGCTTTCTGAGATTTTGTTATGTCTCTGATAAAATTGATGTTAGGAGGAATGATTATTGCCGTTGCCATACAGTACAGTTGGAGACCTAGGATTTCAGAACATGTAGAGGTCCCTCACACGAGGTCTATCAATGAACTCATACATTGACTCAGTGAGGTTTAATATCCTTTTAGTTCAGTACAGATTTATTCAGTCAGAGAGCTTTGGAGCACTGCCCATGAACTAAAAGAATTCTAATCCCCGATGAATCAAAACAGGCATTTGCTGACAGCTGAGAGTGATCTGAAACATCAAGTCTCCTTACGGGATGCACAATGATGCTGTTAATAATTAATTATCATAAGAGTTGGATTGGTGGCTGTGTCTTCACCAGCCTAGGTCAGGAATTCCCTCCCTAAACCTCTCCACCTCTCTCTTCTCCTTTAAGACATTTCTTAAAACCTCTTTGACCAAGCTTGTCTTAATATCGCCTTATGTGGCTCTGCGTCAAACTTTATTTGATAATGCTCCTGTGAAGCGCCTTGGGATGATTTGTTACATTAAAGGCACTATTTAAATACCAGTTGTTGTTTTAGTAATACAGTACAAAGACTGACCTTGCACAATGAATGAACTGGCCATGTCTGTTTCAAAACAAGAAAGAAACAAAATCTTACATAGTAAGTGGAAGGAGACGCTCCCGATGTTATTATTGATGCTCCAAGGCAAGGCTAGTCAATGTGAGAAACTGGGGATCACGAGACTATTGCTGAACGTTATGGGTACGCTTGCTTTTCAGATTCATCCTTGGTGAATAAACATCACAGCAAACAATGCATTCACATTTCAGGAAATGGCCTCTTTTTTGGTGTCCATACTTTACCAGTTGTAATGAAAATCAACACCTAAGAAACGAGACAAAAACATTTTACGATTGCCCTTTTACCTATGGAGGGATATAAGTAATAGCTCAACTTCGATCAAAAGGCGTTCTCTAGCTCTTATACTCCTAATAGGATACTCCCATAAGACCTAAGCCACGTTTTAAATTCAGACTTACCGTAACTATATAAAATCACAAAGATAGACTTCTAATAACCACCTTTGGAACTGACTGATCCCAATGTCGCCTCAGTTTTGAATCAATAGAGTTAATATTGGGACTGTTGCTGGATGGTCTACATTGGCAAAGGCTCTTACTGTAAAATAATCCATCAGCACTGTGCAGTATTAATGGTTTATTTTTATAGTGCAATTACATTTAATGTAGGCCATAAAATGTGACTACAACATGTGTACTTTTGACTGACCTAACGTGCTCTAGCAATGCTACCGTCACTTGTTCTACTGGTGCCATGCTTGTACAGTGCAGAAGGAGGTTGCTTGGACATCGGGCAAGTGCTGCAGGTATCCACTTTATTCCCATTTAGCAAAATAGATTTACAAGGACAATACCAGAACTGAGAGGTTGTACCTACCAGGAAACATGGGGCTCTATTCTCGAGAAAGGAGAAAACTGAGGAGTGAGTTGGTAAAGGTCTCTAGGATTATGAAAGGGTTTGATAGGGTAAATATAGAGAAGATGATTCCAATTGTGGGAGAGTCCAAAACTAGAGGTCATAAATGTAAAGTCCTGTCCCCTCAGTACAGATTCACACGAGGCATGTAGTGAAGTCAAGGTCACTCTGGACCTGCACCTTTATTTCACAGCTCTGGAATGCTGCACTTGCCTGAGACCTCTCCTTATATACCTGTCTCTTGCAAGTGCACCCCTGGTGGTAAGGTATGCTGGTGGTTACAGGTCATATCTTATTACAGTCATGTATAGCATGTTAGGATACAGTTATATATAATAATGTAAGATACATGACATCACCCTCCCCCCAAGGTCTTATTGCCTTTATAGGTTCAGTCTCTCAGATGGTCTACGCTCTCGTGTGGAGCATCTAAGTTGTGGTTCAGTTATTTGCCTTGGTGTCTGTTTTTCTTTGGGTGTGGTTGCTGGTATCTCGCCTGGGCTGTCTGTTTCGATTGGTGTGATTGTTGTTGACTCGCCTGGGCTGTCTGTTGGGATTGCCCTTTCCTCAGATTGTTCCCTCTGTCTGTCCACCAGTTGTGGTGCGAGTTCCACATTGTAGTCTGCCTCTGGTTCCGCAGTGTTGTTAGTAAATCTGCTTTTGACTTGGTCTGCATGCCTCCGGCAGGTTTTGCCATTGTCCATTTGTACTACCAGTAGCCTGTTTCCTTCCTTGCCCGTTACTGTCCCTGCAAGTCATTTGGGACCCCTGCCATAGTTTAGTACAAACACTTTGTCCCCTATCTCATTCCATCTCCCCCTCGAATTTCTGTCATGGTACTCAGTCAGCTTACGGCGCTTTGCCTCAACGATTTCGTGCATGTCTGGGAGGATTAATGAGAGCCTTGTTTTTAAAGTCCTTTTCATCAACAGTTGCACGGGGGGAGATCCCAGTCAATGAGTGCGGACGAGATCTGTATGCCAGCAGCAGTCGCGACAGGCGACCCTGCAGCGTGGGACCTTTGATTTTTAGCATGCCTTGTTTAATGATTTGCACTGCTCTCTCCGTCTGGCCATTGGAGGCCGGCTTGAACGGTGCCGTCTTGACGTGATTTATGCTGTGGTCAATTATAAAGTCTTAGAATTCTGCGCTGGTGAAGCACGGACCATTGTCACTGACCAATATGTCAGGGATTCCGTGCATTGCAAACATGGATGCGAGGCTCTCCACAGTGGTGGAGGTTGTGCTTGAGTTTAAAATGGTACATTCGATCCACTTTGAAAATGCATCGACAACTACGAGGAACATTTTGCCCATGAATGGGCCCGCATAGTCTACGTGCACCCGCGACCACGGTTTGGTAGGCCAGGACCAGGGGCTCAGTGGAGCCTCCCTGGGGGCATTGCTGAGTTGGGCACAAATGGTGCACCTTCGGATGCAGAGCTCCAAGTCCGCGTCAATACCAGGCCACCAGACATGGGATCTGGCTATGGCCTTCATGAGAACGATCCCCTGGTGCTCGCGGTGGAGCTCCCGGACAAATGCCTCTCTGCCTCGCAGAGGCATGTCTACTCGGCTGCCCCACATCAGGCAGTCTGCTTGTAGTGATAGCTCATGCATGTGCCTGTGAAAGGGTTTTAATTCCTCGGGCAGGCATCGCGAGCCTCTGCCCAGTCACGGGTTAGGACACATCGTTTTACTAAAGATAACGTGGGGTCGCTGGCCGTCCAGGCTCTGATTTGGCGAGCCGTCATGGGCGAACCTGTGGACTCAAAGGTATTGATTGCCATGACTATCTCACAGTCCTGTTCGTCAGACCCTTCCGTGGTCGCCAGGGGTAGCCTGCTGAGCGCGTTGGCACAGTTGTCTGTGCCTGGTCTGTGCCTTATGGTATAGTCGCAGGACGCCAGCATGAGTGCCCACCGTTGAATTCGTGCCGAGGTTTTGGCGTTTATTGCTTTGTTCTCGGATAGGAGGGACATGAGGGGCTTGTGGTCGGTTTCTGATGCGAACTTGGCCCCGAAAAGGTATTGGTGCATCTTTTTGACACCATACACGCACGCGAGCGCCTCCTTCTCTCCAATTCCGTACCCGCGCTCCGCCCGCGAAAGTGACCTGGAGGCATAAGTTAAGGGTTGTAATTTGCCCGCACTATTGACATGTTGCAAAACGCACCCGACCCCATACGCTGACGCATCGCATGTGAGAACTAGCTTTTTACCTGGGTCAAAGAAAGTCAAAACACTGTTGGAACACAGAAGGTTGCATGCCTTATTGAAGGCGCGTTCCTGTGCGTCCCCCCAAAACCAATCGCACCCCTTCCTGAGTAGCACGTGGAGAGGCTCCAGCAGTGTGCTTAAGTTCTGCATAAAGTTCCCAAAGTAATTGAGTAGCCCGAGAAAGGCGCGCAGTTCTGAGACATTCCGGGGCCTGGGTACCAGGCGAATTGCTTCTGTTTTGGACTCTGTTGGGCGGATTCCATCAGCGGCAATCCTTCTGCCCAAAAATTCAACCTCGGGTGCGAGAAACAGGCACTTGGATTTCTTGACTCGTAGGCCGATCCAACCGCTTTAGTACTTCCTCCAAATTATGGAGATGGGAGTCGGTGTCCCTGCCCGTGATAAGTATGTCGTCTTGAAATACAACCATCCCCGGGATGGACTTGAGCAGACTCTCCATGTTGCGCTGGAATATGGCAGCTGCCGACCTGATGCCGAATGGAGATCGATTGTACATGAAAAGACCTCGATGTGTGTTGATGGTGGTGAGTAGCTTGGATTCTTCGGTCAATTCTTGCGTCATATACGCAGATGTGAGGTCTAATTTTGAGAAAAGTTTACCTCCAGCCAATGTGGCAAATAAGTCCTACGCTCTGGGCAGCAGGTACTGGTCCTGTAGGGAGACTCTGTTTATGGTAGATTTGTAGTCCCCGCAGATTCATAAGGATGCATCAGGCTTCATGACTGGGACGATGGGACTTGCCCAGTCACTAAATTCCACAGGTGATATAATGCCTTCCCGCAGAAGCTTGTCCAGTTCGTGTTCAATTTTTTCCCTCATCACATAGGGTACAGCTCCGGCCTTGTGATGGACCGGTCTAGCATTCTGTGTGATGTAGATTTTGACTTTGGCCCCTTTGAAAGTGCCCACACCTGGATGAAAGAGATGTTCAAATCACTTTATAACTGTTGAGCAGGAGGTCCGTTCCTCGAATGACATGGCATGGACATCATCCCATTTCCAGTTTAGTTTTGCCAACCAGCTTCTCCCCAGCAGTGCTGGGGGGTCTCCGGGGACAATCCACAGGGGAAGTCGGTTCACTGTCCCTTTGTGTGTGACAGAGAGAATGGCGCTGCCGAGGACTGGTACGATTTCTTTGGTATAGGTCCTTAGTTTGGTGTCGACTCTTGTGAATTTTGGTCTGTCTCTTTTATGAGTCCACAGTTGTTCAAATTGTTTAGCACCCATGAGAGATTGACTTGCTCCCGTATCCAGCTCCATGTTGACAGATATCCCGTTGAGTAGGACCCTCATCATTATAGGAGGCATCCTGTTGTAGGAGCAGCGACCATTGATCGTGTTGACCCACTGTACATTGGTGTCCCGGGTACTGTCCCCACCATCTTCTGGTCCACTTTCAGACCCATCCGATTCGTATACCAGCCGAGCCGACGTTTTTTTGCACATGGGGGCCAAATGCCCTGTATATTCACAATTTCTGCAAACAGCCTGCTGAAATCGACATCCCCTTGACGAGTGCCCACCACCACACCGCCAGCACAGACCTGTTCCACTGTTCAAAGTGTTCCCAAAGAATGAGCTGCGTCTGGCTGATCTCTCTTGAGCTTCTCTCAGTTTGTATTTGATTGCTCGCATTGTGGGTTGATGAGGTGTGAACGGCCGTTCCTGTGGCCCTTGATGGCTTCTGCCTGCTGTCGAGAGCCTGTTCTGCCAGTTTTGTCTGTGTGTGGGGGTAGCAGCTTGTTTAGTGCTCTGAACTTGTTCCGATATTTCGTTAGTTGTCGTACCTGCATTGTAAATCAACCTCGTTTCTTCTTCCCCTACCAAGAATGTCTGTGCAACCAGTGCTGCTGCCTCTAAGGTCAGGTTCTTGGTCTCTTTGAGATTTCGGAATATGCCTGCGTGGCCTATTCCTTCAATGAAAAAGTCTCTCAGCATTTCTCTCCTCAGTTCATCGGAGACCTCACATAAACTAGCCAACCTCCGAAGTTCCGCCACGAAGTCGGGTATGCTCTGGCCCACACAACGTCTGTATTTGTAGAACCTGTGTCTGGCCATGTGTAGGCTGCTCGCTGGCTTCAGGTGGTCTCTTACCAGTGTGCTCAATTCTTCAAACGACTTGCTTGCTGGTTTCTCGGGTGCCAACAGATCCTTCATTAAAGCGTATGTTTTCGAGCCACAGCTGGTCAAGAGATGGGCTCTTCTCTTGTCTGCCTTATCGTCGCCTACAAAGCTTTGCTGGAGCCTTTCTATAAAGTCCTCCCAATTGTCTCCCGCATTGTACTTTTCATCTGATCCATTGTTCGCCATTCTGTGCATTCTGTAATCCCGTAACTCGTCGCCACTGTAAAGTCCTGTCCCCTCAGTACAGATTCACGCGAGGCATGTCATGAAGTCAAGGTCACTCTGGACCTGCACCTTTATTTCACAGCTCTGGAATGCTGCACTTGCCTGAGACCTGTCCTTATATACCTGTCTCTTGCAAGTGCACCCCTGGTGGTAAGGTATGCTGGTGGTTACAGGTCATATCTTATTACAGTCATATATAGCATGTTAGGATACAGTTATATATAATAATGTAAGATACATGACAGTAGTGATACCATGCCTTGGATTGACTCCATCTCTCAGGCAACCGATGGCACCAATGGCCACGAGCCTGAAGGAGCAGACTGCACCAAGGCCATACCCCTAGATGTAGGGTCACCCGCCACTGTTCCCCCAGAGGAAACAAGCACCAGCCAGGATTTCAAACCAAGCTATGCTCAGGCCAGCGAGTCAGCAGTTCCCTGTGCACTACTAGTCGACAGCTCCTTAGGGAGCAGCTGGGACCTAGGGCATAAAGAAAGGACAGGGCGGGGTCACAGACATCTGTGAAGCTGCCTGATGCTAGGGACCACGGCAACAGCCCTGAGAGCAGGCTACGCAAGCCAACCGCCTCCCCACTGCCAGCACTGGGCACTGAGCCGCCACCAGACTGCAGGGACACCACTCAGCAGCTCCGGAACTAGCTCGTCCTCACACACCGGTCAACCACAAAAAAAACCCCGCAAAACCCACTTACCTGAACTTGAATGAGCATAAAGGTTAGGAGCCCCCGCCACACCAATGTGGGAAGGGGGGAGGGTGGGGGTGGCAGAATGGAGTGGTCAGGAACACACACACACACACAAACAGCAACCACCAGCAATCTACTGCGATAAATGCACATTGGAGTCGTTAGATAGTGAGCTAGAGAGAAATTCACAGGGTGATGCATAGAGCACAAGTGGGCAGGAGAGAGTGTTGGTGGAACATAAGGAGGCAGACACTAGTGACGAAGGGTCATGAGGCATCTTCGCCAGTTGAGGAGTCTTGAGACCCACTCCAGCTTTTAAAATATGGATGTTATGAGAACACAGATCATGTGTGAAGGCATTGGGGACATTCTCTGGGGATCTGTGTCAGTGTTAGTTGCATCAGAGATATCAACTATCCATATCTTTGGCACTATGATGGATATGATTTCAGCAAAGCAATCCACGCTAGAGTCTATGACAGCTTCAGGCCTTTCTGGAGTAGGGGCCCCCATAATAGAGGCACAAATGACAGTTTTAGTTTCTAGCATTTATGCTCAGAAATGCATTGATATCAGTCTGCCAGATGAATGGTTTCCAAGTCTTGCAAGTCTCTCAGAACTTAATTGATTGCAAAAGGAGCATGCAGACACCAACCTTGCAGCAGCAAAGAGATGCAGTCTGCAGCAGGCCCCTTTAAATACTTAAGTTCTCTGAGACGAGAGCCGTTTCGCTTTCAAGAGGTTCATAATGAAGTGGAGCAATCAGCTCGCTCACAATTTCCTGACACTCAGCGGAGACCTAAGAGCTACAGTAGATTAGTGGCATAAATTTGAAAGGTGCCATTGGTAACAAGGAGAAGCACGGGAGTGAGAAATAATATGCAATATTGTGAATCAGTGAAGCTGATTTTGCCTGCTGATAGTGTGGTTTGTATGGGAAGTGATTTATTAAGGCTAGGAGATGGTAGCCATTTGATTTAATGCTCTGAGAACTATTAGTACATAAATGCATCTTTGTGATGGATAGAGGAGATGGTGACAGGACTCGCCATGCAGCGGACATAATAGATAGTCCAGAAAGGTCTCCAATATCATCAATTTGTCTTGCCCCCAGAAATGATTACCCTCTGCATTCTCTTTGTGGTGTTGCTTATTCTGCTTACACACTTGCTCACCCGGTTCCCCTTGGGCATCGTCCACTTGGTCCTCAAGTGGCATCCATGAGTAGGTCTCTTTGTAAGGCAAAGTTGTGTACAGTCCACCTCTACAATCCTTGATACCTTAGCCAGACTACATTACAGAGCTCCCCATTCCCAACAGACCCAGCCACCTAAAGCCAGTAGCCTGCTCAGTGAATATTCTGATGCCTGAATAGACCTCATTGTAGCGCACAGATCCTGGAAAAGTGCTCAGGTATCATTAGCCACGAAGATACCGAGATTCTGAAATCTGCAGCCGGGTCCTCAAGGACCAGAGCTGCTTGAAATCGCCCAACATGGTCATCTGAAGTACCCTCAAAGGAAGCTCAGAAAGATGTAGCCACTGAAGATGCACCTAGGAGAAGAAACTAGAATAGGTAAACGAACACAGAAGACCGGCACTAAGGTTGTACAAGGGTAATTGTTAATTATTTCTGTTAAATATTCACAATAAATATACAGAAATGAAATAGAGTTGTTGGATTAATATTGTTTCCTGGTTTTGGTTTTGGTGTTAATATTTGTAGTCATAATGCTGGACTGAAGGAAAGCAATCGGATGGGGATAATAAAGATGGTGGTGCTACGGAGTATTGGGGCTGGGAGAGACTTTGTGAAATGCTTTTGGATGAATTGTTTTCTGAGAGCTCTGGCAGCTAGGGGGCAGCAGATGGTCAATGCTCTTCTTCCTTGTCATGCTCCTCCATTTCTTGCTGCCCAGGTGGTGGTGAGGGCTGGTCCCTCACAATAGCAAAGTTATGCAACAAGCAGCTTCATGAAGCTTGGAAAACAGGCACAGGCGATCAAATTTCCTGCTCCACGTATCTACCAAACTCAACAATGTTCATCTGTTGCCCTGTTATAACTCACACAGACTATTTGTAGAAGCAATAATTACTCACATGCTTAGCTGTTTTAAACTATAGAACTGTTGAACCAATTAACACAATCAGTTAATGATTCTCTTCTCACATATCTAATCATACACATTACAACTTCCACAATCTTCCAAAAATACTCTTCACAACTCTCAGGAACTAGAGTACATGAGCAACTTTATAATTACAAATACAATGTAACACGCTCTGTTTCTCCCATCCAAATCACAGAAATCACAACCCATTACAGGAACTGCCCGATTGGCCCACCGTGCCTGTTGTTCAACTGGACTATTCCTTGCCCTTTCTTCATTTCATTTCCTATTTTTCTTTTTAAATACCTATCCAATTCCATTTTACCTTGTGTTGTAGGCCTATGAGTTCGGCAGAGCAGTGCCTGTTTTTCGGGTACTATCCGGCCTACTAAGCACCCAAAATGTCGGGCTGGAGGTGTATACACATTTCCATCTGGATGTATGCCACCCACCATATATCATGAAAGACTGGATCAACTGGGCTTGTATTCACTGGAGTTCAGAAGAATGAGAGGGGATCTCATAGAACGTTTAAAATTCTGACGGGTTTAGACAGGTTAGATGCAGGAAGACTGTTCCCAATGTTGGGGAAGTCCAGAACCGGGGGTCACAGTCGAAGGATAAGGGGTAAGCCATTTAGGACCGAGATGAGGAGAGACTTCTTCACCCAGAGAGTGGTGAACCTGTGGAATTCTCTAACACAGAAAGTTGGTGAGACCAATTCACTAAATATATTCAAAAAGGAGTTAGATGAAGTCCTTACTACTAGGGGGATCAAGGGGTATGGCGAGAAAGCAGGAATGGGGTACTGAAGTTGCATGTTCAGCCATGAACTCATTGAATGGCGCTGCAGGCTAGAAGGGCCGAATGGCCTACTCCTGCACCTATTTTCTATGTTTCTATGTTTCTATATGTAAAGGAAAAAAAGTAGACATCATGGGCGTTAACTATTTGTATATGTTAATAAGGGGTCTAACGCAATGTGGTTGACTCTTCACTGCCCTCTGAAATGGCCGAGCAAGCGACTCAATTGTATCAAACTGCAACAGAATACAATAAGACAAATAAAACTGGACAGACCACCCAGCGCCAACCCCAGCACCGGCTTCGGACATGACCAAAGCATACCCAGCCCAGTCGACCCCGCAAAGTCCTCCTCAGTAGCATCTGGGAGAGCTGTCCCGCAGACTAGTCAAGCAATAGCCTGACATAGTCATACTGACAGAATTATACCTTTCAGCCAACATCTCAGACTCCTCCATCACCATCCCTTGGAATGTCCTGTCCCACCGGCAGGACAGACCCACCAGAGGTGATAGCCCAGTGGTATACAGTCTGCAACCTTTGACACAGTTGAGCACACTATCCTCCTCCAACGCCTCTCCACCGATATCCAGCTGGGTGGGACTGCACTTGCCTGATCCCATTCTTATCTCCCTGAATATAGCCAGAGAATCACCTGTAACGGCTTCTCTTCCCGCTCCCGCATCGTTACCTCTGGTTTCCCCCAAGGATCTATCCTTGGCTCCCTCCTATTTCTCATCTACATGTTGCCCCTTGGCGACATCATCCGAAAACACAGCGTCAGTTTTTGCATGTATGCTGACAACCTCCAGCTCTAACTCACCATCACTTCTCTCCACAGACTCTAATTTGTCAGACAGCTTGTCCGACACCCAGTAGTGGATGAGCAGAAATTTCTTCCAACTAAATATTGGGAAGACCGAAGCCATTGCCTTTGGTCCCTGCCACAATCTCCTTTCCATAGCCACTAATTCCATCCCTCTCCCTGGCAACTGTCTATGACTGAACCAGACTGTTCACAATCTTGGTGTCATACTTGACCCTGAAAGGAGCTTCTGACCATATATCCGGGCCATAACCAAGATCACCTAGTTCTACCTCTAACATCGCATGACTGTCCTTGCCTCAGTTCATCTGCTGTTGAAACCCTCATCCATGCCTTTGCTACCTGTAGATTTGACTACCCCAATGCACTCATGGCTGGCCTCCCACATTCTACCCTCCATAAACTCAAGGTCAGCCAAAACTCTGCTACCCGTATCCTAACTTGCACCAAGTCCTGTCGTCTCCCGCTACTACATTCCACTCCTGCGTTCTCTCTCATGCTACATTTCCTGGCTTCCTAATGCAATTCCCTCCCCCATTCTCCTGAACTCAGTATGGGACCATACTCATCATCAAAAACAGGGGTCAAACCCCAGATTTAGCTCAGAGCAATGTCACAAAGAGATCAGCTGCTATTTTGCAACGAATTATGGCAAGGCTATCATACACAAATAGTTCAACATTTTCAGCAAATTTCAGTGTGTGTTGGGTGTATGCACACACATGTGCAGTACAGGTACAGCATTGAAAATCCAGAGTTCTGGACTGATCGGCGGCAGGGTCATTGGGAATCCATAAACTGTTCCAGAATCTGGATCCGCCAACCTTGTCGACCTCGCGCCTTGCCTCGCCGCCCTCGTTGCCCTTACCTCGCCCCACTCGCCTCTGCTGCCCTTACCTCGGGGCCTCCTCGCCGGCCCGTACAAATACCTCCTCCTCGATGGGGCCCGTCCAAAGACCTCCTCCTCGGTGGGGCCCGCCCAAACAGCTCCTCCTCGACGGGGCCCCTCCCAAACAACTCCTCCTTGTCCAGGCCCGCCCTAACATCTCAGCGGGGCCCCTCCCGAACACCTTCTCCATGACAAGGCCCGCCTGAACACCTTCTCCGCAGCGGGGCCCGCCCGAACAACTCCTCTGTGGCAGGACCCCTCCCGAACTGCTCATTCTTGTCCAGGCCCGCCTGAACACCTCCTTGGCGGGGCCCCTCCCGAACACCTTCTCCATGACAGGGCCCGCCCGAACACCTTCTCCGTGGCAGGGCCCGCCCAAACAGCTCCTCGACGGGGCCCCGCCCAATGACCTCATCGACAGGGCCGGCTGGCCCGAACACCTCCTGGGCTCGGATATTTCCGGATTTGTGACGTCAGAAAGACGATCGGAAGTCCAGAAAAGCCCGGAATCCGAAAAGGCCTCGATCCAGAGGGTTCCAGATTCTCGATGCTGCACTTGTAACTATATATCTCTCTCAAATTAGCATAACATTTAGTACATTAAATGTGATTGTTCAATATGAATGTCGCTATGTCTATAATGTTCGATTATTGCACTTCTTGTTGTCTCAGTTATCCTATCCTCAGGTACTGTTCCCCTCCCTTTCAAATCTGCCGTCATCAACCCCTCCTCCAATATCACCTTTGACCCCTCTGTCCTTGCAAACCACTGCCCCATTTCCCACCTCCCTTCCCTCTCCCAAATCCTTGCCAATCTTTCCTGCAACTCTATGTTTGATCT
The DNA here is from genome assembly GCF_044704955.1 of Pristiophorus japonicus. Lineage (NCBI taxonomy): Eukaryota > Metazoa > Chordata > Chondrichthyes > Pristiophoridae > Pristiophorus > Pristiophorus japonicus. The sequence goes on from NC_091985.1 coordinate 138,979,586, forward strand.
TTTCCAATCTCGTTTCTGCCCTATCACTGCACTGAAATGCCCTGAATCAAAGTCACAAATGACATCCTAAGTGACTGTGACTGAGGTGCACCATCCCACCTCATCCTTCTCAACCTGTCTGCAGCCTTTGACATGGTTGATGATATCATGTATAAGATGTTGTGCAGCAACTCACCACCGCTTCTTCGGCAGCACCTGCCAAACTAGCAAAGGACAAGGACAGCAGACCATGGGAATACCATTACCTCCATGTTCCCCTCCAAATTATACACCATCCTGACTTGGAATTATTTCACTTTATGTTCCTTCATTGTCGCTGGTTCAAAATCCTGAAACTCCCTCCCGAGTACCTTCACGATCATCATCATCATCATAGGCAGTCCCTCGGAAGCGAGGAAGACTTGCTTCCACTCCTGAAGTGAGTCCTTAGGTAGCTGTACAGTCCAATACAAGAGCCACAGACTCTGTCACAGGTGAGACAGATAGTCGTTAAGGGAAAGGATGGGTGGGACTGGTTTGCCGCACGCTCTTTCCGCTGCCTGCACTTGATTTCTGCATGCTCTTGGTATTGAGACTCGAGGTGCTCAGCGCCCTCCTGGTTGCACTGCCTCCACTTAGGGCGGTCTTTGGCCAGGGATTCCCAGGTGTCAGTGGGAATGTTGCACTTTGTCAGGGAGGCTTTGAGGGGGTCCTTGTAATGCGTCCTCTGCCCACTTTTGGCTCGTTTGCCATGAAGGAGCTCCGAGTAAAGCACTTGCTTTGGGAGTCTCGTGTCTGGCATGTCAACTATGTGGCCTGCCCAGCGGAGCTGATCGAGTGTGGTCAGTGCTTCAATGCTGGGGATGTTAGCCTGGACAAGGACGCTGATGTTGGTGCGCCTGTCCTCCCAGGGGATTTGTTGGATCTTGCGGAGATATCGTTGGTGATATTTCTCCAGCGACTTGAGGTGTCTACTGTACATGGTCCACATCTCTGAGCCATACAGGAGGGCGGGTATTACTACAGCCCTGTTGACCACTGCAGCGATAAATGCTGACCTTGTCGGCCACGCCCACATTCTGGAACGAAAAAAAAAACATCCTCCTCCAACCACTCTCCGCCGATTCACTCTCGCCCGTTTGGCGCACCCGCTAAAGACCATGTTCACTCGCCCCTCTGACCTGATGTAAACAGAATACGAAGCCTACCTGGAGACATCCGCATCTCTATGGGGCCATTTAGCCAAGCCGATTCCCATTCGTGATGTTGTCACTTGCAATCAGATATTAATGGCATCAAAAACAACCTCAAGCCTTTGAAATTCAAATTCATGTCAGCACAGAGAGTAAAATCATTAAGGATCATTTTCACATTCACCACTTACTTGGGTGGCAGACTAGCAGATCAGACCACCCACCCATTATAGAATCAGCCTGATATTCATTCCCACAGACTTCAATGAAAACGAAAATCGGATGGGCACGATAATGGGTTGGTGAATTGCTCCGACTGTTTGCTGCCCAAGTGGTGAAAGGGAAAATTCTTTTCTTTTCATAGAAACATAGAAACATAGAAAATAGGTGCAGGAACAGGCCATTCGGCCCTTCTAGCCTGCACCGCCATTCAATGAGTTCATGGCTGAACATGCAACTTCAGTACCCCATTCCTGCTTTCTCGCCATACCCCTTGATTCCCCCTAGTAGTAAGGACTACATCTAACTCCTTTTTGAATATATTTAGTGAATTGGCCTCAACAACTTTCTGTGGTAGAGAATTCCACAGGTTCACCACTCTCTGGGTGAAGCAGTTTCTCCTCATCTCGGTCCTAAATGGCTTACCCCTTATCCTTAGACTGTGACCCCTGGTTCTGGACTTCCCCAACATTGGGAACATTCTTCCTGCATCTAACCTGTTTAAACCCATCAGAATTTCATCACTGAATCAATGGCATTTCACACCAATCAAAATTCCAGATGTCCCATTAGCAAACAACCAAGGGGCTGCCACTTCGGCCCTATCGGTGGCCCCCCGACCTATGAGAGAACAGCTTCGCAGATCAGCAAATATAAGAGCTGGAGTGGTGTACCACTTCAACCTCCAGCGTGAGCTGCTCCAAGTGTGTGACGATTTTGAGATGGGCGACTGGGTGACGTCATCAAAATCCTGGTCGCTGTTTTGGAATGTGGGCAGGAACATCGGCAGGGCCCAAGTACAGAGGAGTGGGAAGGTCGGGGCGGATGAGCGGCGAGTGTTTGTGGCGCGATGCGGTGAATGTTTATGGCGGAGGAGCGGCGAGAGATCGTGGCGGAGGTGCAACAGATGAGGGTACGGTGCCCAGAAGAGCCGAGGGCCCAGGGGCAGCACGGGCCAGCCTACACTGCGATATGTGTGCGCGCTAGGTCCGTACAGCAGAGCTGGTCTCCAGTCGTCTTGGTTAATCCTTTCCACTGGACCAAGACCTAGCTCTGCCAAGCCCATGTGGTGGCTAGTGTGCAACGGTCACCACACGTTAAAAAAAATTCACGCACAGGCATCTTCCACCCCCTCAATTGGGGCTCAGGACTGGAACATCGGGTCCTTCATCGAAACACCTGTGAACTCGTGGAAACAAGTCACCCTCATTCGAGGGACCGCCTGTGATGATGATCAACTCAAGTGGTAGAATTCATTACCAAGACATAATTACCATAGCATTTTTGTTGTGAACATGAGATCATTTTCTAAAGCAGGGTTTACAAAAAGCCAGTGTGCATAAATCTTCACCCGCACTTTCCAGAGATATATGACTGTAAAAATATGCGAAAAGTCTGATGGTCTGAATTATCTTGAAGTGAAATGTTCTCTATGAAATGTAAGCAGGTCAACAGAACCGCGAATCAATAAATGTCATAACCACAGAGTGTATTTCATGTGGACTATCTCGTGATAGCAGAGAAAGAAAATGAGGCGAAAGAATTTTCTGAGCTGTTCTTGTTTTGTTTGCCTCCTGAAATAACCGTATGAGTCGTGAATATAATTCAAACATTCAATATTAACAATGGATTTCAGTAAAGACTAACAGCAAGGAAACAGTTGCTGTTTCACTTCTCGGCAGAGTTAGCTCGAGTGACATTGGATGCGAATCACGAATCATTTTCTATTTATTTACCATTCATTTTTAGTTGGTGTGGAAAGTGGAAATCATCACATTGGTGCAGTAGGAGGCGCTGTTCTGAGTTGAAGGCTACGTACATAGTTGGGGAAAAAGTAGAACAAGCTGCACTTTGTATCTATCTGTGCTATACCTCGTCTGGGAATTCTTGACACTGTTCCTTGGTGTCTGAGTTAGATACTGTTCTATTCATCAGCACTACATTCCTCGCCAAGACGAGTGCAAAAAACAAATAAAAATAATAGCGATGATTTTCCTCTCCAATTTACATGGGCATCCCTCAGTTCCAGTGAAAAGGAGAGGAAACAGAATCAGTGAACAATAGTGCCAGAAATCTGCTTCTTTTATATTGTGCCAGGATTTCTGGGCTTTCCACCACGGATGGCCCAACAGTTCCACACAGATGGCGCGTGTTAATGAAAAAAAGAAAGACTTGCATTTATATAGCGCCTTTCATGACCACCGGATATCTCAAAGCGCTTTGCAACCAATGAAGTACTTTTGGAGTGTAGTCACTGTTGTAATGTAGAATACGTGGCAGCCAATTTGCACACAGCAAGCTCCCACAAACAGCAATGAGATAATGACCAGATAATCTGTTTTTGTTATGTTGATTGAGGGATAAATATCAGCAAGAACACCAGAGATAACTCACCTGTTTTTCTTCAAAATAGTGCCATGGGATCTTTTACGTCCACAGAGCAGGTGGGGCCTCGGTTTATCGTCTCGTCCAAAAGACGGCACCTCCGACAGTGCAGCACTCCCTCAGCACTGCGCTGGAGTGTCAGCCTAGATTTTTGTGTTTAAGTCCCTGGAATAAGTCACTGCTGACAACCCACTGAGTCATGCTGACACTAATGAGGTGGGAGAGGGCCATCTTGGGCTCCCACCTCAGTTTCCTCTTGCATCACTAGCAGAGAACCCATTTGGAGGGGCACTCAGGACCTCCATGGGGTGAGGTGCCAGCGGATGAGGCCTACCAGAAACTAAATCTATTCTTTTGCAGATTTTTCAAAAAGATCTATTTACAATCTATATTAATGACTTCAAAGAAAGGACTGAGTGTAACGTAGCCAAGTTTGCTGACGATACAAAGATGGGAGGAAAAGCAATGTGTGAGGAGGACACCAAAAATCTGCAAAAGGACATAGACAGGCTGAGTGAGTGGGCAAAAATTTGGCAGATGGAGTATAATGTTGGAAAGTGTGAGGTCATGCACTTTGGCAGAAAAAAAATGAAAGAGCAAGTTATTATTTAAATGGAGAAAGATTGCAAAGTGCCGCAGTACAGCGGGACCTGGGGGCACTTGTGCATGAAACACAAAAGGTTAGTATGCAGGTACAGCAAGTGATCAGGAAGGCCAATGGAATCTTGGCCTTTATTGGTCAGGGAATGGAGAATAAAAACTGGGAAGTCTTGCTACAGTTATACAGGTTATTGGTGAGGCCACACCTGGAATACTGCGTGCCGTTTTGGTTTCCATATTTACGAAAGGATATACTTGCTTTGGAGGCAGTTCAGAGAAGGTTCCCTAGGTTTATCCTGGAGGTGAGGGGGTTGACCTAAGAGGAAAGGTTGAGTAGGTTGGGCCTCTACTCATTGGAATTCAGAAGATTGACAGCTGATCTTATAGAAACGTATAAGATTATGAGGGGGCTTGACAAGGTCGATGCAGAGAAAATGTTTCCACTGATGGGGGAGACTAGAACTAGAAGGCATAATCTTAGAATAAGGGGCCGTCCATTTAAAACTGAGATGAGGAGAAATTTCTTTTCTCAGTGGGTTGTAAATCTGTGGAATTCGCTGCCTCAGAGAATGTGGAAGCTGGGACATGGAATAAATTTAAGACAGAGATAGACAGTTTCTTAACCGATAAAGGAATAAGGGGTTATGGGGAGTGGGCAGGGAAGTGGACCTGAGTCCATGATCAGATCAGCCAAGATCGTTTAAAATGGCAGAGCAGGCTCGAGGGGCCATATGGCCTACTCCTGCTCCGAATTCTTATGTTCTTATGTTCTTATTATTGTGTTCCTAACAGATGAGACTGCACACAGGGAGGTTAAAGTAACAGTGACCTCAGTCTTTAATAAGACACTCCAGAGTGAGGAACAGACCTTAGGTGCCGGCTTATATACAGTGCTCCCAGGGGATGCTGGGATCCCTTGGGCCTTCAGGGGATAAGCTCCCTGGTGGCGGAACATGGGAGTGCATACTTTACAAATACACAACACCACTATCCACTCAAAGTCAAAGTGAAAACTATTTATAAGGTGAGGTGGTCGGGAGCCTTTCTTTCCCTGGTGGACCGCCTCGGTACAAATGTCTGTTCTGGTGTGTTGGCTGTGCCCTCGCTGGGCTGGTGTGTTGTTGGCCCTGCAGGGCTGCTAGGTGAGCCTGGTTTTGCTGGGCTGTTGGGATCTTGGATGGTCCTCGTCCTAACGTGTCGGGCCGTGACAGGTGATTTATCATTTTCAAACGCTTCCATGACCATCAACAAGTCTGTGGGCTGCACCACCATCAACAAGTTTGCAGGCTGCGCTATTTCCACCCCCGAGGTGGGCAATGGTAACCGACTGAGAGCATCCGCACAGTTCTTGGTGCCTGGCCTGTGGCGGATGGTAAAGTTATACGCTGATAGCAGAGTGCCCACCTTTGTATGCGGGCTGAGGCATTAGTATTTATCCCCTTGTTTTCAGCGAACAGGGATGTGAGGTGCTTGTGATCGGTTTCCAGCTCAAATTTGAGGCCAAACAGATACCTATGCATTTTCTTTACACCGAACACTTACCGCTAATGCCTCTTTCTCAATCATGCTGTAGGCCCTCTCGGCCTTAGACAAGCTCCTGGAGGCATAGGTGACAGGTTGCAACTTCCCAGCAATGTTAGCTTGTTGTAATACACACCCGACTCCGTACGACGACGCGTCACATGCTAGCACAAGTCTTTTACACGGGTTATACAATACAAGCAGCTTGTTGGAGCATAAAATGTTTCTGGCTTTCTCAAAAGCATCTACTTGGTTTTTTTCCCCATACCCAGTTCTCACCTTTGCACAATAACACATGTAGGGGCTCTAAAAGGGTGCTTAACCCCGGTAGGAAGTTACCAAAATAGTTGAGGAGTCCCAAGAACGACCGCAGCTCCGTCACGTTCTGTGGTCTGGGCGTGTTCCTGATAGCCTCTGTCTTGGCGTCTGTGGGCCGAATGCAGTCCGCCGCGACCTTTCTCCCCAAAAACTCCACTTCTGTTGCCATGAAGATGCATTTCGACCTCTTCAGCCGCAGCCCTATCCGATCCAGTCGCTGGAGGACCTCCTCCAGGTTTTGTAGGTGCTCGGTAGATCCCGACCCATGACCAATATGTTGTCCTGAAAGACCACCGTTTGTGGTACTGACTTGAGTAGGCTCTCCATGTTTCTCTGGAAGATCGCTGCAGCCGACCGAATTCCAAACGGGCATCTGTTGTAGATGAACAGTCCCTTGTGCATTTTGATGCAGGTGAGGCCCTTCGAAGACTCCTCCAGCTCCTGCGTCATGTAGGCCGAAGTCAGGTTGAGCTTGGTGAACGTCTTGCCTCCTGCCAGCGTCGCAAATAGGTCGTCTGCCCTAGGTAGCGGGTATTGATCCTGTAGCGAGAAACGATTAATAGTTACTTTATAATCGCCGCAAATCCTGACCGTGCCATCACTTTTGAGTACTGGAACAATTGGGCTGGCCCACTCGCTGAATTCCACTGGGGAGTTGATGTCTTCGCGTTGCAGCCTGTCCAGCTCGATTTCCACTCTCTCCTTCATCATGTGAAGTACCGCTCGCGCCTTGTGGTGAATGGGTCGTGTCTCTGGGACCAAATGGATCCGCACCTTCGCCCCGGAAAAGTTTCCAATGTCTGGCTCAAAAAAGGAAGGAAATTTGTTAAGAACCTGGGAACATGAGGCCTCATCAATCTGTGATAGCGCTCGGATGTCATCCCAGTTCCAGCGGATTTTACCAGCCAGCTCCTTCCAAGCAGTGTGGGGCCATCGCCCGGGACAATCCAGAGTGGCAGTTCGTGCTACGTGTCCTCATAGGTGACCTTGAACATGGCACTGCCCAGGACAGTGATAAGCTCTTTGGTGTACGTTCTCAGTTTCATGTGGATGGGGCTCAGGGCTGGTCTGAGTGCCTTGTTGCACCACAGTCTCTCAAACATCTTCTTACTCATGATGGATTGTTTAGCGCCAGTGTCCAGTTCCATGGCTACAGATAAGCCATTCAATTTTACGTTTAGCGTTATAGGTGGACATTTCGTTGAAAATGTGCGCACCCCATGTACTTCATCATCTGCCTCTTCTCTCTGAGGCTCTAAATTGCTTTGATCCACCATGGACCGATCTTCCTCTGCTACGTGGTGGTTAGCAGGTTTTGCAGAGCTGAATAGGCTGAATGGAAGCCTCTACAACACCAACAAGGTGTGAATTGCCTTGCATTCATTCTTTGTTGGGGACTCTGAGTCATCTGGGTCACCTGAGGCCTGCTGGCAGTTGCAGACTCGTGGGTTCTGCCCTGTACATTTCTGCTCGCAAACACAGTTCCAGTTACTTTATGAACATTGCTAGCACTTGTGTGCTGAGAGATTTGTTTGGTGTTAACACTGGTGATAACACCAGTGGTGATAAACGTCTGTGCTATCACAATGGCCTTACTGAGGTCGGTGTCTCTAAAGTCAAAAGTATTCATAGGATGGTCTCGTGGCCAATGCCCAGTACAAAAAAGTCCCTGAGCATTTTCTCCAGGTAGCCATCAAACTCACACGGTCCTGCAAGTCGCCTTAACTCGGCAACGTAGCTCGCCATTTCCTGACCTTCAGATCGCTGGCACATGTAGAACCGATATCTCGCCATCAGTACGCTCTCCCTCAGGTTAAGATGCTCCAGAACCAGTGTACACAGCTCCTCATACGACTTATCTGTGGGTTTCACCGGAGCCAGAAAATTCTTCATGAGGCTGTAGGTCGGTGCCCCGCAGACCGTGATGTGGACCGCTCTCCTTTTTGCAGCGCTTCCTTCTCCGTCCAGCTCGTTGACTACAAAGTACTGGTCTAACTGTTCGACATAGGCTTCCCAGTCCTCACCCTCCGAGAACTTTTCCAGGATGCCCACAGTTTGCTGCATCTTTGCGTTGGATTCATATTCTCGTCGCCAGTTATTGTGTTCCTAACACTGATGAGGCTGCACACACAGGGAGGTTAAAGTAACAGTGACCTTAATCTTTAATAAGACACTCCAGAGTGAGGAACAGGCCGTGGAGGCCGTCTTATATACAGTGCTCCCAAGGGATGCTGGGATCCCTTGGGACTTCAGGGGATGAGCTCCCTGGTGGCGGAACATGGCAGTGCATGCTTTACAGATACACAACACTTATCTTTGGCCTGGACAGCAGCCAACTTCCAGTAACACCTCAGTTGCTGGATATCTGATCCCCTATTCTGGGCATGGGCCCCTGCTAGGGAGGAGGACTGCATCAGGAGACAGAGCAGGTTGGACGGCAAGCCCACATGACATTTCTGGCATGAGGTCAGGGCAATTTTAACTCCCAGGCCTCAGTTAAATTTGATTGATGAGCTGCCCTCCTGATCAGATGTAGAATTGGACAGCCCACACACATTTCTGCTGCAACTCCTGAGGCCTACTAAAGCAGGGATTCACCTCTCAAAGCAAGGTTGCATCCTCTGGTTCCATTTTTCATTCAACAATTCAAGAAGACTTTACGGCAAGACAGATGAGTCAAAGGACTTCCCTATGTTTTTCTGATACCTCTCTGGAGGTCATATTGGAGGAAGGCAAGGGCAGGAGAGAGCTGTTCTTCCTCAAAACCTGCAAGAGCATCCTCTAGGCCTGGATAAAGCAGGCCTGAAAAGAGGTAGCTGACAGGGTAAGTGCAACAAGCATCCCCTCCCCAGGACCTGGCATCAATATAGGAAGAGTTTCTATGACTTGAAAAGAGCAGCAAATGTTGTCAACTCTCCACCTCTTTCTCAGCAACACCTCACAGCTCTCGTCTCACCCATCCCCCACCACACTCATCTATTCCCTTCCCTTCACCACCTCCTTCACCACACAATCACAAGGCCACACTAAAGCATCTCTCGTTCTCATTCCAGACACACTCACTTCTTCCATTCTTCTCTTCACACCACGCACTAGCACCATTCTCTTCCCAAATATCCACACCTTTAACTTTATAATCAACACCTCCCCCATCATCATTCCATTTTGCTTCTTCTCCACCTCTCAACAGATCCACTGCAACCACAAGCCCCACACATCTCCATTTACCTTCTCAACACACATTCACTGAGGTAGTCATTTTATTAGATGATTTTCAGGCCTGAAATGGGTGTCACGCACTTCCCCTAACTGGGAGGCCCAAAATTGGTCCTCATGCCCGATCATTATTATTTGGGCGAGCTGCCAGCACCAGTCGAGCATTCACAGGCAGTTCGCCTATTTTAAGAAAATTAATTTCTGGTAGTTTGCCTTGTTGGCAGCGTGACCAGAAGATAATTCCTGGGAAGGAGTGTGGAGCAGTAACTGGGGTCGGTGGGTGGGTGTGGGAAAGGGCCAATTGGATGAGATGTGCTCAATCACCCCCCCCCCACTACCATCAGGCCCCCCTCCCATCACACCCCCCAATCTCACCCCCCCTCCCACTCCCATCACCCCCCCACTCCCATCAGCCCCCTCACTCCCATCAGCCCCAATGCTCATCAGCCTCCCCACTCTCATCAGCCCCCCCACTCCCATCAGCCCCCACTCCCATTACGCCCACTCCCACTCCCATCACCCCACCACTCCCATCACCTCCCCTCCCCACTCCCATCACCTCACCATTCCAGCAATCATCCCCCCCACTCCCATCAGTCCCCCACTCCCACCAGTCCCCCACTCCCATCAGTCCCCCACTCCCATCAGCCCCCCACTCCCATCAGCCCCCCATTCCCATCACAACCCCACTCCCATCAGTCCCCCACTCACATCAGCCCCCCACTCCCATCACAACCCCACTCCCACCAGTCCCCCACTCCCATCAGTCCCCCACTCACATCAGCCCCCCACTCCCATCAGCCCCCTACTCCCATCACAACCCCACTCCCACCAGTCCCCCACTCCCATCAGTCCCCCACTCACATCATCCCCCCACTCCCATCAGCCCCCACACTCCCATCAGCCCCACACTCCCATCACCCCTCCCCTCCCATCACCCCCCACACTCCCATCAACCCCCACACTCCCATCACCCCTCCCCTCCCATCACACCCCACACTCCCATCACCCCCCCACACTCCCTCTATCTGAGCAGTCCCATGGTGCTCTGGAATGATCCTGGTTGGGCCCGGGCTTTGTCTGAATTTGTGCTGATGGAGAGTGCTGGGGTTGCAGAGGTAAGTCATCAGCCAGATCTGCAGGGGGTACTCCTTGTACCCCAGCAAACATCCTGCCGCATTTCCCGTAAGGTCGAATATTGGGGGATTGGTGACTGTTTGAGAATAAAAGCGTCGTGGCAGCTCCCTGGATACCTTGCACAGGCCTGAAGGATGTTGTTCCTGTGATTGGCCAATAGCACACATTGATGGAGTGGTATCCTTTTCTGTTAATATGTGTTTCTGGCTCATCCTCCGGTGCACTGATGGCCGCATGCGTACAGTCAATGAAGCCCCACAAATGAGGGAAGTCAACCACTGCGGCAAAGCCTGAGCTCTGTCCTGTTCAGTGCTGAGGTCAGTGGGGAAGGTGAGGTACTGCTTGGCCCTGGCTTAATGCAGCTGTGAACTGCAGACTGTGATTATATAGCATATACATCCCCTGTAGCCGCTTGAAAAGATCCAGTGACAATGAAATTCAGGAGGGCTTCTGGCAGAGCACGTTCCCCCGGTCCAGGCTAGCTGGCAGGTCCTGATCCAGGAGTCTGCAGAGGCCTGCGACAGGCTGCCCGCAGAAGCACTGTGACGTCATCAGAGCGCGACGAATGAGATTTTAAACAAGGCCCCACCTGCCTGGGGCAGGCACCTGACACAAAGCCAGAAGCTGCCAAGTTAAAATTGTGGCAAAGGTGCAGGGAGCCCCAGATGCAATTTTAACCCCTCTCCCCACCCCACACACACATATCCGACCCGACCCACTCACGCCAGGTTAAATCAGGGACCGTGGTGTTTGGAGATCAACAGCAAAACCCAAAAGCCCTTTGCAATTGCAGACCGGTTACCAAACAACCTCCATTAACTGAGAGAATTGGAAAAATACAGGAATGCCATTGATAGCTAAATGAAAACAAATACAATTCAATGAAACAAGATGCAATAAAAATTAATATATTTAAATTAAAAAGTGCTTCACATCTCTGGAGTAACTGAGCTTATAATAATGAGCTTCTTGCACAGTGAACCTGTTGTGTTTCTGTAAAGCATGCACTCCCATGTTCCGCCACCAGGGAACTCATCCCCTGAAGGCCCAAGGGATCCCAGCATCCCTTGGGAGCACTGTATAAAAGCCGGCCCCTAAGGCCTGTTCCTCACTCTGGAGTGTCTTATTAAAGACTGAGGTCACTGTTACTTTAACCTCCCTGTGTGTGTGTGTGTGTGTGTGTGTGTGTGTGTGTGTGTGTGTGTGTGTGTGTGTGTGTGTGCGCGCAACCTCGTCTGTGTTAAGAACACAATAACTGGCAACGAGAATACGAATCCAACGCACAGATGCAGCAAACTGTGGGCATCCTGGAGAAGTTCTCAGAGGGTGAGGACTGGGAAGCCTATGTCGAACGGCTAGATCAGTGCTTTGTAGCCAACGAGCTGGACGGAGAAGGAAGCGCTGCAAAAAGGAGAGCGGTCCTCCTCACAATTTGCAGGGCACCAAACTACAGCCTCATGAAAAATCTTCTGGCTCCGGTGAAACCCACAGATAAGTCGTATGAGGAGCTATGTACACTGGTTCTGGAGCATCTTAACCCGAGGGAGAGCGTGCTGATAGCGAGGTAGCGGTTCTACATGTGCCAGCGATCTGAAGGTCAGGAAGTGGCGAGCTACGTCGCCGAGCTAAGGCGACTTGCAGGACAGTGTGAGTTTGATGGCTACCTGGAGCAAATGCTCAGAGACTTTTTTGTACTGGACATTGGCCACGAGACCATCCTATGAAAACCTTTGACTGTAGAGACACCGACCCTCAGTCAGGCCATTGCGATAGCACAGGCGTTTATCTCCACTAGTGATAACACCAAACAAATCTCTCAGCACACAAGTGTTAGTAACTTAACTGGAACTGTGTTTGCAAGCAGAAATGTACAGGGCAGAACCCACGAGTCTGCAACTGCCAGCAGGCCTCAGGTGACCCAGATGACTCAAGAGTCCCCAACAAAGGATGAATGCAAGGCAATTCACAACTTGTTGGTGTTGTGGAGGCTTCCATTCAGCTATTCATGCAGCTTCAAAGGGTACGTTTGCAAGAGCTGTAGAACAATGGGGCATCTCCAACGAGCTTGCAAACGAGCTGCAAGCTCTGTAAAACCCGCTAACCACCACGTGGCAGAGGAAGATCGGTTCATGGTGAATCAAAGCAATTTTGAGCCTCAGAGAGAGGAGACAGATGCTGATGTACACGGAGTGCACACATTTTCGATGAAATGTCCACCTATAATGCTAAACGTAAAATTGAATGGCCTACCCGTAGCCATGGAACTGGACACTGGCGCTAGCCAATCCATCATGAGTAAAAAGATGTTTGAGAGACTGTGGTGCAACATAGCATTCGGACCAGCCCTGAGCCCCATCCACACGAAACTGAGAACATACACAAAAGAACTTATCACTGTCCTGGTCAGCGCCATGTTCAAGGTCACCTACGAGGGCACGGTGCACGAACTGCCACTCTGGATTGTCCCAGGCGATGGCCCCACACTGCTTGGAAGGAGCTGGCTGGGCAAAATCCGCTGGAACTGGGATGACATCTGAGCGCTATCACAGATCGATGAGGCCTCATGTACCCAGGTTCTTAACAAATTTCCTTCCCTTTTTGAGCCAGTCATTGGAAATTTTTCCGGGGCGAAGGTGCGGATCCACTTAGTCCCAGAGGCACGACCCATTCACCACAAGGCGTGAGCGGTACCTCACATGATCAGGGGGAGAGTGGAAATCGAGCTGGACAGGTTGCAACGCGAGGGTCCATCTCCCCAGTGGAATTCAGCGAGTGGGCCAGCCCGATTGTTCCAGTACTCAAAAGTGATGGCACGGTCAGGATTTGCGGTGATTATAAAGTAACTGTTAATTGTTTCTCACTACAGGACCAATACCCGCTACCTAAGGCAGATGACCCTATTTGTGACGCTGGCAGGAGGCAAGACATTCACCAAGCTCGACCTGACTTCGGCCTACATGACGCAGAAGCTGGAGGAGTCTTCGAAGGGCTTCACCTGCATCAACAAGCACAAGGCACTATTCATCTACAACAGATGCCCGTTTGGAATTCGGTCGGTTGCAGCGATCTTCCAGCGAAACCTGGAGAGCCTACTCAAGTCGGTACCACACACGGTTGTCTTTCAAGATGACATATTGGTTATGGGTCGGGACACCGCCGAGCACCGACAAAACCTGGAGGAGGTCCACCAGCAACTGGTCGAAATGCGTCTTCATGGCAACAGAAGTGGAGCTTTTGGGGAGAAAGTTCACGGCGGGCAGCATTCAGCCCAAAGACGCCAAGACAGAGGCTATCAGGAACACGCCCAGGCCACAGAACGTCACGGAGCTGTGGTCGTTGCTGGGACTCTTCAACTATTTTGGTAACTTCCTACCGGGGTTAAGCACCCTTTTAGAGCCCCTACATGTGTTATTGTGCAAAGGTGAGAACTGGGTATGGGGAAAAAACCAAGTAATTGCTTTTGAGAAAGCCAGAAACATTTTATGCTCCAACAAGCTGCTTGTATTGTATAACCCGTGTAAAAGACTTGTGCTAGTATGTGACGCGTCATCGTACAGAGTCGGGTGTGTATTACAACAAGCTAACGTTGCGGGAAAGTTGCAACCTGTCACCTATGCCTCCAGGAGCTTGTCTAAGGCCGAGAGGGCCTACAGCATGATTGAGAAAGAGGCATTAGCGGTAAGTGTTCGGGGTAAAGAAAATGCATAGGTATCTGTTTGGCCTCAAATTTGAGCTGGAAACCGATCACAAGCACCTCACATCCCTGTTCGCTGAAAACAAGGGGATAAATACTAATGCCTCAGCCCGCATACAAAGGTGGGCACTCGCGCTATCAGCGTATAACTTTACCATCCGCCACAGGCCAGGCACCAAGAACTGTGTGTATGCTCTCAGTCGGCTACCATTGCCCACCACGGGAATGGAAATGGCGCAGCCTGCAAACTTGTTGATGGTGGTGCAGCCCGCAGACTTGTTGATGGTCAGGGAAGCATTTGACAATGATAAATCTACTGTCACGGCCCGCCAGATTAGGACGTGGACCAGCCAAGATATTCTGCTGTCCCTAGTACAAAAACTGTGTGCTGCATGGGAGCTGGGCCAGCATCCCCATTGAAATGCAAGAGCCAATCAAGCCATTCCAGCGGCAAAAGGACGAGCTGTCCATTCAGGCAGAATGCCTGTTGTGGGACAACCGCATAGTGCTGCAAAAAAAGGGCAGGAAGACGTTCATCTTGGATCTCCACAGCACACACCCGGGTATAGTAATGTTGAAAGCGATAGCCAGATCCCACGTGTGGTGGCCCGGTATCGACTCTGAGAGTCATGTGTACGGCAATGCAGCGTATGTGCTCAGTTGAGCAAAGCGCCTAGAAAGGCACCACTAAGTTTGTGGTCCTGGCCCTCCAGACCATGATCCAGAATCCATGTCGACTATCTGGGCTCATTTCTCGGTGAAATGTTCCTGGTGGTGGTGGATGCTTTTTAAAAATGGATTGAATGTGAAATAATGTCGGGAAGCACCACCACCGCCACCATTGAAAACCTGAGGGCCACGTTTGCCCCCACGGCCTGCCTGACATACTGGTCAATGACAACGCGCCATGTTTTACCAGTGCCGAATTTAAAGAATTCATGACCCACAGTGGGATCAAACATGTCACCTCATTCCCGTTTAAACCAGCCTCCAATGGGCAGGCAGAGTGGGCAGTGCAAACCGTAAAACAGAGCCTTAAACGAGTCACACAAGGCTCACTCCAAACCCGCCCGTCCCAAGTACTGCTCAGCTACTGCACGAGACCCGGCTGAGCTACTCATGAAAAGGACACGTAAAACCAGGCTCTCGCTGGTTCACCCCAACATGCATGATCAGGTAGAGAGCAGGCGGCAGCAACAAAATGTAAATGATGGTCGCGCCACTGTGTCACGGGAAATTGATCTGAATGACCCTATGTGCTAAACTATGGACATGGTCCCAAGTGGATCGCGGGCATTGTGATAGCTAAAGAAGGGAATAGGGTGTTTGTAGTCAAACTAGACAATGGACAAATTTGCAGAAAGCACCTGGACCAAACGAGGCTGCGGTTCACAGACTGCCCTGAACAACCCACAGCAGACACCACCTTTTCGAGCCCACAACACACACCCAAAGTATCAACGACACCACTCCGGACCAGGAAATCGAATCCATCATGCCCAACAGCCCAGCAAAGCCAGGCTCACCCAGCAGCCCTGCAGGGCCAGCAACACGCCAGCTCAGCGAGGGCACAGCCAACACACCAGAACAGACATTTGTACCGAGGCGGTCCACCAGGGAAAGAAAGGCTCCCAACCGCCTCACCTTGTAAATAGTTTTCACTTGGACTTTGGGGGCAGAGTGATGTTGTGTATCTGTAAAGCATGTACTCCCATTTTCCACCACCAGGGAGCTCATCCCCTGAAGTTCCAAGGAATCCCAGCATCCCTTGGGAGCACTGTATATAAGCCGACCCCTAAGGCCTGTTCCTCACTCTGGAGTGTCGTATTAAAGACTGAGGCACTGTTACTTTAACCTCCCTGTGTGCAGCCTCATCTGTGTTAGGAACACAGTAAAACCCTGGAGCCTTACTTTACTCTGCCTCCCAGAATACTTCAGGAGGTGGCCTTGGAAATAGTAGATGCATTGACAGTCATTTTCCAACATTCCATAGACTCTGGATCAATTCCGATGGAGTGGAGGGTAGCCAATGTAACCCCACTTTTTAAAAAAAGGAGGGAGAGGGAAAACAGGGTATTACAGACCGGTCAGCCTGACATCGGTAGTGGGTACAATGATAGAATCAATTATTAAGGATGTCATAGCAGCGCATTTGGAAAGAGGTGACATGATAGGTCCAAGTCAGCATAGATTTGTGAAATGGAAATCATGCTTGATAAATCTTCTGGAATTTTTTGAGGATGTTTCCAGTAGAGTGGACAAGGGAGAACCAGTTGATGTGGTGTATTTGGACTTTCAGAAGGCTTTCGACAAGGTCCCCCACAAGAGATTAATGTGCAAAGTTAAAGCACATGGGATTGGGGGTAGTGTGCTGACGTGGATTGAGAACTGGTTGGCAGACAGGAAGCAAAGAGTAGGAGTAAATGGGTAATTTTCAGAATGGCAGGCAATGACTAGTGGGGAACCGCAAGGTTCTGTGCTGGGGCCCCAGCTGTTTACATTGTACATTAATGATTTAGACAAGGGGATTAAATGTAGTCTCTCCAAATTTACGGATGACACTAAGTTGGGTGGCAGTGTGAGCTGCGAGGAGGATGCTATGAGGCTGCAGAATGACTTGGATAGGTTAGGTGAGTGGGCAAATGCACGGCAGATGAAGTATAATGTGGATAAATGTGAGATTATCCACTTTGGTGGTAAAAACAGAGAGACAGACTATTATCTGAATGGTGACAGATTAGGTAAAGGGGAGGTGCAACGAGACCTGGGTGTCATGGTACATCAGTCATTGAAGGTTGGCATGCAGGTACAGCAGGCGGTTAAGAAAGCAAATGGCATGTTGGCCTTCATAGCGAGGGGATTTGAGTACAGGGGCAGGGAGGTGTTGCTACAGTTGTACAGGGCCTTGGTGAGGCCACACCTGGAGTATTGTGTACAGTTTTGGTCTCCTAACTTGAGGAAGGACATTCTTGCTATTGAGGGAATGCAGCGAAGGTTCACCAGCCTGATTCCCAGGATGACGGGACTGACATATCAAGAAAGACTGTATCAACTGGGCTTGTGTTCACTGGAGTTCAGAAGAATGAGAGGGGATCTCATAGAAACGTTTAAAATTCTGACGGGTTTAGACAGGTTAGATGCAGGAAGAATGTTCCCAATGTTGGGGAAGTCCAGAACCAGGGGATCACAGTCTAAGGATAAGAGGTAAGCCATTTAGGACCGAGATGAGGAGAAACTTCTTCACCCAGAGAGTGGTGAACCTGTGGAATTCTCTACCACAGAAAGTTGTTGAGGCCAATTCACTAAATATATTCAAAAAGGAGTTAGATGTTGTCCTTACTACTAGGGGGATCAAGGGGTATGGCGAGAAAGCAGGAAGGGGGTACTGAAGTTGCATGTTCAGCCATGAACTCATTGAATGACGGTGCAGGCTCAAAGGGCCGAATGGCCTACTCTTGCACCTATTTTCTATGTTTCTATAAACGGCTGCACATACAAATTACGAACTAATGATTCGATGAAATGACTATGAAATGCGAAGTTCAGTCTGCTGTGCAGGTTGCAGATTCATGCATTTCTCCATTAGAAGGTTAGTGATGAGCTCACATCCAGGCTTCTGGATAAGCTGGGCTGTGTAGAAGCTTACAATGTTTTTAGACACGAGTTCGGGAAGGTTCCTATTAGCAACTAGAGTTCAATCCATTAACGTGATTTATTGCAAGATTAAAGGGCTCTAAAAAGACTAAATCACCTTACATAATAAAGTTTCTCTATACTGGCAATACCTCTTTTCATAGCATTTTCATCTAAATGTGGTATTAGGTCGACATCTAGCTTTAAGGGGATTAAAAGTTGAGGAAGGTCAGTCAAAAAATTCCATCTTTGCATGACTTTAGAATTAAATATATATAAATAATATTGCACTCAGATTCTCAGCGACTATGATGAGCCAGAGGAGGATGGTTGAAGTTGACTGATAATTGTTTGATTAGTTTGCATGGCTGCTTTACCGCATCGCAAGAACTAGCTTCAGCATGACACTGGGCTGACCTCTCAATAGACGAGCCAAACAAGTGCAGGACGACTATAATGTATGTATGGCTGGGTTTACCTGCCACCAGGGGGACCGACCATCAGAGGTCATTGGGCCACAGACACACACGTGCAGCCCTTGTATATAAAGAAAGCCTCCAGATTTAATCCTCACGTTCAGAGCTAATAAAGTAGAGTCAGGTCGCACCTGATTGAGTTCATGGTACTAAGCATATTGAGTTATTGCTTACGTTATATTACATTTGGCAACAAGGCACAATACAAATTTTCACGCACAAAAAAAAAGCACCGTTGTTATCCTGGAGCGATTTGTGGAGGGAGAAAACTGGGAGGATTTTACAGATCGCCTCGACCAGTACTTCATAGCCAACAAGATAGATGAAGACGCTGACGCAGTTAGGCACAGGGCAGTTTTCCTCGTGGTTTGTGGTCCAAAAATCTATGGCCTCATAAAGAATCTACTCTCACTTGCATGTCCAACGGAAAAGACCGATGAGGAATTGTGTGCTCTGATTCGGGACCATCTCAAACTCATTATCTCGTTTTACAAGCTTTTACAGTGCTTTTACAAGCATGTTCGTTCTGAGGGCCAGGACGTGGCGGAATGTGTTGCCGACCTGAGACGTCTCGCTGGGCCGTGTAATTTGGAACCACGTTGGAAGACATGCTGCGTGACGTCTTTGTAAAAGGCATAAACCACGAGGTGATCCTGTGAAAGCTGCTGGCTACGGAGACGCTGGATCTGAGCAGGGCCATCACGATTGCTCAAGTTTGACTGACCACGGTCGATAGTACAAAGCAGGTATCCTCGCAGAGTCGGAACTCCACGGCAAGTACAGTGCACCAGATTGTGTCGTCGGTTGGCAGAGCTGTACCTGGCAGGGCCTACCCGACTGTGTTTGCGAAACCTGTAGCTGCTCGAAGTCCGCCATTGGGCACGAATCCGATTTCACCCTGTTGGTGTTGTGGGGGCAATTATCAGCCTCATCAGTGATGTTGCAGGCAGTATATTTGTAGAGGCTGTGCGAAAATGGGGCACCTTCAGCGGATGTGTCCAGCTCAGCAAGCGTGCTGTGACACACCACGTGGATGATGGTGACCGATCCGGAGCGGATCCGGCAATGCAACCTGAGATACCCAAGGAGGAAGTGTATAGTGTACATTCGTTCCTGACAAAGAGCCAACCGACAATGATTGAAGTAAAATTGAACGGCGTGCCGGTATCTGTGGAATTAGACATGGGTGCGAGTCAGTCAATTATGAGCCAGAGGACTTTGGGAAAGCTGTGGGACACCAAGGCCATGAAACCCAAGCTGAGTCCAGTAAATGCAAAATTACACACCTACACCAAAGAGCTCACACCAGTGATTGGCAGTGCAGCAGTCAAGGTGTCGTACGATGGGGCGGTTCATGATCTATCACTGTGGATCATTCCAGGCAATGGTCCAATGCTGTTCAATAGGAGTTGGCTCGAAAAAATAAAGTGGAACTAGAACGATATTAAAGCTTTGTCATCGGTGGATGACGCTTCGTGTGCTCAAGTGCTGAGCAAATTTCCCTCGCTGTTTGAACCGGACATCGGCAAGTTTATGGGAGTCAAGGCGCAGATCCATCTGGACTCGAATGCAAGATCCATCCATCACAAAGTCCGGGCGGTCCCATACATGATGAGGGAGAAGGTCAAAATCGAACTGGACAGACTCCAACGTGAAGGGGTCATTTCACCGGTCGAATTTAACGAATGGGCTAGTCCCATTGTTCCTGTGCTGAAGAGTGATGGCACTGTCAGGATTTGTGGAGACTACAAGATTATGATCAACCGAGTTTTGAAACAGGATCAGTACCTGTTACCAAAGGCTGATGACCTGTTTGCAACGCTAGCCAGGGGAAAGTCGTTCACCAAATTGGATCTGACAATAGCCTATGCGACACAGGAGCTTGTCGAATCGTCAAAGAAACTTACATGCATCAATATGCATAAAAAGCTGTTCATTTACAACAGGTGTCCTTTCGGAAGTCGCTCGGCTGTAGCCGTATTTCAGAGAAACATGGAGAGTTTACTGCAGTCCATCCTTAGAACTGTGGTGTTCCAAGACGACATTCTGGTCACAGGTCGTGACACTGCCGAACACCTGCACAACCTGGAAGAGGTTCTACGTCGTCTGGACAAAGTGGGGCTCAGGCTGATACGTTCAAAGTGCGATTTTATGACACTGGAAGTTGAATTCCTGGGAAGGAAGATTGCTGCAGACGGCATCGGGCCTACAGACTCGAAAACAGATGCCATCAAAAATGCACCCAGAAGCCAGAATGTGAGGGAGCTGCCTTCGTTCCTTGGTCTTCTCAACTACTTCGGTAATTTCTTACCTAAATTTGAGCACATTATTAGAGCCACTGCACATGCTGCTCAGAAAAGGCGACAATCAGGTTTGGGTTATATCTCAAGACAGGGCCTTCGAGAAGGCTAGAAATCTGCTTTGTTCCAACAAATTGCTGGTACATTATGACCCGTATAAGCATTTAGTATTGGCTTGTGACGCTTCATCACAAGAGGTTGGTTGCGTGCTCCAACAATCCAATGAGTCGGGCAAACTACAACCCATTACGTACGCATTGAGAAGCATGTCTAAAGCGGAAAGAGCCTACAGCAGGGGAGAAAAAAAGCTTTAGCCTGCGTATATGGAGTTAAAAAAATGCACCAGTATCTGTTTGTGCTTCGTTTCGAGCTTGAAACCGATCACAAGCCACTTATATCTTTGTTTTCAGAGCATAGAGGTATCAAATCCAATGCGTCGACCCACATCCAGAGGTGGGCGCTGACATTATCTGCCTATGATTATGTCATTCGCCATAGACCTGGCACCGAGAATTGTGCCGATGCATTGAGCTGTTTACCGTTGTCCACGGAGGAGGTGGAAACGCCACAGCCCACAGACCTACTGTTGAGCCTTTCACTGCTCAACAAGTTAGGATCTGGACCAGCCAGGATCCGATCTTATCGGTTGTAAAACGTTGTGTCCTTAGTGGTGATTGGTTGGCCATTCCCAAGGAAGTGTGTGATGAGACCAAATTTTTCAACTGTTGCAAAGACGAACTATCCATTCAATCTGATTGTTTGCTATGGGGTAATCATGTTGTTATGCCCAAGAAAGGCAGGGAGAGATTTGTACGGGATTTACACAGTACCCATCCCGGTATTGTGATGATAAAGGCCATTGCCAAGTTTCACGTTTGGTGGCCTGGCATTGACTCTGATTTGGAGTCATGAGTGCATCAGTGCAACACTTGCATGTAGGTAAGCAATGCACCAGTGGAATCTCCGCTAAGTCTGTGGTCATCGCCATCCAAACCGTGGTCGAGTATCCACATCGACTATGCGTGTCCTTTCCTGGGCAAAATATTTTTGGTGGTGGTGGATGCGTATTCCAAATGGATAGAATGTCATCCAGCACATCCACAGCCACCATTGAGAGCCTTCGTGCCATGTCTGCCCGACATCATTGTGAGCAACAACGGATCGTGCTTCACGAGTTTGGAGTTTCAAGAGTTTATGAGACTCAATGGTATCAAGCACGTAAGGTCAGCACCATTCAAACCCGTGTCCAATGGTCAAGCGGAGCCGGCTGTCCAAACCATCAAGCAGAGCCTGAAACCCGTAACTCACGATTCTTTGCAGCCTCGCTTGTTATGCATACTGCTTAGTTACAGGACGAGACCCCACACACTTACCGGGGACCCCCCTGCTGAACTGTTGATGAAGAGAGGTCTCAAGACCAGGCTCTCGCTTGTCCACCCTGATCTTAACGATCACATCGAAAACAGATGTCAACATCAGTAGTGGTATCATAATCGCACTGCCATGTCACTCGACATCTCTATTAATCCTGTGTATGTGCTAAATTATGGTCAAGGCCCCAAGTGGGTCACTGGCACTGTTACGGCCAAGGAGGGTAACAGGGTGCTTATTGTCAGGCTCACTAATGGGCAAACATGCAGGAGGCACATTGATCAGACGAAATTGCGGCACACAGACGAACCGAAATAGCTTGAAGAAGACACCATCAATGACCAACCGATTCATATTCAGCCATCAGAACACCCTGCTGTTGTCAATGAATCTGGACCTTCAATCCCCGACATGGACACTGCCACTCCCATTAGATCGGCTACCCAGCCTTGTAATGAATGACTTGGAGAGCTCACCCAGATCTGGAATTGAACTGAGACGATCAACTAGGGAGCAGAAAGCCCCGGACTGTCTCAATTTGTAAATAGGACTGATACCAAGATCTTGTGGAGGAATGATGTAATGTATGAATGTCTGGGTTTACCTGCCACCAGGGGGAGCGATCATCGGAGGTCATTGGGCCACAGACACACACGTGCAGCCCTTATATATAAAGAAAGCCTCCATGTTTAATCCTCACTTTGAGAGCTAATGAAGTAGAGTCAGGCCACACCTGATTGAGTTCCCGGTACTAAGCCTATTGAGTTATTGTATACAGAACAACTACAATCAAGAGAATTTGCTCAAACCTACCATTTAAATTCTGTGCCCAAGACAAATTCAGCCAAAAGGATGATTCATATTCAATTGGGAATGAAATTAAACTCAATCACACGTATTTCAGATGTAAACTTATTTAAATAACATCAGAAACTAAATTATTAAATCAATGTGAATGGTGAGTCTGAATGACAAAACATATACTTGTTGAAATACAACAACAAGTATTTATATCGCACCTTTAATGTAGTAAAACGTCCCAGGGTGCTTCAAAAGAGCAATTATCAAACAAGATTTGAAACCGAGCCAAATCAGGAGATATTAGGACAGTTGGCCAAAAGTTTGGTCGAAGAGGTGGGCTTTAAGAAACATCTTACAGGAGGAGAGAGGTGGAGAGGCTGAGAGGCTCAGGGAGGGAATTCCAGAGCTTAAGGCCTGGGCAGCTCAAGACGTGGCCACCAATGGTGGAGCGATTAAAAGTGGGGACGCACAAGAAACCAGAATTGGAAGAGCGCAGAGATCTCCAAACGTAATTAAATTAGTGTTTTGAAAAGATGACGCAAGATCATACTATTAATATACGATTGATGCTGTTTACTGACTTAAGATCCAGACAGGTAGATGCTATTCTCAGTTCTTTTGCATCTCACAGAAGGCACAGAAAGCTGGGGCTCATCAGCTCTGAAATTAACTGTCATTTAAGGAGTTGTGTTTTGATTTATTTTAGAACGCTGGAGATGCGTTCAGTGCTTGAAAACGACAACTGAAATGGATCGGATTTGAGCTACAAACATTGGGGTTCTCATTACTGTGATGATGCTTTACTGTCTGTACCTCATTTTACAATGGAACAAAAACCAAGGTAGGAGAAGTCATTTGCAAAATAATTTTTTCATACTGAAACTTGAAATGTTGACCCCCGAAAACAATGGACAAAATGGCTCAGAATGGGGACCTTATAAGTGTATTTTAACCCTGGGAGTACCTGTCGCACACCTTGACAGTGGTTTCTGGTTTCACCTGTGTTTGTCAATATTCTGATTCTGGGCTTTCAATTGAAAGAAAATCATTTTGTGGCAAACCGTGCTCTGGGCATGGGTAGCAGAGGGCTAAGGACTAAAATTAGTTGGAGAATGTGATTTAGAAGGTGGAATAAAATGGGGCATGGGCAAGTTTCGAATGAAATATATAGGTATGAAAATTAGATAAATTTAAGTTAAAATTACAAATGACAGATTAGAGGAAGGAAATGCTTGCAGTTTATATATTCATTTATATATAACAATTATGTATTTTAGGTGATTTAATTAGTTTCGGCACTGAGGGAGTGCTAATTTGATTGAGGTTCATCTTTCGAATGAGACGTTAAACTCAGGTCTGGTCTTGCTTGCTCAGGTGGATGTAAATGATCCCACAGCACTACTCAAAGAGGGGCAAGGAGTTTCCCTAGGGCCTTGGCCAAAATTCCTCCCTCAACCAACATGACCAAAAACAGGTTAAATGGTCATTCATTCCTCTGCTAGTTGCTCAACAAACTTGGCTGCTGCCTCTGGAATTCCCTCCCTAAACTTCTGCCCCTCTCTATGTCTCTCTCCTCCTTTAAAACACTCCTTAAAATCTCATTAACCAAGCACCTTATGTGGTTTGATGTCAAATTCTATTTGATAACACTCCTGTGAAGCAGCTTGGGACATTTTACGATGTTAAAGATGCCATGTAAATGCAAGTTATTGTTGGTTTAACAATAGTTACTGCACTTCAAAAAGTAACAAAGTGATTGTAAAGTCCTGAGGAGATGAGACAGTGCTAAATAAATGTAATTTATTTGGATTTGGAGTTCACATTACAATAATAATGCCATTATCCCAAAATAAAAAACAGTCTCCTCAGGTAGTTTCCCTGAATCTCTCAACAGCCTATGGGTTACTTAAAACTAAGAGGGTCATTTTAACCTAACCTGCCCGGAGGAAGCAGACGAGTTCAGCTCAGCCGCCCGTATTACAGCCACTTCCCATTTTACTTCCCACTATTCTTGCAAGCACCTGTGAAGGCACAGACTCCCATATCTCCAATCCCGACTGTGCTAGGCCGGATTTAAAGCTAGAGATTGCCACTGCTTCCTTCTTATGTGGTCTTTGTAATGTATTTGCTTCATGGGTTCTTTGCTTAAGCATTCATAACAACACATTGCTATTAAGAACTAGTTGGTTAATTAACACAGGTTGAACAATCACACTACACATTACCAGTTCATCCACTTGGCTCACACTCATCTGCCTCATTTTGAATCCACTAAACCCAACTGGCTGGGGTTTTATTGAGTCTTGTGAACATCACATGACTGGCTAAGCCACTCACAATTCAACAGCTCGACAAATCTGTGAGCATCCTCACAGGCGCACGCATTAGAGTGTTAAATGTCAGATTTGCACACTTGTTTCCTGAGAGGGCCAGGCCTTCCCTGACATTGTGTGCTGTCTTCCGCTGCAGAAGGGATGTACAGTGCGAACCAGCTGATGCAGTCTCCAGATCCTGAGGTTACCATCTGTGAGGATGCCTGGAATCTTTGGCCCTGCCCGTGATGGCCAGCATGCTTTCTTTGATGGCGCAGAAGGTGTGCAGGTAGGACTCCTCCTGCTCCTGCTGTCTCAAGTTGAGCGCGACCACCTCCTGCAAGAAAGAAGGGAATGATTTAGTGTTAGTCTTGTCAGATCTTTAGAGAATGTGCCAGAGGTGGTGAAATTGTTGGTATGCAGTGTGTGATGTGAGGAAGTAAGTGTTACAAAAATGCAGAGTGTGAGTATGAGGAGAGTGAGGTGTGGTGCAGTGATTGAAGGAAATCGGGGGAGAGGAGTATTATGAGTAGTGAGGCTAGAGGTGGTGGTGTGAGCAGAGGATAAGAGAGCACTATTGTTACCTTGACAACTCTGGTTAGGTCATTACACTTTATTCGACATTGCGACCATGGCCTGGGAGCTAAGATCCTGGCACTGACAGCCTCTGCAATATCTTCTCACTGGCGGTGGAATTGTTTCTAGGAGGGCTTCTCCTGTCCAATGCCTAGACCAGGACCTCCACAGCTGGGTCAGAGAACCTTCAGCATGATTTGTAGGTCTACCAATCATTTTACATAGAATTACATAGACTATACAGAATTAAAACTGGCTATTCGGCCCAACCAGCATTAAAACAGGCTATTCGGCCCAACCAGTCCATGCCGGCTTCTATGTTCCACTTGAACCTCCTCCCATCGTTCCTCATCGGGGACAACACTAAAAGACACATGTAGTGTGCACTCCGCCATGCATGCCCGTTTTGGGCCCAATTGAATCTATACCATGGGCTCCAATGGGCTGGATGGCCTTTTATCATTCTTGACTTTGTCTTATGTTAACAAAATCTTGTTTCTATTAGTTACAGTAAGACTATCTATAATAATTATCTATCTGTCCCAACCATAGGCCTGGAGGTGTGTTCCATGTGGGGGTGGGGGTGGGGCGGTGCTGTTTTGGGGTCAGAAGAAGAGGTTTCCTGAATGTCCTGCAGTTTTTAACTACAGGGCTCCTTTAATTTTTTTTATGTGTCGGTTTCCCGCCACAGGCAGCATGATTGACAGGCTGGAGGCCTGCCGGGTAGGAAATCCTATAGCACAAGGCCACAGCCCAGGAGAGCAGGTAAATCTAGTGTGTGGTGGGTGGGAGAGATCATGGTGTGGGGGTCCCGATCGCAGAGGGAGTCCAGGGGGAGGGCAAGTCTGATGGTGGTCGGTGGGGAGATCCGATGGTGCGGAGTGGGAAGCAAACAGATCATGGCGTTGGGGGTTTGCTGGGTAACTTGTGGGGCCTGGAGGAAACACTTCTGCTCCTCCTGGCCCACAAGCAGGCGCGGTACCTCACGGATTCAATCCTTCTCACCTCCTTTCACCTGCTGGGTTTCCCCGAGGCCTGGGAAACCCAGCCGACACAAGTTGAAAATAGATTGACTGTTAAAATAAAGGCAAGCAGCCTCATTATAATATTTAAACGACCAACCCGCCTCCCGCGAGCAGATTGGTTGCCCGCCCCTTGTCCCGCATCTGTTAAAACTAGAAGTGGACGAGATTGGGTTGGGTTCCTGTTTCAGATTTTTTGAATTTTAACTTCTGACCCAACCCAACCCACCTGTCTTTGGGCTTTAAGATTCAGCCCACAGTCTTTGTTGATTGATAGTTGCCAAATTGCAAGTTCAAACTTGATTCATCGCTGTGCTGTTGAAACTGATGTCTATCTACGTCCTCTCTACACTTCGTCCTCATTCACCCTCCAAATGTTTGCTGTTGAATCTTCTACACTGAGAGTGGTTCCAAGCTCCCTGCTTACACCCCACAAACAGGAACTTGAAGCAGAATACGTCCAATCATGTTTTCTCCCACACTCTCTCCAACCTACCCAATTATATTGGCGATGTGTACAGGCACAGACTGTGCTTGAGCCCCTTTTATCTCTGTCTCCAGTCTCATCACAAGCTTCTATTGTCTCTGGGCTAATGGCCCATCCTGTAGACCTTGAAACTAATGGCCTTACTGACTGCAATCAAGTCTCAAAACATTGTCCTCTTTATTAATTTAATTGGAGGAATGAATGTAGCCGTGGCCTATCAAAGCTAAGAAATTAAATGTAGTCGACAAAGGCCCAACATTGGGCCGTAAATTTCGGTCTCTCCGGGTGCGTACGATGTGCACACGCGCCCAAAGAGGCCCCAGAAGTTTCGGGTTTAGGCATGTACTGCGAATGCTCCTAAACCTGGCACTTGCGATCTGTCAAAATTTCTTTTCACTGATCGTACGGATGTGAAAATAAAGGGCCTCCGCGGGCGGAGAATTGGGCTAATTGCCCAACTCCTGCTCAGCGAATGTCCTTAAAACTCTTACGCCTGGTAAAGCCTGCTTTTACCAGTGTAAGAGTTTTAAAAGATAGAAAAATTATACTTCATGACTAATTTTTATATTAAAAACCCTGTCCATTGAGGTAAGTTTATTGTTAGCAGTATTAAAACATTTTTTAAAACATTTCAAAAAATATTTTATTTTCTAAAATATTTAATTTAATTCAATTTCTATTAATTTGAAATAAGTGAGGTGTTTTTTAAATTTATGTAAAGTGCTTTTGTTTTGGGTCGTATTCCCATCCATAGTAATGGCAGCTCCGTACAAGACTGAAGCTTAAAAAAACAGGGGTGTGGCCTATTCAAATTAATTTTTATGACAGATCTTGTGGGCGGTGCTATTTTCCGAACAAAGCCACAAGCTTTGCACGCACAGCGTTCCTGGGTGGCGCGACGTCATGCTCTGCCCAGGACTCTGCCAGTTCAAAACGGAATTCTCTGTGTGTGCAGGGACTGCAGGTAGGTGTGCATCGTATTCAGTGGTCGGAGGCTTATTTGTCAGACTGGAAACGCCTATTATCAATTGCAGCAGTTTGAGGTGAATCCGCTGTTCCAGGCAAGGCTGCAATTTTAAATTATTTTGGACCGGTTTCCCCAAATACCTTCTAATGTCATGTTTCCTTACATGTTGAAACTGATCTCTATGGATAAAGCTTCACAAGTGGTTTCTCTATATTGTCTGTACAAAGTGGATATGCTACAAAGACCACTCACATTAAAAAAAACCCTCTGTACATTTCTTGAGCAAAATGTGAAATCAATTGTACAGAATTATGTTCTTACCAGTAGGAGTGGATTTGGAATTCTAAAGCAGTCTAAAGTAACAAGAAATCTATAACTGCAAAATGGAACAATCAGGTATTATTGATTCCAGATCTTCATTTCTGCCTCTTAGTTTCTGTTGAAGAGTGAAAGAGTGAATATTCACACGAACATACGAACAATGACGGACAGTAAAGTCCATCTGGTCCATCAAGCCTGTCTCACACAATTGCGATACCTTGTGTATCACAACGGCCAAGTGATCTCCTGGGAGAGGCAAAAGAACAGATTAAAAAACCCAGGCCAATTTGGGGGAAAAAATCTGAGAATTTCCTCTCCGACCCATCTAGGTGAACAAAACTAGTCCAGGAGATCATGCTGGCCATTAAATTCCCTGCAGTATCTGTAAGAGGTGTTCTCCGCCACAGCCAGAAACAAATCCAGCTTTTGCTTGAAGTCTGCATCCACCACATGAAACGGCAGGTTGTTCCAGAGGTCTACTATTCTCTGGGAAAAGAACCACCTCCTGACATCTAACCTAGATCTAGCCTTATAGAACTTAAATTTGTACCCCCTGGTCCTGCCTAACCTGTTTAATTGAAATAAACTGTCAGCTGGAACACCGTCTATTCCCTTCATTATCTTATAAACCTCAATCATATCCCCCCTAATCTACGTTGTTCTAAGGTATAGAGTCCCAACTCTTTTAGCCTATCTTGATAACTTAGATATTTAGACTTGGAATTAGTGGCTCTCTTCTGCACCCTTTCCAGAGCCTCAATATCACCCACCATGTGAGGAGACCAAAACTGGATACAGTATTTCAAGTGCAGCCTGACTAAGGACAAGGACAAAACAGTATGCCTCATCTTATTCACAATTGTCTTATGGATACACCCCGATACATTATTTGCTCTAGCTATCACTGCATGGCATTGCTCATGTACCTTTATGGATGTATGCACTAGAATGCTCAAATCTCTTTCTATCTCCACCATCTTTAATGCCATTCCCTGCAGAGTAGATGAATGTTGAGCATTTGCCCTGCCCACATGTATAACACTGCACTTATCTACGTGATACATCATTTTCCAGTCTTGAGCCCAATCACCCAACACGTTGATTTTGCCTGAAGCAGACGAGCATCTTCTACAGTTCTAACACTTGCACAGATCTTGGTATCATCTGCAAATTTTCAATTTGTGCCCTCAACCCCAAAATCCACATAATTAATAAAAATAGTAAAAAGCAATGGCACTGATCCCAATGGGACAACACTGACCAGTCTCTAAACAGATCCAAATCCATCCATAATTACTCCATGGGCTAGATTTTGCACCTTTGTGCAGATCGCCCAAAAATAGGTGGTATTTCTGGTGTGGGTGGTAAAAATGGGTTTTCAGATCGCCGGCTTGTCGCCCATTCTCAAGGCCCCTAGTCTCCATTTTTTAAATTGGGCATTACCGCGAGCGATATGAAATGGGCGTTAGCGTTAAATCTCTCTGACCTTCTGCCGTAAAGTGTCGCCATCCTTAGCAACAGCATGGCAACACTCGATTCCTCGATTCAGGAGGTCAAGGGTCATCATGACATGCGCAGAAGAGGAGACAGAGAGAGAGAGAGGGAGCAGAGAGGGACTGAAAACGTGTGTGGGTGTGGTGTGTGCTTGGTTGGCTGTTGTGGGAGGCACGAGGGAGATTCACCAGCAGCAAAAAGCCTACTAAGCACCAAGAACATAGTTGGAACCGTAGTCCAACAAATAATATATAACATGGAAGGGATGGAGGAGGCCCTGGAGTTGGTAGCCAGGAACACTGGTGGCAGAGGACTCCCAGTGGTCCCGGAGCACGGCACTGCACCCAAAGATGCCCCACCCCCATTGCCAACGACACATGAGAGCCAGGAGCAACATCTTGCTTATGGCTCGGAGCACGCTCCCACCTCAGGACCATCCTCTCCTGTATCCGTCCATGCAGCGGTTCAGCCGTTATGCTCCCCCACCACCAATGAAGCATTGCCTGAGGATCTCCTCGGCCAGGTGGCTTGGAGTCAGGAGGGGAAGGGGAAGGGGTAGAGGTGGGGAGGAGAAGCCGGAGGGGGGGGGGGGGAGGTTTTGTTTTTACAGAAATACTTAAGATTTCAGACAAATGTTCAGTTTAAATGTTTTTTATTTAACAGAACCTTATTGCGCATTGACTGCACCATTACACGCTGGTGATTCCTTAACATCAAAGGATATAATTACACTTAACTTCAATCAACTTAAACTTTAACTATCACCAGAGTGATGCCTGCCATTGATGTATGACCTGTACACCCAGCAGTGTGTCAGCCTTTTAAATAACACCAACGTTCTTTCAGGCAAAGCGATCATTGGTGAGCTCCTGACGTAAGAGTCTTGCAGCTATCATGCCACCACGAACCCTTTCGTGTGGTCTACAGGGGAGCAGGGGCTTGGCTTCAGCATCAGCCTGATTGTCTGGCCCGAGGTCAACATCCACCTCCTCGTCCTCCTTTTCCTCTCTCTGCTGAGGTGGGCTGTCAGACTCTTCTGGCAATTCTTGTCCCCTCCTGATAGTCAAGTTGTGCAGCATGGAGCACACTGCCACGAATTTAGCTACCTGCTCAGGGTGGTATTGGATCTCGCCTCCTGAGTGATCCAGGTATCTAAAGCACTACTTAAGCACTCCAATGGTTTTCTCCACGATATTGCGAATGGCTCTGTGGCTCTTGTTGTATCGCTTCTCAGCTTTGGTGTGGGTGTCACACAGGGGCGTCATCAGCCAGGTGGCGAGGCCATATCCTTTGTCACCAAGCATCCAGCATTGACCTCGTGGCTGATTGTTAAACAAGTCAGATACAGCGCTCTCACACAGGATGTGAGCATCATGGTGCTGCCCGGAAATTTAGCATTCACCACCATAATAATTTGCTGGTGGTCGACAACGAATTGCACATTCAGGGTGTGGAATTCTTTGAGGTTCCTGAAAACCTCAGCATCCTGAAAAGATGCCCGCATCGCGATGTGCGTATAGTCTATTGCTCCTTGCACCTGAGGGAAGTTAGCTGTTCAGTAGAATCCTAAAGCCCTCTCAGTCTGAGCCTCCCTGGTCATAGGGAAGCTGATAAAGTCCATCCTGGTGCATGCAGGGCTTCAGTGACCTGTCTAATGCAGCAATGTGTGGCATGCTGAGACAGACTACAAATGTCGCCAGCTGAGGCCTGAAAAGAACCCGATGCATAGAATGACACTGCTGCGGTGACTTTGACCTTGACGGACAATGCAGTCCTGATGGTGCTGGCAGGCTGCAGATCTCCCCTGATGAGCTGGCATATCTCACTGATAACCTCTTTGTGGAAGCGCAGTCTCCGAAGGCAGGTGGTGTCGCACAAGTTGAGGTAAGACTGCTTGTCCCTGTACTTGCGGGGAGTGTAACGTCTGTTCCTCCTCATCAGTCTGGCACTTCTTACATTGGGCACATGATGCTGTGGAGCGTACCTTCGGCCATCTCGAGTCTGCAGCATGTAATTGGTCATCAAGAGAGGGTGAGAAAGGACAGGCCCCATTCCAATAGCTATCTGTTTTCCACCGATTGGTCACAAAGAATGAATGTCCCGATGAAGACACCTATTAAATTCCAATCGTTCACAGTATGATAAAGATGTTTGTTCAAATGTTCACATCACCTCTCGAGTACATCCGAACTCCCCCGAGGTTGAAGCAGAACAGCCTTTTAAATGATGTGACCTGTGATTTAGAACATGGCATCCATAACGCTGTGAGTAGTTCCGGTTAGTTCCACTTTTTCCCGCCGTTTTTTTGGGCGAGCAATATTGTGGGCGAGATGTGTGTGAGATGGTGAAAGTGACGCTGAGCAATTTCATGGGCGTTAGTTTCGGCAAATGTGATCTTTACGACAAAATAAAGTGGGCGTTCGGCATTATTGAATCTCGGCATTAATTACGAGCGGAAAGTAACGGTGACCGATATTATGGGTGTTGGTTTCGCCCATTCTGATGGTTCCGCCCAAAAAAAGTGGGCGGGCGGTCTTATTTTTTCCTGGCGTTACACACACGGGGAAAGTAACGCTCGGCGATAAGTGTCTGAAAAATGGGCGTCAGTTTCCAGTTTGTGGCTAAATGGGCGAGATATGGGCATTATACCTCATTTCAGCATTAAAATAGATGTTAAATGGGCATTGTGTATGCAACAAAAAGTTGAAAATCTAGCCCTTTGCCTGCATCATGCCAGCCAGTTCTGAATCGTACTCAATGGGGCCGAAATTCAGTGTCCTGGGAGGGGCGGTTACCGTGGGTTTTCTGCGGCCAATCTGAAAAATTGGTTGGCCAACGCATTGTGCTCTATTGGCGCATACCCCCCGCTCCCCCCCGCCACCCCCCCCGCCATGTATATTCAGCTCTGGGAGGGGGTTTCCAACAGTGAGTACTTCCGCCGGAATCGAACGTGTGAAACAGCGGTAAAGGTGTTGAGGCTGCGATGACATCATCAGGATGCACACCGCTGCTACGTGGCCACGCCACCCATTTTTAACTAAAAACCCAGCTTTCTTTTGAGCAATGTCCCATAAAAACATAAGAATTAGGAACAGGAGTAGGCCATCTCGCCCCTCGAGCCTGCTCCGCCATTCAACAAGATCATGGCTGATCTGGCCGTGGACTCAGCTCCACTTACCCGCCCGATCCCCGTAACCCTTAATTCCTTTATTGGTTAAAAATCTATCTATCCGTGACTTGAATACATTCAATGAGCTAGCCTCAACTGCTTCCTTGGGCAGAGAATTCCACAGATTCATAACCCTCTGGGAGAAGAAATTCCTACTCAACTCGGTTTTAAATTGGCTCCGCCATATTTTGAGGCTGTGCCCCCTAGTTCTAGTCTCCCCGACCAGAGGAAACAACCTCTCTGCCTCTATCTTGTCTATCCCTTTCATTATTTTAAATGTTTCTATAAGATCACCCCTCATCCTTCTGAACTCCAACGAGTAAAGACCCAGTCTACTCAATCTATCATCATAAGGTAACCCCCTCATCTCCGGAATCAGTCTAGTGAATCGTCTTTGTACCCCCTCCAAAGCTAGTATATCCTTCCTTAAGTAAGGTGACCAAAACTGCACGCAGTACTCCAGGTGCGGCCTCACCAATACCCTATATAGTTGCAGCAGGACCTCCCTGCTTTTGTACTCCATCCCTCTCGCAATGAAGGCCAACATTCCATTCGCCTTCCTGATTACCTGCTGCACCTGCAAACTAACTTTTTGGGATTCATGCACAAGGACCCCTTTTATAGGGGGCACTGGAAAAATTTGATTTTAGCGCCCCAAAAAAAAACCAAAAACCAAAAAAAAAAAAGGGGCCTTGAAAATGTCTGCTGTGTCACCCAGGTCGGGTGGCATGGTTTTAATGTTTTATGTTTTTGCAGGTTAACTCAAAAGAGTTTCATGCACAAGGAACCAATGGTAGAGCAGTGGAGGCATGTCCTGCTCAGTTGGAGCTGTGAGCAGTGAGAGGAGCAGCTAGCAACTTGAGCTCCTGCCTGGAGAGCCCTGAGACCAGCCCAGGAAGAGAAGGAGGGAAGGGGCTTCACCTTCAACTTTTACCCAGAGGGAGAGGAGGAGAACAGAAAACTTTCCAACATTTTTACCATTCTGCAAAGAGTTGGAGAGAGGGGGAAAAGACAAACAACATCCAGTGTGGAAGGAGGGAGACTCTACTACTTCTACAGGTGGGTGTGGGTGCATTTCCCAAAAGACTTTGTTATATCGGTGGGGGGAGGAAAGAAGACCACTGAGGGCCGGAACATCGCGGGGGGTGTGTGTGTGTGGAAGTGTGTGTGGGGGCCTTGCTACAACTAGGCCCCACACAAAACTGAACCCCCCCCCCCCAATTGCCTAGCCTGGGATAGCTGGAGCTACCAGGCTGAAGATTGTTTAAATCACCAATTAACATCATTAGGAGTGTGTGCCTGGTGGCTCTAGCTACCCCAGGTGAAGACGTCTTCTCCCCCCACCTGAAGACTAATCCAAAGACTGTGTTTTTTGTGTGTTTTGCCATCTGGGGAGTGCACCCACCCACAGCTGCGAGGGGAGACCTGCCCTCGCAGCCCACCCCCCCTTCCCACCCCCCTCTCTCTTTCTCCGTTACCCTCTGTTTCTCCCCTCTCTCTCTGAGAGCCCTTTCTTCCTAATTTAAAAAAAAACAATTGAGACAACTGAGCAGAGGGAGCAAGGCCTCTCCCCAATTGCCAACGAGGGGAGAGGTGCCTCGTTAAGGGCTCCTCTGCTCAGTTAATAGACGAGGCCATTAAAGACCATTAAGGCCTGTGACTTTGGGGTGGGTGTAGCCCTTAAAGGGACCCCGTGATGGCGACCCCATCCACGCTTCCACGGCACCTCCTGCGCCACCCGCTGCCCTGCCACCATTCAGACTCATTACAAAAAAACACGGGGTCAAGAGCTACACTCACCCCACAATGAGCATTGAGGAGTGCGTGCGGGCGATGGCTGGGGTAGTCGGCCCCTCGGCCATTGTCGCAGCCTCCAAGATGTCTGGGAAGGCTGTTTTCTTCCTGGGGTCGGAGCGGGCGGTGTCCCTGGCCCTCGAAAAGGGGCTCACGGTGGGCGGGACGTTCCTGCCGGTGGACCCTCTCGAGGCCACCGCGCAGAGGGTCATCATATCGAACGTCCCGCCCTTTGTTCCCGCTGAGCTCCTCCTCCCTCACCTACAACAACTGGGGGAGGTAAGGTCGGGGATCAACCACATACCGCTCGGCCTCAGGGAGAACAGCCTGCGCCACGTGTTCTCCTTCCGCCGCCAGCTCTTTGTCCGGCTGGCGCGGGAGGAGACAACGGAGGGGAACTTTAATGTGGTGCACGAGGGGACTGCCTACCGCGTCTTTTGGACGTCGGACGGCGTGCGGTGCCATGCCTGCAGGGAGGTGGGACATGTTCGTAAGAACTGCCCCGCCTCCAAGGCCGCCAAACCACCGAAGGCGGCCAAGGCTGGCGCCGCCGCCACCCCTCCCCCTAGTTGCGTCCGCGTGCCGGGAGCCGTAGGTGCGCGGGCATCTTCGGAGGCCTTTGTTTTCAGGGCCTCCGGCGGGGGGGAGGGAGAGCGTCCGACCGGAAAGAAGGCGCGGAAGAAGGCAAAACATCAAGAGGCGGGTCCCCTCGGTGCGCCAGATAATTTGACCACCGCGCTCAGCCCAACCCCGTCACCGGCGAGCGCGGGGTGCCCTGAGCCCGTGCCTGAGCCCTTGACCAATACCACAGAGCGGCTCGGGCGCGGGCAAGAAAAGGAAAAGGGGGGGGTGGTGCGGGAGGCCTCGGCAGACATGGAGGTCTCCCTGCCTCAGCGCACCTCCAGCAACAAAAGGAGGCGCCGCTCCGTTGAGGCGGAGGGGGAACAACATCCCTCCGCGGAGGAGTCGGTGCCCGCCGCGTGTCCCGCGTCCCCCACCAGCGCCCCCAAGCTGCGCCGTAGGCGAGAGGAGTCTGTCCCCGGGGAGGGTGAGACAGTTGAGGCTGCCCAGCCTCAGCCTCCCGGGGATGGCGTGGAGGATCTGCCCGTCGTGGGGGGCGTGGGGACCGCGGAGGAAAGCATTGCCGCCGGGCCGAGCATCCCGGGGACTGAGGCGGGCGGGGCCGAAAAGGCCGAACCTGAGCCCGCCCAGCCAATACCCAACTTCCCCCGGGATTTGCTCGACCCGGCAGAGAATGAAACAACTGATTTTAATGATATTGTACATGCTGGGCCGGGGGGTGGCAGCGGGGAGGGGGAGGAACACCCACCCTCGCCCCTTACTTTGGAGCTGGAGCACTTGGGGAGCCTGGGGATTTCCTATGGCCGGGTCTCTCCTTGTTCCCCGGTTCCTGGGGCGGAGGGGGAACCCCTTCCGCTGTCGCTTCCCGACCCAGCACCATTTTTTAAAGAGCCCAGTGGGGACTCCTCTGCCGACGATCCTGGGGGTGGGATCGGGGCAGAGCCAGGGCCGGTTGGAGCGGCCGGTTCATTTGCCGTGCCTTGTGCGGTCGATGGGCCGGCTGCTGGCGGCCACCTCCCGGAGGAGGACGGGGACTCGGTGGGGGACGCGGGAGAAGAACTAGAGACCACCGCCAGCGAGGCGGTGGATCTGCTCGCGGCCGCCGCCGAGACCATCCTCATTCCTGCAAAGGAACTCCGGGACTTTTTGGCCCAGAGCCGGGGTCGCTGCAACCAAGCCCGACTGGCCCTGGAAAAATGGTCCGAGCCAGAGCTGATCAAGGCGTCCGTCCGCGCCGCCGTCAAAACCTTGGCCGCGGGCGGGCCCTTGACAAAGGCGCAACACCTTGAGCTGCGCGAGCTCGAGGGACTCCTCGCTGGGCTGCGGAGGGAGCGGAGTTCAACAAAAGACTCTGCTCCCTCCCCCACAATAGGTTAAGGTAGAGGTTGCACTATGCTTTTGCCATGAAGATAACCATAGCCAGCCTCAACATCAACGGCGGCAGAGGGGCACGCCGTAGATTTGACAATTTTTCGCTCCTGCGGGAGGGGAAATATGCGGTGTGCTTCCTGCAAGAAACCCACACCGTTCCGGGAGACGAAGCCACGTGGCTCCTGGAATGGCAAGGAGAGGTCCGCATGAGCCACCTCACCGCCATTTTTAGTGGGGTGGCCATCTTGCTGGGCCCGCATTTTCAGCCGGAGATCTTGGGGGTCGAGGAGCCCGTGCCAGGCCGCTTGCTGCACGTAACGGTTCGCCTGGGGGACGTGCCGCTCCATCTCGTGAACGTGTACGCCCCTCAGCCCGGCCCGCAGCAAACGCGCTTCTTTGAAGAGGTGTCCGCTCTTCTTGGCTCCGTCGACGTCGGCGACTGCATTGTCCTCGGGGGGGATTTTAACTGCACCCTCGAGGCGAGGGACCGCTCCGGTGCCCCGCAGTGCATGACGGCGATGGAGAAGTTGAGGGACCTGGTCGGGTCCTTCGACTTGGTGGACGTCTGGTGAAATCTCCACCCCGACTCCAGCGCCTTTACTTGGGTGAGGCCTGGAGTTGGATGGTCTAGAGTCGACCGCCTTTACGTGTCTCGGGCGTACGTTTCCTGCGTCCCGGCGGCCTCCATGCGTCCGGTGCCGTGTTCGGACCACCACCTGGTGTGGGCGGAGCTCGCTTCGCTCCGCGCGAGGACGGGGTCCGCGTACTGGCACTTTAACAACCGGCTGCTGGAGGACGTGCGGTTCCAGGACTCGTTCCGTCGATTCTGGTCCGACTGGAGAAGGAAGCAGGGGGGCTTCCCCTCCTTGAGGCTATGGTGGGACGTGGGCAAGGCTCACGTCCGCGTCTTCTGTCAAGAGTACGCGAGGGGGTCGACCAAGAGGCGGGCGGCCAAAGTCGGGCGCCTAGAAAAAAAGGTGCTCGACCTGGAAGCCCGTCTCGGTCAAGTCGTCCAGGACCCGGCCCTGCGGACGGTGTACGAAGCGAAGAAGGCCGCGCTGAAGGACCTGCAGCTCGTCGGGTCCCGAGGCGCGTTCGTGAGGTCGCGGATCCAGTTCCT
This sequence comes from Pristiophorus japonicus, assembly GCF_044704955.1. NCBI lineage: Eukaryota > Metazoa > Chordata > Chondrichthyes > Pristiophoridae > Pristiophorus > Pristiophorus japonicus. Next base: position 139,017,644 of record NC_091985.1, read on the forward strand.
GCGGGATCTGGACCGCGGCTCCCCCTTCTTCTACTCGCTGGAAAAAAGGCAGAGTGTCCGTAAGCAGCTCTTGACGCTGCTGGCCGACGACGGCTCTCTCGTCTCGGATCCGGAGGGCGTCAACAACAGGGCCCGTGAATATTACAGGGCTCTGTTCTCTCCGGATCCGTCCAGAAGGAAGCGCGTAGAGTTTTGTGGGAGGACCTGCCGAAAATCTGGAAGCTCCGCTAAGCCTGGCGGAGCTGACCGGTGCCCTCGTGCGGCTCTCGAGGGGAAAATACCCGGGGCTGGACGGGCTGACCGTGGAGTTCCACAGGGCGTTCTGGGACGTCCTGGGGAGCGACTACGTGCGGGTCCTGGGGGAAAGTCTGGCGACCGGGGAGATGCCCCTCTCTTGGCGCAGGGCAGTCATCGTCCTGCTGCCTAAGAAGGGCGATCTCCGCCTCCTTAAGAACTGGCGCCCGGTCTCCCTCCTCAGCACGGACTACAAAATCTTCGCCAGGGCGATGTCTGCTCGCCTTGGTGCCGTGCTGGACCACATGATCCACCCCGACCAGTCCTACACGGTCCCGGGCCGGACAATCCACGATAACATCCATCTGGTCCGGGACCTCATCCATTGTTCCCAGGAGGCTGGTCTGTCGGTCGCCTTCCTATCCCTCGACCAAGAGAAGGCGTTCGACAGGGTGGATCACGACTATCTGCTCGGAACTCTGCGCGCTTTCGGGTTCGGGACGCATTTCGTCGCCCGGATCCGACTTTTGTACGCCGCCGCGGAGTGTCTGATTAAGGTTAACGGGTCCTTGACGGCGCCCCTTCGCTTTAGGAGAGGGGTGCGCCAGGGATGCCCCATGTCCGGCCAGTTATACGCCGTTTGCGTGGAGCCTTTCCTGCGCCTCTTGCGGACGAGGTTGACGGGACTGGCTCTGCAAGGGCCGGGCGTGGAGGTCGTCCTCTCGGCTTACGCCGATGACGTGCTCCTCGCGGTAGAGGATCCCGCTGACCTGCGGAGGATGCGTGAGTGCCAGGAGATTTACTTGGCCGCGTCCTCCGCCAGGATCAACTGGGAGAAATGTTCCGGACTCCTGGTGGGTCAGTGGCGGGTGGACTCCCTGCCGGAGGAGCTCAGGCCTTTTGCCTGGAGCACGACCCATCTCCTCTATCTGGGAGTCTACCTTAGCCCCGACGAGGGAGCCTGGCCGGCGAACTGGCAGGAGCTGGAGGCCAAGGTCGCCGCTCGCCTAGGGCGCTGGACAGGACTGCTCCAAGTGCTGTCCTACAGGGGTCGAGCGCTAGTCATAAACCAGCTGGTGGCCGCAATGTTGTGGTACCGGCTGGTCACTTTGACCCCTCCCCCTGCGTTTGTCGCCAAGATACAGAAGAAGCTGGTGGACTTCTTCTGGAACAACAGGAAGCACTGGGTCTCTGCTGCGGTCTTGAGTCTCCCGCTTGAGGAGGGCGGTCAGTCGTTGGTGTGCGTCAGCGCCCAGCTCGCGACTTTCCATCTTCAGACCCTGCAGAGATACCTTTACGTCGAGCCCCCTCCTAGGTGGTGCGCTCTGGCGAGGTATTTCTTCCGCCAGCAGCGCGACCTCAATTATGACACGCAGCTCCTGTTTGTGAACTTGGGGGGTGCCAGGACCGCCCTCCGGGAGCTGCCTGTCTTTTACAGGGAACTCATCAGGGTCTGGAACAAAGTCTCCACCAAGCGCAGCTCTCCGCCGGCTGGAGTGGCGGCCGTCCTGCAGGAACCGCTGCTCGGGAATCCGTACCTCCACGGCCGAGGTTTTATGTGGCGGTCGGAAGAGAGGGCTGTGGCTGGTGAGGTGACCAGGGTCAGGGACCTGCTCGATGGCGGAGGAGCGGGCTGGATGGCGCCAGACACGCTGGCGCGGCGCCTAAATTCTGCCAACGTCCGCCACGCGGCCGATGCCATCGAGTCGCTAAAAACAGCTCTGGGCCCTGACTCCGTTAGGTGCATCGAGGAGGCTCAAGCACGTGGGGAGATCCCGTCCGAACTGACCCCCGTCCGGACGGAATTCCTCATCGGCGCCAAACCCCGGTACCTCCCTCGGGGGCCGGCGCCTCACAACTTGAGCCGCCTCGGGGAAATCCCCTCCGCGCCTTTCAGTTCCGCGCGGAGGGGTTTCCTGTACGGGCTGCTCCTGCACACCCTCAACTTTGCCATCCTCGCCGGCCGTCCGGACACGCCATGGCGTACCATCTTGCCGTCCGGAGGAGGCGGGGGTCCCCGATGGAGGGCACTCTACGCAGGGGTCCTCCCACTATTCATCGGGGACTTGGCCTGGAGGGTGGTGCACGGAGCAGTGCCGTGCAACAAATTTTTAAGCCGGTTCACGGACTCCCAGGCCGCCTGCAATTTCTGCGGTCTGGAGGAGTCCGTGTTCCATGTTTTTATTGAGTGCACGAGGTTGCAGCCCCTGTTCCATTATTTGAAGGGGCTGCTCCTGAAATTCTGGCTGCACTTCAGTCCCACTCTCCTGATCTTTGGGCACCCTGTGCGGAGGGGAGCGGGTAGGTCCGAAGGCCTCCTCGTAGGACTGCTCCTGGGCACGGCCAAGGGTGCCATCAGCCGGTCCAGGCAGCGGGCGGTCGAGGGGGTCGTTCAACCTGACTGCCTGCCTCTCTTCCGCTCTTACATCCGGTCCAGGGTGTCCTTGGAGATGGAGCATGCGGTGTCCACCGGTATGCTCGCGGCCTTCCGCGAGAGGTGGGCACCGGAGGGGCTGGAGTGCATCATCACACCCGGCAACCAAATTTTAATTTGATTTTACGTTTTTAAAGTTTCATTTGTTTTAATTGCCGGTGCTTTTAGTGTCCCCCTTCCCTTTTATAGGGGGCACTGGGGAAAATTGTGATATTAGTGCCCAAAAAAAAACCAAAAAAAGAAAAACACAAAAAAAAACAAAAAAAGGGGGAAAAAAAAAAAAGGGCCTTGTGAATGTCTGGAGTGTCACCCAGGTCGGGTGGCACTGTTTAATGTTTTATGTTTTCGCAGGTAAACTCAAAAGAGTTTCATGCACAAGGAACCAATGGTAGAGCAGTGGAGGCGTGTCCTGCTCAGTTGGAGCTGTGAGCAGTGAGAGGAGCAGCTATCAACTTGAGCTCCTGCCTGGAGAGCCCTGAGACCAGCCAGGAAGAGAAGGAAGGAAGGGGCTTCACCACCAACTTTCACCCAGAGGGAGAGGAGGAGAACAGAAAACTTTGTACATCTTTTTACCATTCTGCAAAGAGTTGGAGAGAGGGGGAAAAACCAACAACAAACCAGTGTGGAAGGAGGGAGACTCTACATCTTCTACAGGTGGGTGTGGGTGCATTTCCCAAACAGACTTTGTTGTATCGGTGGGGGGAGGAAAGAAGACCACTGAGGGCCGGAACATCGCGGGGGCTGTGTGTGTGTGTGGAAGTGTGCGTGGGGGCCTTGCTTACAACTAGGCCCCCCCCACAATTGGAACCCCCCCCCCACCCCCCACATTTGCCTAGCCTGGGATAGCTGGAGCTACCAGGCTCAAGAATTTCATTAATCACCCTAATTAAACATCGTTGGGAGTGTGTGCCTGGTGGCTCGAGCTGCCCCAGGTGAAGACGTCTTCTCCCCCCACCTGAAGACCAATCCAAAGACTGTGTTTTTTGTGTGTTTTTGCCATCTGGGGAGTGCACCCACCCACAGCTGCGAGGGGAGACCTGCCCTCGCAGTTCCCCCCCCTTTCCCACCCCCCTCTCTCTTTCTCTGTTACTCTGTTTCTCCCCTCTCTCTCTGAGGCCCCTTTCTTCTAATTTAAAAAAAAAGATAAAACAATTAAGACAACTGAGCAGAGGGAGCAAGGCCCCTCCCCAATTGCCAACTAGGGGAGAGGTGTGCCTCATTAAGGGCTCCTCTGCTCAGTTAATATACGAGGCCAATTAAGATCATTAAGGCCTGTGACTTTGGGGTGGGTGTGGCCCTTAAAGGGACCACGTGATGGCGACCCCATCCACGCCGGTGGCGGGGCCAGCAAGGACATATGCGCAGGCGGCATCCACATCCACGGTGCCTCCTGCGCCACCTGCTGCCCTGCCACCATTCAAACTAATAACCAAAAAACACGGGGTCAAGAGCTACACTCACCCCACAATGAGCATTGAGGAGTGCGTGCGGGCGATGGCTGGGGTAGTCGGCCCCTCGGCCATTGTTGCAGCCTCCAAGATGTCTGGGAAGGCTGTGTTCTTCCTGGGGTCGGAGCGGGCGGTGTCCCTGGCCCTCGAAAAGGGGCTCACGGTGGGCGGGACGTTCCTGCCGGTGGATCCTCTCGAGGCCACTGCGCAGAGGGTCATCATATCAAATGTCCCGCCCTTTGTTCCCGCTGAGCTCCTCCTCCCTCACCTACACCAACTGGGGGAGGTAAGGTCAGGGATCAACCCTATACCGCTCGGCCTAAGGGAGAACAGCCTGCGCCACGTGTTCTCCTTCCGCCGCCAGCTCTTTGTCCGGCTGGCGCGGGAGGAGACGACCGAGGGGAACTTTAATGTGGTGCACGAGGGGACTGCCTACCGCGTCTTCTGGACGTCGGACGGCGTGCGGTGCCATGCCTGCAGGGAGGTGGGGCATGTTCGTAAGAACTGCCCCGCCTCCAAGGCCGCCAAACCACCGAAGGCGGCCAAGGCTGGCGCCGCCGCCACCCGTCCCCCTAGTTGCGTCCGCGTGTCGGGAGCCGTAGGTGCGCGGGCATCGTCGGAGGCCTTTGTTTTCAGGGCCTCCGGCGGGGGGGAGGGAGAGCGTCCGACCGGAAAGAAGGCGCGGAAGAAGGCAAAACATCAAGAGGCGGGTCCCCTCAGTGCGCCAGAAAATTTGACCACCGCGCTCAGCCCAACCCCGTCACCGGCGAGCGCGGGGTGCCCTGAGCCCGTGCCTGAGCCCTTGACCAATACCGCAGAGGGGCCCGGGCACGGGCAAGAAAAGGAAAAGGGGGGGGGCGGAGCGGGAGGCCTCGGCAGACATAGAGGTCTCCCTGCCTTCGCGCACCCCCAGGAACAAAAAGAGGCACCGCCCCAATGAGGCGGAGGGGGAACAACATCCCTCCGCGGAGGAGGCGGTGCCCGCCGCGTGTCCCACGTCCCCCACCAGCGCCCCCAAATTGCGCTGCAGGCGCGAGGAGTCTGTCCCCGGGGAGGGTGAGGCAGTCGAGGCTGCCCAGCCGCTGCCTCCTGGGGATGGCGTGGAAGATCTGCCTGTCGTGGGGGGCGTGGGGCCAGAGGAAGAATGCGTAGCCGCCGGGTCGAGCGTCCCGGGGACTGAGGCGGGCGGGGCCGAAAAGGCCGAACCTGAGCCCGCCCAGCCAATACCCAACTTCCCCCGGGATTTGCTCGACTCGGTAGAAACTGAAAATATGAACAAGTTTAATGAATCCGTACACGCTGGGCTGGGGGGAGGCGGCGGGGAGGGGGAAGAACAACAACCCTCGCCCCCTACTTTGGAGCTGAGGGACTTGGTGGACCTGGAGAATTTTCTAAACCAGGTCTCTCCGTGTTCCCCGGCTCCTGGGGCGGAGGAGGAACCCCTTCCGCTGTCGCTTCCCGACCCAGCACCAATTTTAAAAGAGCCCAGTGGGGACTCCTCTGCCGACGATCCTGGGGGTGGGATCGGGGCAGAGCCAGGGCCAGATGGAGCGGCCGGGCCGTTTGCCGTACCTCGTGCGGTCGACGGGCCGGCTGCTAGCGGCGACCTCCCGGAGGGGGACGGGGACTCGGTGGAGGACGCGGGTGAAGATCTCGAGTCCATCGCCAGTGAGGCGGTGGATCTGCTCGCGGCCGCCACTGAGACCCTCCTCATTCCCGCAGAGGAACTCCGGGACTTTTTGGGCCAGTGCCGGGGTCGCCGCGACCAAGCCCGTCTGGCCCTGGAAAGATGGTCCAAGCCGGGGCTGCTCGTCGAGTCCGTCCGCGCCGCCGCTAAAACCATGGCCGCGGGCGGGCCCTGAACAAAGGCTCAAGGCCTTGAGCTGCGCCGGCTCATAAAGTTCCTCGCTGGGCTGCTGAAGGAGTGGAGGTCAACAAATGACTCCACTCCCCCCCCACAATAGGTTAGGTAGAGGTCGCACTATGCTCTAGTCATGAAGATAACCATAGCCAGCCTCAACATCAACGGCGGCAGAGGGGCACGCCGTAGATTTGACAATTTTTCGCTCCTGCGGGAGGGGAAATATGCGGTGTGCTTCCTGCAAGAAACCCACACCGTTCCGGGAGACGAAGCCACGTGGCTCCTGGAATGGCAAGGAGAGGTCCGCATGAGCCACCTCACCGCCATTTCTAGTGGGGTGGCCATCTTGCTGGGCCCGCATTTTCAGCCGGAGATCTTGGGGGTCGAGGAGCCCGTGCCAGGCCGCTTGCTGCACGTAACGGTTCGCCTGGGGGACGTGCCGCTCCATCTCGTGAATGTGTACGCCCCTCAGCCCGGCCCGCAGCAAACGTGCTTCTTTGAAGAGGTGTCCGCTCTTCTTGGCTCCGTCGACGTCGGCGACTGCATTGTCCTCGGGGGGGATTTTAACTGCACCCTCGAGGCGAGGGACCGCTCCGGTGCCCTGCAGTGCATTACGGCGATGGAGAAGTTGAGGGACCTGGTCGGGTCCTTCGACTTGGTGGACGTCTGGCGAAATCTCCACCCCGACTCCAGCGCCTTTACTTGGGTGAGGCCTGGAGTAGGATGGTCCAGAGTCGACCGCCTTTACGTGTCTCGGGCGTACGTTTCCTGCGTCCCGGCGGCCTCCATGCGGCCGGTGCCGTGTTCGGACCACCACCTGGTGTGGGCGGAGCTCGCTTCGCTCCGCGCGAGGACGGGGTCCGCGTACTGGCACTTTAACAACCAGCTGCTGGAGGACGTGCGGTTCCAGGACTCGTTCCGTCGATTCTGGGCCGACTGGAGAAGGAAGCAGGGGGGCTTCCCCTCCTTGAGGCTATGGTGGGACGTGGGCAAGGCTCACGTCCGCGTCTTCTGTCAAGAGTACGCGAGGGGGTCGACCAAGAGGCGGGCGGCCAGGGTCGGGCGCCTAGAAAAAGAGATGCTCGACCTGGAATCCCTTCTCGGTCAAGTCGTCCAGGACCCGGCCCTGCGGACGGTGTACGAAGCGAAGAAGGCTGCGCTGAAGGACCTGCAGCTCGTCGGGTCCCGAGGTGCGTTCGTGAGGTCGCGGATCCGGTTCCTGCGGGATCTGGACCGCGGCTCCCCCTTCTTCTACTCGCTGGAAAAAAGGCAGAGTGTTCGTAAGCAGCTCTTGATGCTGCTGGCCGACGACGGCTCTCTCGTCTCGGATCCGGAGGGCGTCAACAACAGGGCCCGTGAATATTACGGGGCCCTGTTCTCTCCGGATCCGTACAGCGAGGAAGCGCGTAGAGTTTTGTGGGAGGACCTGCCGAAGGTCAGCCCGGAGGGCGCCGAAAATCTGGAAGCTCCGCTAAGCCTGGCGGAGCTGACCGGTGCCCTCGACCGGCTCTCGAGGGGAAAATCCCCGGGGCTGGACGGGCTGACCGTGGAGTTCCACAGGGCGTTCTGGGACGTTCTGGGGGGCGACTACGCGCGGGTCCTGGGGGAAAGTCTGCCGACCGGGGAGATGCCCCTCTCTTGGCGCAGGGCAGTCATCGTCCTGCTGCCTAAGAAGGGCGATCTCCGCCTCCTTAAGAACTGGCGCCCGGTCTCCCTCCTCAGCACGGACTACAAAATCTTCGCCAGGGCGATGTCTGCTCGCCTTGGTGCCGTGCTGGACCACATGATCCACCCCGACCAGTCCTACACGGTCCCGGGCCGGACAATCCACGATAACATCCATCTGGTCCGGAACCTCATCCATTGTTCCCAGGAGGCTGGTCTGTCGGTCGCCTTCCTATCCCTCGACCAAGAGAAGGCGTTCGACAGGGTGGATCACGACTATCTGCTCGGAATTCTGCGCGCTTTCGGGTTCGGGACGCATTTCGTCGCCCGGATCCGACTTTTGTACGCCACCGCGGAGTGTCTGATTAAGGTTAACGGGTCCTTGACGGCGCCCCTTCGCTTTAGGAGAGGGGTGCGCCAGGGATGCCCCATGTCCGGCCAGTTATACGCCGTTTGCGTGGAGCCTTTCCTGCGCCTCTTGCGGACGAGGTTGACGGGACTGGCTCTGCAAGGGCCGGGCGTGTAGGTCGTCCTCTCGGCTTACGCCGATGACGTGCTCCTCGCGGTAGAGGATCCCGCTGACCAGCGGAGGATGCGTGAGTGCCAGGAGATTTACTCGGCCGCGTCCTCCGCCAGGATCAACTGGGAGAAATGTTCCGGACTCCTGGTGGGTCAGTGGCGGGTGGACTCCCTGCCGGAGGAGCTCAGGCCTTTTGCCTGGAGCACGACCCATCTCCTCTATCTGGGAGTCTACCTTAGCCCCGACGAGGGAGCCTGGCCGGCGAACTGGCAGGAGCTGGAGGCCAAGGTCGCCGCTCGCCTAGGGCGCTGGACAGGACTGCTCCGAGTGCTGTCCTACAGGGGTCGAGCGCTAGTCATAAACCAGCTGGTGGCCGCAATGCTGTGGTACCGGCTGGTCACTTTGACCCCTCCCCCTGCGTTTGTCGCCAAGATACAGAAGAAGCTGGTGGACTTCTTCTGGAACAACAGGAAGCACTGGGTCTCTGCCGCGGTCTTGAGTCTCCCGCTTGAGGAGGGCGGTCAGTCGTTGGTGTGCGTCAGCGCCCAGCTCGTGACTTTCCGTCTTCAGACCCTGCAGAGATACCTTTACGTCGAGCCCCCTCCTAGGTGGTGTGCTCTGGCGAGGTATTTCTTCCGCCAGCAGCGCGACCTCAATTATGACACGCAGCTCCTGTTTGTGAACTTGGGGGGTGCCAGGATCGCCCTCCGGGAGCTGCCTGTCTTTTACAGGGAACTCATCAGGGTCTGGAACAAAGTCTCCACCAAGCGCAGCTCTCCGCCGGCTGGAGTGGCGGCCGTCCTGCAGGAGCCGCTGCTCGGGAATCCGTACCTCCACGGCCGAGGTTTCATGTGGCAGTCGGAAGAGAGGGCTGTGGCTGGTGAGGTGACCAGGGTCAGGGACCTGCTCGACGGCGGAGGAGCGGGCTGGATGGCGCCAGACACGCTGGCGCGGCGCCTAAACTCTGCCAACGTCCGCCACGCGGCCGATGCCATCGAGTCGCTAAAAACAGCTCTGGGCCCTGACTCCATTAGGTGCATCGAGGAGGCTCAGGCACGTGGGGAGATCCCGTCCGAACTGACCCCCGTCCGGACGGAATGCCTCATCGGCGCCAAACCCCGGTACCTCCCTCGGGGGCCGGCGCCTCACAACTTGAGCCGCCTCGGGGAAATCCCCTCCGTGCCTTTCAGTTCCACGCGGAGGGGTTTCCTGTACGGGCTGCTCCTGCACACCCTCAACTTTGCCATCCTCGCCGGCCGTCCGGACACGCCATGGCGTACCATTTTGCCGTCCGGAGGAGGCGGGGGTCCCCGATGGAGGGCACTCTACGCAGGGGTCCTCCCACTATTCATCGGGGACTTGGCCTGGATGGTGGTGCACGGAGCAGTGCCGTGCAACAAATTTTTAAGCCGGTTCACGGACTCCCAGGCCGCCTGCAATTTCTGCGGTCTGGAAGAGTCCGTGTTCCATGTTTTTATGGAATGCACAAGGTTGCAGCCCCTGTTTTATTATTTGAAGGGGCTGCTCCTGAAATTCTGGCTGCACTTCAGTCCCACTCTCCTGATCTTTGGGCACCCTGTGCGGAGGGGAGCGGGTAGGTCCGAAGGCCTCCTCGTAGGACTGCTCCTGGGCACGGCCAAGGGTGCCATCAGCCGGTCCAGGCAGCGGGCGGTCGAGGGGGTCGTTCAACCTGACTGCCTGCCTCTCTTCCACTCTTACATCCGGTCCAGGGTGTCCTTGGAGATGGAGCACGCGGTGTCCACCGGTACGCTCGCGGCCTTCCGCGAGAGGTGGGCACCGGAGGGACTGGAGTGCATCATCACGCCCGGCAACCAAATTTTAATTTGATTTTACGTTTTAAAGTTTAATTTGTTTTAATTGCCGGTGTTTTTAGTGTCCCCTTCCCTTTTATAGGGGGCACTTGGGAAAAATTGTGATTTTAGTGCCCAAAAAAAAACCAAAAAAAAAGAAGAAAAAAACAAAAACCCCAAAAAAAACCAAAAAAAGAAAAAAAGGGCCTTGTATATGTCTGGTGTGTCATCCAGGTCGCTTGGCACGGTTTAATGTGTTTTGTTTTGCAGATAAACTCCAAAAAGAGTTTCATGCACAAGGAACCAATGGTAGAGCAGTGGAGGCGTGTCCTGCTCAGTTGGAGCTGTGAGCAGTGAGAGGAGCAGCTACCAACTTTAGCTCCTGCCTGGAAGGCCTGGAGAGCCCTGAGAACAGCCCAGGAAGAGAAGGAAGGAAAGGGCTTCACCACCAACTTTCACCCAGAGGGAGAGGAGGAAGCAGAAAACTTTTAAACAACATTTTACCATTCTGCAAAGAGTTGGAGAGAGGGGGAAAGACCAACAAACATCCAGTGTGGAAGGAGGGAGACTCTACCATTCAACAGGTGGGTGTATTGGTGCAGTCCCAAAAAGACTTTGTTGAATCGGTGGGGGGAGGAAAGAAGACCACTGAGGGCCGGAACATCGCGGGGGGTGTGTGTGTGTGGAAGTGTGTGTGGGGTCCTTGCTACAACTAGGCCCCACACACAACTGAACCCCCCCCCCTCCCCAATTCCCTAGCCTGGGATAGCTGGAGCTACCAGGCTGAAGATTTTCCTTAATCACCCTATTAAACATCATTAGGAGTGTGTGCCTGGTGGCTCGAGCTGCCCCAGGTGAAGACACCTTCTCCCCTCACCTGAAGACCAACCCAAAGACTGTGTTTTTGTTTTGCCATCTGGGGATTGCACCCACCCACAGCTGCGAGGGGAGACCTGCCCTCGCAGTTCCCCCCCCCCCTTCCCACCCCCCCCTCTCTCTTTCTCTGTTACTCTGTTTCTCCCCTCTCTGAGGCCCCTTCTTCCAAAAAAAAACAAAAAACAATTGAGACAACTGAGCAGAGGGAGCAAGGCCCCTCCCCAATTGCCAACTAGGGGAGAGGTGTGCCTCATTAAGGACTCCTCTGCTCAGTCAATATACAAGAGGCCAATAAAGACCATTAAGGCCTGTGACTTTGGGGTGGGTGTAGCCCTTAAAGGGACCCCGTGATGGCGACCCCATCCACGCCGGTGGCAGGGCCAGCAAGGACATATGCGCAGGTGGCAACCGCTTCCACGGCACCTCCTGCGCCACCCGCTGCCCTGCCACCATTCAGATTAATCACAAAAAAACACGGGGTCAAGAGCTACACTCACCCCACAATGACCATCGAGGAGTGCGTGCGGGCGATGGCTGGGGTAGTCGGCCTCTCGGCCATTGTCGCAGCCTCCAAGATGTCTGGAAAGGCCGTGTTCTTCCTGGGGTCGGAGCGGGCGGTGTCCCTGGCCCTTGAAAAGGGGCTCACGGTGGGCGGGACGTTCCTGCCGGTGGACCCTCTCGAGGCCACCGCGCAGAGGGTCATCGTGTCAAACGTCCCGCCCTTTGTTTCCGCTGAGCTCCACCTCCCTCACCTACAGCAACTGGGGGAGGTAAGGTCGGGGATCAACCCCATACCGCTCGGCCTCAGGGAGAACAGCCTGCGCCACGTGTTCTCCTTCCGCCGCCAGCTCTTTGTCCGGCTGGCGCGGGAGGACATGACGGAAGGGCACTTTAATGTGGTGCACGAGGGGACTGCCTACCGCGTCTTCTGGACGTCGGACGGCGTGCGGTGCCATGCCTGCAGAGAGGTGGGGCACATTCGCAAGAACTGCCCCACCTCCAAGGCTGCCAAACCACCGAAGGCGGCCAAGGCTGGCGCCGCCGCCACCCCTCCCCCTAGTTGCGTCCGCGTGCCGGGAGCCATAGGTGCGCGGGCATCGCCGGGGGCCCTTGCTATTACGGCCTCCGGCGGGGGGGAGGAAGAGCATCCGATCGGAAGGAAGGCGCGGGAGAAGGCAAAACATCCAGAGGCGGGTCCCCTCGGTGCGCCAGACAATTTGTTTACCGCGCTCGGCCCAACCCAGTCACCGGCGAGCGCGGGGTGCCCCGAGCCCGTGCCCGAGCCCTTGAACAACACCACAGAGGGGCCCGGGCGCGGGCAAAAAAAGGAAAAGGGGGGGGCGGAGCGGGAGGCCTCGGCAGACATGAAGGTCTCCCTGCCTCCGCGCGCCGCCAGGAACAAAAGGAGGCGCGGCTCCGATGAGGCGGAGGGGGAACAACATCCCTCCGCGGAGGAGGCGGTGCCCGCCGCGTGTCCCGCGTCCCCCACCAGCGCCCCCAAGCAGCGCCGTAGGCGGGAGGAGTCTGTCCCCGGGGAGGGTGAGACATTCGAGGCTGCCCAGCCTCTGCCTCCCGGGGATGGCGTGGAAGATCTGCCTGTCGTGGGGGGCGTGGGGACCGCGGAGGAATGCATTGCCGTCGGGCCAGGCGTCCCGGGGACTGAGGCGGGCGGGGCCGAAAAGGCCGAACCTGAGCCCGCCCAGCCAATACCCAACTTCCCCCGGGAGTCGCTCGACCCGGCAGAGAATGAAACAAATAATTATGACACTGTAGATGCTGGGCCGGGGGGTGGCAGCGGGGAGGGGGAGGAACACCCACCCTCGCCCCTTACTTTGGAGCTGGTGCACTTGGGGAGCCTGGGGATTTCCTATGGCCGGGTCTCTCCTTGTTCCCCGGTTCCTGGGGCGGAAGGGGAACCCCTTCCGCTATCATTTCCCGACCCAGCACCATTTTTAAAAGAGCCCAGTGGGGACTCCTCTGCCGATGATCCTGGGGGTGGGATCGGGGCAGAGCCAGGGCCGGTTGGAGCGGCCGGTTCATTTGTCGTACCTTGTGCGGTCGATGGGCCGGCTGCTGGCGGCCACCTCCCGGAGGAGGACGGGGACTCGGTGAGGGACGCGGGTGAAGACCTAGAGACCACCGCCAGCGAGGCGGTGGATCTGCTTGCGGCCGCCGCCGAGACCATCCTCATTCCTGCAAAGGAACTCCGGGACTTTTTGGCCCAGAGCCGGGGTCGCTGCAACCAAGCCCGACTGGCCCTGGAAAAATGGTTCGAGCCAGAACTGATCAAGGGGTCCGTCCGCGCCGCCATTAAAACCTTGGCCGCGGGCGGGCCCTTGACAAAGGCACAACAACTTGAGCTGCGCGAGCTCGAGGGACTCCTCGCTGGGCTGCGGAGGGAGCGGAGTTCAACAAAAGACTCCGCTCCCTCCCCCACAATAGGTTAAAGTAGAGGTTGCACTATGCTTTTGCCATGAAGATAACCATAGCCAGCCTCAACATCAACGGCGGCAGAGGGGCACGCCGTAGATTTGACCATTTTTCGCTCCTGCGGGAGGGGAAATATGCGGTGTGCTTCCTGCAAGAAACCCACACCGTTCCGGGAGACGAAGCCACGTGGCTCCTGGAATGGCAAGGAGAGGTCCGCATGAGCCACCTCACCACCATTTCTAGTGGGGTGGCCATCCTGCTGGGCCCGCATTTTCAGCCGGAGATCTTGGGGGTCGAGGAGCCCGTGCCAGGCCGCTTGCTGCACGTAACGGTTCGCCTGGGGGACGTGCCGCTCCATCTCGTGAACGTGTACGCCCCTCAGCCCGGCCCGCAGCAGACGCGCTTCTTTGAAGAGGTGTCCGCTCTTCTTGGCTCCGTCGACGTCGGCAACTGCATTGTCCTCGGGGGGGATTTTAACTGTACCCTCGAGGCGAGGGACCGCTCCGGTGCCCCGCAGTGCATGACGGCGATGGAGAAGTTGAGGGACCTGGTCGGGTCCTTCGACTTGGTGGACGTCTGGCGAAATCTCCACCCCGACTTCAGCGCCTTTACTTGGGTGAGGCCTGGAGTAGGATGGTCTAGAGTCGACCGCCTTTACGTGTCTCGGGCGTACGTTTCCTGCGTCCCGGCGGCCTCCATGCGGCCGGTGCCGTGTTCGGACCACCACCTGGTGTGGGCAGAGCTCGCTTCGCTCCGCGCGAGGACGGGGTCCGTGTACTGGCACTTTAACAACCGGCTGCTGGAGGACGTGCGGTTCCAGGACTCGTTCCGTCGATTCTGGTCCGACTGGAGAAGGAAGCAGGGGGGCTTCCCCTCCTTGAGGCTATGGTGGGACGTGGGCAAGGCTCACGTCCGCGTCTTCTGTCAAGAGTACGCGAGGGAGTCGACCAAGAGGCGGGCGGCCAGAGTCGGGCGCCTAGAAAAAGAGGTGCTCGACCTGGAAGCCCGTCTCGGTCAAGTCGTCCAGGACCCGGCCCTGCGGACGGTGTACGAAGAGAAGAAGGCCGCGCTGAAGGACCTGCAGCTCGTCGGGTCCCGAGGCGCGTTCGTGAGGTCGCGGATCCGGTTCCTGCGGGATCTGGACCGCGGCTCCCCCTTCTTCTACTCGCTGGAAAAAAGGCAGAGTGTCCGTAAGCAGCTCTTGACGCTGCTGGCCAACGACGGCTCTCTCGTCTCGGATCCGGAGGGCATCAACAACAGGGCCCGTGAATATTACGGGGCTCTGTTCTCTCCGGATCCGTCCAGCGAGGAAGCGCGTAGAGTTTTGTGGGAGGACCTGCCGAAGGTCAGCCCGGAGGGCGCCGAAAATCTGGAAGCTCCGCTAAGCCTGGCGGAGCTGACCGGTGCCCTCGACCGGCTCTCGAGGGGAAAATCCCCGGGGCTGGACGGGCTGACCGTGGAGTTCCACAGGACGTTCTGGGACGTCCTGGGGGGCGACTACGCGCGGGTCCTGGGGGAAAGTCTGGCGACCGGGGAGATGCCCCTCTCTTGGCGCAGGGCAGTCATCGTCCTGCTGCCTAAGAAGGGCGATCTCCGCCTCCTTAAGAACTGGCGCCCGGTCTCCCTCCTCAGCACGGACTACAAAATCTTCGCCAGGGCGATGTCTGCTCGCCTTGGTGCCGTGCTGGACCACATGATCCACCCCGACCAGTCCTACACGGTCCCGGGCCGGACAATCCACGATAACATCCATCAGGTCCGGGACCTCATCCATTGTTCCCAGGAGGCTGGTCTGTCGGTCGCCTTCCTATCCCTCGACCAAGAGAAGACGTTCGACAGGGTGGATCACGACTATCTGCTCGGAACTCTGCGCGCTTTCGGGTTCGGGACGCATTTCGTCGCCCGGATCCGACTTTTGTACGCCGCCGCGGAGTGTCTGATTAAGGTTAACGGGTCCTTGACGGCGCCCCTTCGCTTTAGGAGAGGGGTGCGCCAGGGATGCCCCATGTCCGGCCAGTTATACGCCGTTTGCGTGGAGCCTTTCCTGCGCCTCTTGCGGACGAGGTTGACGGGACTGGCTCTGCAAGGGCCGGGCGTGGAGGTCGTCCTCTCGGCTTACGCCGATGACGTGCTCCTCGCGGTAGAGGATCCCGCTGACCTGCGGAGGATGCGTGAGTGCCAGGAGATTTACTCGGCCGCGTCCTCCGCCAGGATCAACTGGGAGAAATGTTCCGGACTCCTGGTGGGTCAGTGGCGGGTGGACTTCCTGCCGGAGGAGCTCAGGCCTTTTGCCTGGAGCACGACCCATCTCCTCTATCTGGGAGTCTACCTTAGCCCCGACGAGGGAGCCTGGCCGGCGAACTGGCAGGAGCTGGAGGCCAAGGTCGCCGCTCGCCTAGGGCGCTGGACAGGACTGCTCCGAGTGCTGTCCTACAGGGGTCGAGCGCTAGTCATAAACCAGCTGGTGGCCGCAATGCTGTGGTACCGGCTGGTCACTTTGACCCCTCCCCCTGCGATTGTCGCCAAGATACAGAAGAAGCTGGTGGACTTCTTCTGGAACAACAGGAAGCACTGGGTCTCTGCTGCGGTCTTGAGTCTCCCGCTTGAGGAGGACGGTCAGTCGCTGGTGTGCATCAGCGCCCAGCTCGCGACTTTCCGTCTTCAGACCCTGCAGAGATACCTTTACGTCGAGCCCCCTCCTAGGTGGTGTGCTCTGGCGAGGTATTTCTTCCGCCAGCAGCGCGACCTCAATTATGACACGCAGCTCCTGTTTGTGAACTTGGGGGGTGTCAGGACCGCCCTCCGGGAGCTGCCTGTCTTTTACAGGGAACTCATCAGGGTCTGGAACAAAGTCTCCACCAAGCGCAGCTCTCCGCCGGCTGGAGTGGCGGCCGTCCTGCAGGAGCCGCTGCTCGGGAATCCGTACCTCCACGACCGAGGTTTTATGTGGCGGTCGGAAGAGAGGGCTGTGGCTGGTGAGGTGACCAGGGTCAGGGACCTGCTCGATGGCGGAGGAGCGGGCTGGATGGCGCCAGACACGCTGGCGCGGCGCCTAAATTCTGCCAACGTCCGCCACGCGGCCGATGCCATCGACTCCGTTAGGTGCATCGAGGAGACTCAAGCACGTGGGGAGATCCCGTCCGAACTGACCCCCGTCCGGACGGAATTCCTCATCGGCGCCAAACCCCGGAACCTCCCTCGGGGGCCGGCGCCTCACAACTTGAGCCGCCTCGGGGAAATCCCCTCCGTGCCTTTCAGTTCCGCGCGGAGGGGTTTCCTGTACGGGCTGCTCCTGCACACTCTCAACTTTGCCATCCTCGCCGGCCGTCCGGACACGCCATGGCGTACCACCTTGCCGTCCGGAGGAGGCGGGGGTCCCCGATGGAGGGCACTCTACGCAGGGGTCCTCCCACTATTCGTCGGGGACTTGGCCTGGAGGGTGGTGCACGGAGCAGTGCCGTGCAATAAATTTTTAAGCCGATTCACGGACTCCCAGGCCGCCTGCAATTTCTGCGGTCTGGAGGAGTCCGTGTTCCATGTTTTTATTGAGTGCACAAGGTTGCAGCCCCTGTTCCATTATTTGAAGGGGCTGCTCCTGAAATTCTGGCTGCACTTCAGTCCCACTCTCCTGATCTTTGGGCACCCTGTGCGGAGGGGAGCGGGTAGGTCCGAAGGCCTCCTCGTAGGACTGCTCCTGGGCACGGCCAAGGGTGCCATCAGCCGGTCCAGGCAGCGGGCGGTCGAGGGGGTCGTTCAACCTGACTGCCTGCCTCTCTTCCGCTCTTACATCCGGTCCAGGGTGTCCTTGGAGATGGAGCACGCGGTGTCCACCGGTACGCTCGCGGCCTTCTGCGAGAGGTGGACACCGGAGGGCCCGGCAACCAAATTTTAATTTGATTTTACGTTTTAAAGTTTAATTTGTTTTAATTGCCGGTGCTTTTAGTGTCCCCTTCCCTTTTATAGGGGCACCGGAAAAAATTTGATTTTAGTGCCCCAAAAAAAAAACAAAAAAAAAGAAAAAAAAGGGGCCTTGTAAATGTCTGCTGTGTCATCCAGGGCGGGTGGCACGGTTTAATGTTTTATGTTTTACAGATAAACTCTAAAAGAGTTTCATGCACAAGGACCCCCAGGTCCCTCTGCACCGCAGCATGTTGTAATTTCTCCCCATTCAAATAATATTCCCTTTTACTGTTTTTTTTTCCAAGGTGGATGATCTCACACTTTCCGACATTGTATTCCATCTGCCAAACCTTAGCCCATTCGCTTAACCTATCTTAATCTTTTTGCAGCCTCTTTGTGTCCTCTACATACCCGTTTTCCCACTAACCTTTGTGTCATCTGCAAATTTTGTTACACTACACTCTGTCCCCTCTTCCAGGTCATCTATGTATATTGTAAACAGTTGTGGTCCCAGCACCGATCCCTGTGGCACACCACTAACCACCGATTTCCAATCCGAAAAGGACCCATTTATCCCGACTCTCTGCTTTCTTTTAGCCAGCCAATTCTCTATCCATGCTAATACATTTCCTCTGACTTCGTGAACCTTATCTTCTGCAGTAACCTTTTGTGTGGCACCTTATCGAATGCCTTTTGGAAATCTAAATCCACCACATCCATCGGTACACCTCTATCCACCATGCTTGTTATATCCTCAAAGAATTCCAGTAAATTAGTTTAACATGATTTCCCCTTCATGAATCCATGTTGCGTCTGCTTGATTGCACTATTCCTATCTAGATGTCCCGCTATTTCTTCCTTAATGATAGTTTCAAGCATTTTCCCCACTACAGATGTTAAACTAACCGGCCTATAATTACCTGCCTTTTGTCTGCTCCCTTTTTTAAGCAGAGGTGTTACATTAGCTGCTTTCCAATCCGCTGGTACCTCCCCAGAGTCCAGAGAATTTTGGTAGATTATAACTAATGCATCTGCTATAACTTCTGCCATCTCTTTTAATAACCTTTTCATCAGGACCAGGGGACTTGTCTACCTTGAGTCCCATTAGCCTGTCCAGCACTACCCCTCTCGTGATTGTCTCAAGGTCCTCCCTTCCCACATTCCTGTGACCAGCAATTTTTGGCATGGTTTTTGTGTCTTCCACTGTGAAGACCGAAGCAAAATAATTATATAAGGTCTCAGCCATTTCCACATTTCCCATTATTAAATCCCCCTTCTCATCTTCGAAGGGACCAACATTTACTTTAGTCACTCTTTTCCGTTTTATATATCTGTAAAAGCTTTTACTATCTGTTTTTATGTTTTGCGCAAGTTTACCCTCGTAATATATCTTTCCTTTCTTTATTGCTTTCTTAGTTATTCTTTGTTGTCGTTTAAAATTTTCCCAATCTTCTAGTTTCCCACCAACCTTGGCCACCTTATACGCATTGGTTTTTAATTTGATACTCTCCTTTATTTCCTTAGTTATCCACGGCTGGTTATCCCTTCTCTTACCGCCCTTTTTCACTGGAATATATTTTTGTTGAGCACTATGAAAGAGCTCCTTAAAAGTCCTCCACTGTTCCTCAATTGTGCCACCGTTTAGTCTGTGTTTCCAGTCTACTTTTGCCAACTATGCCCTCATCCCACTGTAGTCCCCTTTGTTTAAGCATAGTACGCTCGTTTGAGACACTACTTCCTCACCCTCAATCTGTAATATAAATTCAACCATACTGTGATCACTCATTCCGAGAGGATCTTTTACTCAGAGATCGTTTATTATTCCTGTCTCATGACACAGGACCAGATCTAAGATAGCGTGCTCCCTTGTAGGTTCTGTAACATACTGTTCTGAGAAACAATCCCGTATGCATTCTATGAATTCCTCCTCCAGGCTACCCCGTGCGATTTGATTTGACCAATCGATATGTAGGTTAAAATCCTCCATGATTACTGCCGTTCTTTTTTCACATGCCTCCATTATTCCCTTGATTATTGCCCGCCCCACCGTGAAGTTATTATTTGGGGGCCTATAAACTACGCCCACCAGTGACTTTTTCCCCTTATTTTCTCTAATCTCCACCCACAATGATTCAACATTTTGTTCATTAGAGCCAATATCGTCTCTCACAACTGCCCTGATATCATCCTTTATTAACAGAGCTACGCCACCTCCTTTCCATTCTTGTCTATCTTTCCGAATTTTCAGATACCCCTGTATGTTTAATTCCCAGTCTTGGCCACCCTGCCAGGTTTTTGTGCGGTACACTTTGCTGTGATACGCGACACCGCTGGAGGAGGTCAATGCGATCGGGGTATTTCTGGACAAAGGTTTTGGAGAAGTTTTTTTCATTTAATTTAGCCAGCTGAGAATTGTTTGCAGTTTTTGTGAGAGTTTTGAGCACTTTCAGTTCTCACACATTAGTGGAGGCCTGTCGGCCTCATTCTGTGCTCCAGAGGCCCGCTTGTCAGGGTGCAGTCTCAAACAGAATGGGATCAATGTTGTCAGGGGAACGCCTGGTACATCTAGTGAGACGCAGGGCGGCACTCAGGAGAGGGCATCGCCATCAGCAACGTGCGGAGAGGCAGGGGGCAAGGGAGGCAGCAGCCATGGCTGACCAACATCCACAAGGGCCTGCATGTATAGAGGGTCTCTAGGTGGAAGATGGCATCAGGAAGAGGGTCAGATACACAGAGTCTCAAAGCCAGCAGAGCAATAAGACGCTCCATTGCCTGTTGCCCAGAGTGCATGAGCATTCTGAGCTTTCAGGGCCGCGGCCATCCTCTTCAATCCAGCAGTGATGTGCTCATTCCCTCGCGCCTGTGCAGCAATGGCAGTTGCCACATCACGTGCAGGTTGCAGCATCACAGCTGGAACCGCACGGTCACTCTGGGAGTCCACCATCGCCTGCACGCTGGCAATGATGGGCGCCATGGTGTGCACAGAGCTGTCGACTATGCGGGAGGCGGATTCCTCCACACTCCTCACCACTTCCGACAGCCTCTTTGGCACCCTTGTCAGTGCCCTCAACATCTGAGAATGCATGGCCTCACCCTTCTTTCGTATGCCGTTGCGTCGATGGCATCATTTGATTCCTCGTTGTCAGAACTCCCGTGCGGAATCGCCCCCCAAAGAGATGTCACCTGAGGTTGCCTAGCCCCATCTTCATGGTGCAGCCCGGTAGGCCCCGGTGCAACACCCAGTGCAGACCCCTGTACTACCTCATCTATATCACATCACGCACTCCCAATATCTGAGCTGGCGCTTGTGGGTGGAAGCAATGACGCGTTGGTGCCATCAGTGTCCTCTTCTTCCTCTTCCACCTCAGTGGCATTCCCAAACGATAGAGTGCTGTGGATGCTCTCAGCAGGGCTTGAACCCTTAATGTCCTCACTGCTGCGACTTGAAATTTCAGAGCTTAAGTGGAGGAGAGTGTGATGCAGGCCTCCAGCTGGTCTGCGACGTCTCTCGTGACGAGCGACTGTGCTGGGTGTGCTGCCACTCGGTCTGTCATCTGCGAGCATAAATGGGAGAAGGGCTGCTGTGACGGTGAGGTGGGGGATTAATGAATGGAGCCTGCAAATAGCAGACTTCCAGAAGGAAAAGCACAGTAGGCGCTGGCGCATTCAGTAAGAGAGCGCATTCAAGGACAGCCTCGCTTACCCATGCTGCCCACATCAGTGTCGCCAGTAGCGGAGCCAACAGGGGGCGTCTCATCTGCAAGTATAAATGGGAGAAAGGCTGCCGTGAGGGGGAGGTGGGGGATGAAGACATGGAGGATACAACTAGCAGACTTCCATGAAGGAAAGGAACAGTAGGCACTGGCGCATTCAATGAGAGAGCGCATTCAAGGAGGGCCTTCACTTATCCACATTGGCACTACCTTGGCCCACAGGGAACTCACCATGTCTGCTGACCAGCACATCAGCCCTCTCCTCCATAGGTGTGAGGACCTACATGTCTGCCTCGCCACCATCAGTCCTCCTTTGTTTGACTCTATTGCGAGCAAGTTTGGCCTGAAAAAGAAAAAGTGGTTGGTGAGTGCCACTGTGACGTTCTTGCTATTGAGGGAGTGCAGCGAAGGTTCACCAGACTGATTCCAGGGATGGCTGGACTGACATATGAGGAGAGACTGAATTGACTGGGCCTTTATACACTGGAGTTTAGAAGGATGAGAGGGGATCTCATAGAAACGTATAAGATTCTGACGGGAGTGGACAGGTTAGATGCGGGAAGAATGTTCCCGATGTTGGGGAAATCCAGAACCCGGGGACACAGTCTTAGGATAAGGGGTAGGCCATTTAGGACTGAGATGAGGAGAAACTTCTTCACTCAGAGTTGTTAGCCTGTGGAGTTCCCTGCCGCAGAGAGCTGTTGATGCCAGTTCATTGGATATATTCAAGAGGGAATTAGATATGGCCCTTACGGCTAAATGGATCAAGGGGTATGGAGAGAAAGCAGGAAAGGGGTACTGAGGTGAACGATCAGCCATGATCTTATTGAATGGTGGTGCAGGCTCGAAGGGCCGAATGGCCTACTCCTGCACCTATTTTCTATGTTTCTATGTTTCTATGTGATTACACATCAGAAATGAGTGCACAATGTTTGTGATACGCTCATAATAAAAGATGAAGCTGAGTACAGTGAACAATGAGCAAGTGTGACCTTAGCTCCTTTAATAAGACTCCAGAGTGCAGGTACCTCGTGGGTGGCCTGCTTATATACAGTGCTCCCAAGGGATGCTGGGATCCTTGGAACTCCAATAGGTAGGCCCTCTGGTGGTAATGTGTGTGTGATACAGATTGCAAGGGGTTAAATACATAACAGTTTGTCGCTGACATGCAGCTGTAAGTGTGAGATGAAAGGGAGCACCCCATAACCTCTTATCCCCTTATCATTTCTGTCTTAAATTTATTCAATGTCCCAGCTTCCACAGCTCTCTGAGGCAGCGAATTCCACAGATTGACAACCCTCTGAGAGAAGAAATCTCAGTTTAAAATGGGCGGCCGATTATTCTAAGATCATGCCCTCTAGTTCTAGTCTCCCCCATCAGTGGAAACATCCTCTCTGCATCCACCTTGTCAAGCCCCCTCATAATCTTATACATTTCAATAAGATCACCTCTCATTCTTCTGAATTCCAATATGTAGAGGCCCAACCTACTCAACCTTTCCTCATAAGTCAACCCCCTCATTCCCGGAATCAACCTAGTGAAGCTTCTCTGAACTGCCTCCAAAGCAAGTATATCCTTTTGCAAATATGGAAACCAAAACTGCACGCAGTATTCCAGGTGTGGCCTCACCAATACCCTGTATAGCTGTAGCAAGACATCCCTGCCTTTATACTCCATCACCTTTGCAATAAAGACCAAGATACCATTGGCCTTCCTGATCATTTGCTGTACCTGCATACTATCTTTTTGTGTTTCATGCACAAGTACCTCCAGGTCCCACTGTACTGCAGCACTTTGCAATCTTTCTCCATTTAAATAATAACTTGCTCTTTGATTTTTTTCTGCCAAAGTGCATGACTTCACACTTTCCAACATTATACTCCATCTGCCAAATTTTTGCCCACTCATTTAGCCTGTCTATGTCCTTTTGCAGATTTTTTGTGTCCTCCTCACACATTGCTTTTCCTCCCATCTTTGTATTGTTAGCAAACTTGGTTACGTTACACTCAGTCCCTTCTTCCAGTCATTAATATAGATTGTAAATAGTTGGGGTCCCAGCACTGATCCCTGCAGCACCCCACTAGTTACTGATTGTCAACCAGAGAATGAACCATTTATCCGACTCTCTGTTTTCTGTTAGTTAGCCAATCCTCTACCCATGCTAATATATTACCCCCAACCCCATCAACTTTTATCTTGTGCAGTAACCTTTTATGTGGCACCTTGTTAAATGCTTTCTGGAAGTCCAAATACACCACATTCACTGGTTCCCCTTTATCCACCCTGTTAATTACATCCTCAAAGAATTCCAGCAAATTTGTCAACCGTTCATCCACATGATCCAGGAGATCAGCTACCTTGGCCCCTGGAAAACAGAAGACTGCTCTTGAAAGAACCTTATCTCTACATAGGTTCTTCCTGCACAGAAATGGTAGATTGCCCATGTATCTTGATTGGGGTTTCCAATAATCCTTTAATTCCTGATTTATGACACATGAAGAAACTTCTAACAATTTGTTACATTTATGTAGCTACAGTGGAATAAGAATAGAGCAGTCGTCAGAGTGTTAACCCACACAGCTTTAGTAATGCTTGCGCAGGAAAGGAAAATGCATTTGCCAAAGTAGGATAGTCTTTCCTTTGTAGAGTTTATAACTGGAGCTGGCTGGAGTTGGGTTTTTGTGAATTTCTGTGAGGCATCTCATCTCAATGTAGCTCAAATATTTTTTCCATTATTAAGAACATAACATTGTGATCTCAGTGTTTTTATGAACTAAGCTAATGTGTATTATTTAGGCTGCCAAACCCTCAAATGTTATGAACTGTGCCAATACATTCAATCCAGTCCAATTTTTATTTTCCATTTTGAAGAACCAATATGCTGACACTTCTTGTTTGCTTCCCATTCGAGAAGTTTGAACGAAATATTCAGCATCAATGTATCAGTGTAATTCTCAGTGCAGATGGTGATCAAAGTTAATCAGAGCTTTTCAGCAATGTTTCCATGTTAGCTAAAAGGAAACACATCCTTTACAAAAGTGTTAAAAATAAAGCTGTGTTCGGTACAGTGGTGTGCCTCATATGTTTTGATTGTGCCGTCAGTTATCCTGTTCAAGTGAGATGTCATTTATCTCCGATAGAGTACAGATTAGTCAGCAATGCATGACACAATTAAAGCTGTTTATTCTTTAAAAAAAGGAGTTCAGCTTTAAATGAAGTTCCAGAGGGGGAAATTGTGTAGCGACCCATTTGGGGGAGGCAACAGCCATGAGGAGGGAGTTCCTGCGCCAGGCGCGAAGTCCCGCCCCCTCGCGATATTGGCGTTACCGCCCCCGAGAGCAAGTGGAGTGCAAAATAACACACCCCACTTGCTCTGTGGGGCGCAAGTGGGGCGCAAGCAAATGGAGAGGGGACGCGTAGCACTGACACGTGGAAGGGGCCCTCCCCTTCATTAGAGGGGAGGATTAAGCTGCCGACTCTGCGGGTCACTAGCTGGACCACCGGGGAGCGTGGTGCTGTGGCATCAGCCCGGCACTCAAGTGGAGTGCCAGGCTCCCAGATCCATGGGCAGATCAAAATGAATTGTAGCCTTTCTGTGTAGTTCATTTGAAAAAAAAAAATTGGGGGGGGCGGGGGAGCACAGTGGCACTTAATCAAAAACTAATATTACAGTAATGAAGCTATTCAACAGGCAGGAGCAGCGCTATTTCTGTGATAAAATTCTGCTCTCCCTCTCTTTAAATGTGATTAAAAAACATAATTGGCAAAAGAACCAGAGGTGAAATAAGGAGAAAGCGTTTTACACAGTGAGTTGTTATGATCCGGAATGCACTGCCTGATGGAAGCACATTCAAAAATAACTTTCAAAGGGAATTGGATTCTTACATGAAGGGGATTCTATGATTCTTCCCGTTTTATTACTCTCCCTTTTTTTTTATTATTCTTACTTTATTTTTACTTTTTCTATCAAATCTATCATTTTCAAAAGAATGAAATACTTTATTTCCATCCTTGCTCCTGTTTTCCATTCTGAAGATAGATTCTACTTCCGAAACAAATTGGGTTACGATTTCCTAAAATCAGAATAAAGTCTGTTTTTTCTGGCAATTGGAAGCCCAACTCTCATAGTGGGTATAGCTGTGACATTAAGCCGTGAAGAGTCATCAATGAGTAAAGTCAGTGGCAATCTCAGAACCTCATCACCCCTGGGTGAGCAAGTGGGATCATGGCAATAAAATTTTCAAATGATCATCTTAAAGGAAACCAGCGGCTTAATAGAAACAGTTTAAATGATGATTGCTGCTTTAAAAGCCTGACATTTAACCTGTTGCCTAATAATCTCTGGTGAATAAAGGCATGCACACATTTTTTTCTCATTAAAATATTCAGTGTTGGAAAACTGAACATTTTTGCTACTTTTTATATGATGTGGGAAACATCAAAACTTCCACGGCATATTATCGCAGTACAGGTTAAACCTATCGTAAAATACCTTAGACCATCTCCAGAAGAGATGAAAGGTTAACTCTGTTTCTCTCTCCACTGATGCTGCCTGACCGGCTGAGTATTTCCAGCATTTCCTGTTTTTATTTCTGAAGTCTACCGCTTAGAACATTATTGCAACATTTTTTCTGTTCACAGTTCTAGCACTCTTCTAGTCAAAGTAATGGTTCCAAATTATGGGCAGTTTTGAACTCTCCATTGGGCTGATTTGGATTGAATTCAGACTGCTCCAACTCATTGCATGAAGACTTAGCCAACATAAGCCACCTTTCATCCATCTGATTAAAACCCAAGTCTCAAGATGTAATTCCAGGATGGCATGTTGCCTCCCTGGTGCCAGGGTCAAGGATGTCACTGAGTGGCTGCAGAACATTCTGAGGGAGGAGGGTGAACAGCCAGAGGTCATAGTCCATATCAGTATCAATGACATAGGTAGAAAGAGTGATGAGGTCCTGCAGGCAGATTTTAGGGAGCTAAGAAAGAGATTCAAAAGCAAGACCTCAAAGGTATTAGTCTCCAGATTACTCCCGGTGCCACGAGTTAGTGAGTATAGAAATAGGAGGAGAGAACGTGGCTGAAGAAATGGTGCAGGAGGGAGGGCTTTAGATCCCTGGGGCATTGGGGCTGGTTCTGGGTGAGGTGGGACCTGTACAGGCCGGACGGGTTGCACCTCAACAGAGCTAGGACCAATGTCCTCATGGGTGGGTTTACTCGTGCTGTTGGGGAGGGTTTAAACTAATTTGGCAAGGAGATGGGCACAGGGTGTAGCATTAGAAAGTCGAATCAAAGTACACAAAGGATTGGGAGAGACAGAGATAGCATAAGAGTAAGAAATAGTACGGTATTAGGTGGAGCCAGACTAACAGAGATTACAGGCAGGTCTAAGATAGGTTTACAGTGCATGTGTGTGAATGCACAAAGTGTGGTAAATAAGGTTGGTGAGCTGCAGGCGCAAATAGACACATGGGAATATGATGCTTGGTAATAACGGAGACCTGGATCAAAAAATGCCAGGATTAGGTATTAAATATTCCTGGATATAGGGTGTTCAGGAAAGATAGGGGAAGAAAGAAAGGAAGTGGTGTGGCAGTATTGGTTAAGGAGAATATTACAGTGCTGGAGAGAGAGTGGAGGGGTCAAGGACAGAATCTATTTGTTTAAAGTTGAGAAACAATAGAGGTGTATGTTATAGGCCACCAACTAGTGGGAAGGATAACGAGGAGCAAATTTGGAGGGAAATTACAGAGAGATGCAAGAACTATAGAGTAGTGATAATGGAGAACTTCAACTATCCTAATAGAGACTGTGCTAGTAATAGTGTAAAGGGCAGAGAAGTGTGTTCTGGAGAACTTTCTTGATCAGTACGTTTCCGGCCCAACAGGGAAGGAGCCATTGCTGGATCTGGTTCTTGGAAAGGCTGCAGAAAAGATTTGCAAGGATGATTCCAGGGATGAAGGACTTCAGTTACGTGGATAGACTGGAGAAGCTGGAGTTGTTCTCCTTAGAGCAGGGAACATTGAGAGGAGAGTTTATAGAGGTGTTCAAAATCATGAGGGGTCCAGACAGAGTAGATAGAGAGAAACTGTTCCCATTGGCAGCAGGGTCACGAACTAGAGGACACAGATTTCAGGTGATTGGCAGAAGAACCAACAGCGACATGAGGAAAAACCTTTTTACTGGAATGCACTGCCTGAAAGGGTGGTGGAGGCAGTCTCAATCGTCGCTTTCAAAAGCGAACTCGATAAGTACCTGAAGGACAAAAATTTGCAGGGATAGCGGGAAAGGGGATGAGCTGAAGTGCTCTTGTAGAGAGCCGGCATAAGCTGACTGGGCCAAATGGTCTCCTTCTGTGCTGTAACCATTCTATAATTCTGAGAGTGGGACCTGAACCTGCAACCTATTGACTCAGAGGCGAGAGTGTCAGAGGCGAGAGTGCAACCACTGAGCCACGGCTAACACTTGTGTGAGGTACCAGAGGGGCGGTGGAACCCTTGGAACTTACTTCAAAGCAGGGATACAGTATATTCAGAGAAGGATAGGGTGCATAAAATAATCTTTGGAAATGAAGGCAATGCATAGTTCTCTAAAAATAAAAATGTTCTGAACAAAAAGTACTGATCAGAGTTTGACTCAGATGACAATTATCATCACTCAAGTCATTTTGTTGATATGAAAGGCTAAAGCAAAATACATGAAGCATGAGTTTAATTTTGCATCATAACATAGGGCAGAAGGTCTTGTCGGGCACAATAGCTGCAGTGCGCCTGTGATGCCTATCCAAAGCCACCGTGGGAGGGCCCGCCCGAACCGTGTTCTCATTTAAATTTTGTCGTTGAGCAGCGAATGCCAAACGGATGCAGCGGAAAAAATGGCTGGCTTCTTCACGGAGCCGGTAGACATATGGGGCCTGTTGTTGGGGGAGGGGCGACGGGGGGAACTGGTGAGATCGGCTGGAGTGGAGGGCTCAAGAAAGGGCCAGCAACAGGCCAGAAGAGTTTGATACACTTCCTGAACCCACTTTTATTTTTTTTAAACTTAGTTTTTCTGACCAGACTCAAGTTTAGGCCGATCAATGGCTGGAGAAATTGGGACTAAAATGCACTTCATGAAAATTGGAATCAGGGTCCAACAACCGTTTACATATTTAGACAACCTCCCTCTTGTTTTGGGCAGGATTGCTGGACACTCATTTAAAGGCCTACCTGAAAGGAGACGGACAAATGGGTGTCCAAGGCCCGAAAGCCAGGTTTTTCTCAGCTCGTTGCCTGTTTCTTAGGCAAGAAATGGTTGGCCAGCAGGTGAAAATGTGTCTCCTTCCCCCTGCTCTCCCCTCCATAACGTTTTGGCAAGAAAAGACCATTGATCCATCTAGTTTACCCTTCGAAACCACCCTTCAGGTTCCTTACCTTGGGCTCAATTTTCTCCAAAGCTGTTTTTTGGCATACTTGAAGAGTTATGCCCATTTTTTGGGGGCCCAAGTACACTAAAAAAAATCTTCCAAGTTTCCCCGTTTGATTTCTTCATTTTGGCACCGCCTAGCCTGTCGTTTAGTTTTGGGGGTGGAGCCTTGATCTGCGCCAAAACAATCTGTCATGTATCCTACATGGCTACTGTTGGTACTATCACACGGTGTGCCACTAGAGGGCACAGCAGTGGGAGACTTGTAGGTTACCTATATAGGTGTGCCTGGCCTACTATAAAAGGCAGGCCACCAGGTGTGATCCTCACTCTGGAGTTAACAAATAAAGGACTAAGGTCACTATAGTTCAAGTACAACACATTACCTCGTGGAGTCATTACTAGAGCATCTAAGGACACAACAATTGGCGACGAGATTATGAACTTTCACGCGAAAATGGCTACCCTTGGTACGTTGCAGCAGTTCGCCGATGCTGATGATTGGGAAGCCTTTGTGGAGAGGCTCGAACATTTCTTCACAGCAAACAACCTGGCAGGATACGACCCGGCCACACTGGCTGATAAGGGTAGAGCTATCCTGCTAAGCAGTTGTGGGCCCACCATCTATGGCCTCGACAGGGACTTGCTGGCACCAGCGAAGACAACGATCAAGACATACAAGGAGCTCGTAACCCTGATCCATGAGCAACTCAAGCCCAAGGAGAGCATACTCACAGCCAGACACCGCTTCTATACCCACCGACGGCCTGAAGGTCAGGAAGTCACGAAGTATTCCACAGACCTCAGGAGGCTGGCAGTACGCCGTAGACCTCAGTTCAGCAACCACCTCAACGAAGCGCTGCGGGACATTTTTGTCATTGGAATTGGCCATGAGGGCCTTCTTCATAAGCTACTGTCGGTGGATACCACAATCACACTGCAGAAGGCCATCTCTGTGAACCAGGCATTCATGACCTCGACCTGCAGCTCTAGGCAGATGACTCACCCTCAGGACTCAAACCCGGCACCGTTTAGAGGCTGAACTGTAGAGCGCGAACTCTCTCAGGGAAGAGAGAACAGGCCCACGAGTCCCTTAACTCAGAGTCCGCCGAGGGGAGCTACTCGAGTAGCACCATGCTGGCGTTGCGGAGGGAATCACAGGGTTCATCAGTGCCACTTTAAAGACTATGTATGCAAAGGATGCAGCACAAAGGGCCACCTCCAGCGAATGTGTGAGAGAAATATGACTCACTGTGTTGATGAAGAGTCTGCAGATGGCCAGGAATCCAGCGCGGATTATGAATCGATAGGCAGAGAGGCAGCCCAGCCCCACGGGGAGGCACATAGCATATTCACCTGCACCACAGAGTGTTCCCCGCTGAAGATGGAAGTCGAGATAGATGGTGTTCCTGTCTTCATGGAAGTGGACACGGGGGCGAGCCAGTTAGTGATAAATCAAGGAGCCTTTGAGAGGCTATGGGACAATCAAGCTGAACGACCCAAGTTGGTCCCAGTTCAGGCAAAGCTGCGCACCTACACCGATGAAATCATCCCAGTCATTGGTAGCGCGAATGTAAAGGTACTCCATGATGGCGCGGTGCACAAGTTACCTTTGTGGATTGTTGTAGGTGATGAACCAACGCTGCTCGGCAGAAGGTGGATGGAGAAGATCCATTGGAAGTGGGAAGACTTCACCCCTCCAGCGATCGATGCCCTCTGCACTCAGAGGCAAAGTAAGCCCTCACCTGAGGGTGGACCCGGCACCAGAGAGCAGACCAGCATGACACCCGAGGCACAGACCGCTCAGCATGACTGCATGGAGATGATCCAGCTGAGATGACCCGAATGCACCTTCCAGGTTCCAGTGGCAGGACTCAGGAGGAAGAAAATCGGATCCAGAGGCAACTTCCCAGCTTCGGAGGCAGAAACCGGGGAGAAGAGGATCACTGCAGTCGACATCGTGGATGGAAGAAAGATGGTGCCCAAACCATGAGGTGAGGCACTGAAGAAAAAGATGGCCGCGGCCAGACCACGAGGTGCAGCGCTGATGGAGCAACACGTGGCACCAAACGGAGAAGTGGATTGGGATAAAGAAAGCAAGGCTCTCTTAAAGGAGGCCTGCAACCCACCACACTTAAAGGGACAGTTCCACACACTCAAGCAATGTAATAGTAACTGTAAGTCAGAGACAAAATGTGTAACTGATAATCTGAATTGTGCACATGCAACCAGCGAGAAAAAGTCGCATGATCGCGATCGGACCCACAGAGTGCCCATCATAAATAATGAAAAGTTGTGCGATGCAAGATTTCAACTGCACACAACCAATGCAGCAGGCAGACACCCATCGGGAGCACACAGGTCCAGCGAGCTATCCAATGCTGTAGCCTGCATCCTGGAGACCAGAGTTATGCACCATGGAGTGTGGCCACAAGCAGCCAACACACACGAGTTGTAGAGCAAGCGACCTCAGCAGGGCAACAGCACCGGTATCGATACCCTGCCCGTGATCGGCTCCACCTCTCAGGCACCCGATGTCACCAACTGCCACGAGCCTGAAAGAGCAGACTGTGCTAAGACGCAATCCCCAGCCCCCATCACCACCAAGGCCATACCCATAAACGAAGGGTCACCCGCCACAGTTCCCCCAAAGGGGACCGGGACCAGCCAGGATCCCAAACCAAACAACGCCCAGGCCAGCGAGTCAGCAGTCCCCTGTGCACTGCTAGGTGACAGCTCCTCAGGGAGCAGCAGTGACCCAGGGTGCAAAGAAAGGACAGGGAGGTCACAGGCATCTGTGAACCGGCCCGATGCTAGGGACCACGGCAACAGCCCCAAGAGCAGGCAACTCGAGCCTACCGGGTTCCCACTGCCAGCACTGGGCACTGAGCCACCACCAGACTGCAGGGACACAACCCAGCAGCTCTGGAACTAATTTGTCCTCACGCACCGGTCACTGCATCAAGAAGGCATCTCACCAGTCTAACGTACTGGTCTCACAACGGAACCACATATGTAACGTTTTCCTGAATTTGAATGTATATGAATGCTATGAGCCTCCGGCATAATCTATATGTGGGGGGGCGGGGGGTGAGCGGAGAATGGAGTGGTCAGGGACACACACAAACAGCACCACCAGCAATCTACTGCACAAACCACTCACCCAAGATTGAAATGACCTGCCAAGGGTCAACCAGATAGAGCCCACATAGAGCTAAGCCCAGAGCACAGTCAATGCAGAGGCGATTTACACTAAAGGCTCAGGGGAGAGTGATGTCATGTATCCGACATGGCTACTGTTGGTACTATAACAAGATGTGCCACTAGAGGGCACAGCAGTGGGAAACTTGTAGGTTACCTGTACAGGTGTGCCTGGCCTGGTATAAAAGGCAGGACACCAGGTGTGATCCTCACTCTGGCGTTAACAAATAAAAGACTAAGGTCACTACAGTTCAAGTACAATACATTGCCTCCTGGAGTCATTACTAGAGCATCTCAGGACACAACAGGATCGGGTTGCCATGGTAACCAGGGACTCGATGCAGGCTGAGGCTGGAAAGTGACACTTACAGCCAGCTCACAGCAATCAAGCAGAAGCACATTACAGCAACTTACCAAGCACAAGCACATTAAACATTGCAGTAACTTACCTCCATTAAATTATCAAAGTCCCCACCCCAGCATGCCCATGCCAGTCCCAGTCCCTGCTCCTATCCCTGGCCGAATGGCCTTCTCCCTCCCGGTCCCCGCACCTATCCCTGGCCAAATGGCCTCGTGGCCCTGTTCCCCGCACCTATCCCTGGCCGAATGGCCTCCCCCACCCCATGTCCCCCACCTATCCCTGGCCGAATGGCCTCGTGGACCCAGTCCCCGCACCTATCCCAGGCCGAGTGGCCTCCTCTCTCCCGGTCCCTGCACCTAACTATATCCGAAAGGCTTCCCCACCCACCCCCCACCTCTCCCACTCTCTCTCACCTCTTTGCTGCTGCTGTCCGGGCATCTGCTGTGCTGATTTACTTACCCATGCCGATTTTCTTAACTCACCAGCAGGCTTTTCCACAGAGGCCACATATGCCGTCCTAAGAAGAACTGGATTAACTCTCAGCTGGCCAAACTTGCCTAAATGGCCATAATTGGCATGGGGTGCAGGTTACATCCCCTTTGACTCAAAAAAAAATGAACCTAAAAAAATCTTAACTAACTGAGTTACGCTGGTGCAAATTGATTGGGGAAACTTGTATTTTTTAAACTTAGGCCAAAAAAAGCAGCGCACACCAAAAAAACGTACAAATCACTGGGGAAAATTGAGCCACTTGATTCTAGAGCTTATAAATCTCTGATTCCCTTTCCTAAGAACATATCTGGGCCTATTTTTAAAACCTGCCATAGTTTTCTGTTGCTCCAGCCCAGCCAATAATTCATTCCATATTCCTACTCTCATCTCACTTAATATACGTTGGCTAATTTCCTATTTTCCTTAACACCTTTAACTTTAAATGGTGGCTGACCCCTCGTCCTTGAACCCTGAACACAACAGAAGAAATGTCCAATTTTGATCATAAATGTTGTATCACTTTTAGCTATTGGCATGTATTTGATTCAGTTCGCTTTAGGGGAGTCAAGGGTTATGGGAAGGGGCAGGAAAGTGGAGTTGAGGCCAAGATCAGATCAGCCATGATCTTATTGAATGTGGAGCAGGCTCGAGGGGCCATATGACCTACTCCTGCTCCTATTTCTTATGTTCTTTTTTACACAGCTTGCTGTTGATGTGGCCCAACTGTTTTAGATCTTGAACATGTAAAGTGCCAACTGGGCGTAATTGAGACTTTCTTTCAAATGATGTCTGTGTAATGGAAATTATTAAGATATATGGAACAACTGGTTTGCCACTCTTGGATCTTTGTCGATGTGTATGCCTGTGCATTTGAGAATGACGGCTACATTAATAGTTTGTCTTATGAATCAAACCTGATAAAAGATCAATTGCTCGCAGAATTTCACTTGGCATTTTGACTTTGAAGCTATAACATGAGAACTAGAATAAAGTAATAATCTACGCTACTAATCCTTTCATCTGGAAAGGATGTAACTGCCAGCTTCATATTGAAGTATCTTTATGCACGTATTCATTGTACATCAAACATATTTGTACAAAAAACTGTTGGAGTAGAGCAATCCCAGTCACATTTATTTTCTCGCTCACTCAAACTTATAGACTTGACCTTCACACGCTCCATCTCACTCACCCTGGGGCAAGATTTCCTTTGTGCACTAGGTTTCTTGAAATGGATTTAAGATTCTAAACAAATATGTTTACAATTTTAATAAAAATACCAAACACAGCAGATTTTCACATACACACTTTCAGCATCTCTTCGCATAAGATTCAGTGGAATTGTTGCCACAGCGAGGGAAGATTTTCTTTGTGCAATACATGTAGCAAAATCATAAACCAGATCCTTATAAACTTCTTCTTCAGCATTCCTCAGCTTCTTCGACAGCACCTCCTAAAGCTCTACCACCTAGATGGATAAGGGCAGCAGGTGAATGGGAACACTACAACCTCCAAATTCTCCTTGAAGTCACACATCATCCTGACTTGGAAATATATCGGCATTTCTTCATCGTCGCTGGATCAAAATCCTGGAATTCCCTACCTAACCACGCTGATAGAGTACGTTCACCACAAGGACTGCGGTGGTTCAAGAAGTGGGCCCACCACCACCTTCCTAAGGGAAACTAGGGATGGGCAATAAATGCTGGCCTTGCCAGCGACAGCCACATTCCAAGAATGAATAAAAACAAATGAACAGTTTTAGTATTTTGTTACCCATAGCACACAAAATAAATTTTCCCCAATGTATTGAAATTGACTGTTTCTGACAGAAATATGTGTTTGATATACACAAGAGATAAATGGAGAGTAATTTAAAAATTGACAATATATCGTCACTTAAACATAAGAACATAAGAAATAGGAGCTGGAGTAGGCTATATGGCCCCTTGAGCCTGCTCTGCCATTTACAGCCACTGTACAGCAAAATTCTAAAAGGACAAAGGGTGTTAAAAGAACAAGCCTGAAGGCTTTGTATCTTAATGCAAGGAGTATCCGCAATAAAGTGGATGAATTAACTGTGCAAATAGATGTTAACAAATATGATGTGATTGGGATTACGGAGACGTGGCTCCAGGATGATCAGGGCTGGGAACTCAACATCCAGGGGTATTCAACATTCAGGAAAGATAGAATAAAAGGAAAAGGAGGTGGGGTAGCATTGCTGGTTAAGGAGCAAATTAAGGCAATAGTTCGGAAGGACATTAGCTTGGATGATGTGGAATCTATATGGGTAGAGCTGCAGAATACCAAAGGACAAAAAACGTTAGTGGGAGTTGTGTACAGACCTCCAAACAGTAGTAGTGATGTTGGGGAGGGCATCAAACATGAAATTAGGGGTGCGTGCAATAAAGGTGCAGCAGTTATAATGGGTGACTTTAATATGCAGATAGATTGGGTTAACCAAACTGGAAGCAATACGGTAGAGGAGGATTTCCTGGAGTGCATAAGGGATGGTTTTTTAGACCAATATGTCGAGGAACCAACTAGGGGGGAGGCCATCTTAGACTGGGTGTTGTGTAATGAGAGAGGATTAATTAGCAATCTCGTTGTGCGAGGCCCCTTGGGGAAGAGTGACCATAATATGGTGGAATTCTGCATTAGGATGAGAATGAAACAGTTAATTCAGAGACCATGGTCCAGAACTTAAAGAAGGGTAACTTTGAAGGTATGAGGCGTGAATTGGCTAGGATAGATTGGCGAATGATACTGAAGGGGTTGACTGTGGATGGGCAATGGCAGACATTTAGAGACCGCATGGATGAACTACAACAATTGTACATTCCTGTCTGGCGTAAAAATAAAAAAGGGAAGGTGGCTCAACCGTGGCTATCAAGGGAAATCAGGGATAGCATTAAAGCCAAGGAAGTGGCATACAAATTGGCCAGAAATAGCAGAGAACCCGGGGACTGGGAGAAATTTAGAACTCAGCAGAGGAGGACAAAGGGCTTGATTAGGGCAGGGAAAATGGAGTACGAGAAGAAGCTTGCAGGGAACATTAAGACGGATTGCAAAAGTTTCTATAGATATGTAAAGAGAAAAAGGTTAGTAAAGACAAACGTAGGTCCCCTGCAGTCAGAATCAGGGGAAGTCATAACGGGGAACAAAGAAATGGCGGACCAATTGAACAAGTACTTTGGTTTGGTATTCACTGAGGAGGACACAAACAACCTTCCGGATATAAAAGGGGTCGGAGGGTCTAGTAAGGAGGAGGAACTGAGGGAAATCCTTATTAGTCGGGAAATTGTGTTGGGGAAATTGATGGGATTGAAGGCCGATAAATCCCCAGGGCCTGATGGATTGCATCCCAGAGTACTTAAGGAGGTGGCCTTGGAAATAGTGGATGCATTGACAGTCATTTTCCAACATTCCATTGACTCTGGATCAGTTCCTATGGAGTGGAGGGTAGCCAATGTAACCCCACTTTTTAAAAAAGGAGGGAGAGAGAAAACAGGGAATTACAGACCGGTCAGCCTGACATCGGTAGTGGGTAAAATGATGGAATCAATTATTAAGGATGTCATCGCAGTGCATTTGGAAAGAGGTAATATGATAGGTCCAAGTCAGCATAGATTTGTGAAAGGGAAATCATGCTTGACAAATCTTCTGGAAT
The DNA here is from genome assembly GCF_044704955.1 of Pristiophorus japonicus. Lineage (NCBI taxonomy): Eukaryota > Metazoa > Chordata > Chondrichthyes > Pristiophoridae > Pristiophorus > Pristiophorus japonicus. The sequence goes on from NC_091985.1 coordinate 139,053,664, forward strand.
TTTTTGAGGATGTTTCCAGTAGAGTGGACAAGGGAGAACCAGTTGATGTGGTATATTTGGACTTTCAGAAGGCTTTCGACAAGGTCCCACACAAGAGATTAATGTGCAAAGTTAAAGCACATGGGATTGGGGGTAGTGTGCTGACATGGATTGAGAACTGGTTGTCAGACAGGAAGCAAAGAGTAGGAGTAAATGGGGACTTTTCAGAATGGCAGGCAGTGACTAGTGGGGTACCGCAAGGTTCTGTGCTGGGGCCCCAGCTGTTTACACTGTACATTAATGATTTAGACGAGGGGATTAAATGTAGTATCTCCAAATTTGCGGATGACACTAAGTTGGGTGGCAGTGTGAGCTGCAAGGAGAATTCTATGAGGCTGCAGAGCGACTTGGATAGGTTAGGTGAGTGGGCAAATGCATGGCAGATGAAGTATAATGTGGATAAATGTGAGGTTATCCACTTTGGTGGTAAAAACAAAGAGACAGACTATTATCTGAATGGTGACAGATTAGGAAAAAGGCAGGTGCAAAGAGACCTGGGTGTCATGGTACATCAGTCATTGAAGGTTGGCATGCAGGTACAGCAGGCGGTTAAGAAAGCAAATGGCATGTTGGCCTTCATAGCGAGGGGATTTGAGTACAAGGGCAGGGAGGTGTTGCTACAATTGTACAGGGCCTTGGTGAGGCCACACCTGGAGTATTGTGTACAGTTTTGGTCTCCCAACCTGAGGAAGGACATTCTTGCTATTGAGGGAGTGCAGCGAAGGTTCACCAGACTGATTCCCGGGATGGCGGGACTGACCTATCAAGAAAGACTGGATCAACTGGGCTTGTATTCACTGGAGTTCAGAAGAATGAGAGGGGACCTCATAGGAACATTTAAAATTCTGACGGGGTTAGACAGGTTAGATGCAGGAAGAATGTTCCCAATGTTGGGGATGTCCAGAACCAGGGGACACAGTCTAAAGATAAGGGGGAAGCCATTTAGGACCGAGATGAGGAGGAATTTCTTCACCCAGAGAGTGGTGAACCTGTGGAATTCTCTACCACAGAAAGTTGTTGAGGTCAATTCACTAAATATATTCAAAAAGGAGTTAGATGAAGTCCTTACTACTAGGGGAATCAAGGGGTATGGTGAGAAAGCAGGAATGGGGTACTGAAGTTGCATGTTCAGCCATGAACTCATTGAATGGCGGTGCAGGCTAGAAGGGCCGAATGGCCTACTCCTGCACCTATTTTCTATGTTTCTATGCTTCTATGTTAATATGATCGTGGCTGATCCGATCATGGACTCAGGTCCACTTCCCTGCCCACTTTTCATAACCCATTCCCTTATCGGTTAAGATTTAGCTAGGCATTGCTCTAACTATAAATATTACACTGCAAAAGGCAAATCATTAAAAAAGGACTAACAGGAGGAAGATGTATATTATAATAAAAGGCAACACAAATGTATAAAAGATTTCTTGTTGTTGCATAAATTCAGGCAAATGGATGCTTGCAAAAAATCATTACCAGTGAATAACACTCAAACTCTCCCCACACCCAGAATGAAAACCATTCCCTATAATGTTAAGTCCTAAGTAGCAGAGCCATTGTGACTAATAGAGTCAGTGCCTTGGGTATATTTTGAATCTCTTGGAGCTGTCATTACAGAGAGATGGTTCTTCACCCATTACTACACACTGAAAGAACTAAAAGCAGTTGGACTTACCTACTACTGTTTAGGGTTGGGAGTGAGTCAGCAGTGGAGTTGTGCAAGTACTAAGTGGTGCTTGATAGCATAATGAAAAGCTTAGGGTAACATCGTGCAGAAGGATAAAACATGTCATGCACATAATATTATACAAGCATCTTAGCATTTCTAAATAAATCTCCACCAATGTTGTTAATGTTTATGTGCTAAAATATGCTGAACATTACTTATTTCTATCTGTGATTAATGCCCTGTGACAGATAGTGCTCATACTTCTTGATGTTTCACATCACTAAGCAACTAGCCAAGATTGACAAATGGTGATTTTAGGGGTCGATAAATGCTTTTGAGTTTCACTTTGCAGGGCAGGAAGAATTTAGGTTGTGCTTGGAGATTTAATAGGAGGGGAGAATTAATCAGAGGAATATCATACTTAAGCTGAATAGTCTTTCCTCAATCCATTTTTTGTTGAAGAACAGACCCGACAGCACACAAATTGAAAACAGAACAGAAAGCAGCAAATATCAAATAAATTAGCTGCCATCGATGGGCACAATACCTTGAATGGGAAAATCATTTTATACAAAAAAGCTGTCCCCAAAATATATATACCACACAGAATAATGTATGGAATGAGAAAAGGCCTTTCATTCCATCAAGCCTGACCCTGACACATATTTTATTTAACCCATTAATCTTCTCAAGGCAAGTTTTAATTAAATACTTCCTGATCCTTCAAAATTATCATACAAATCCAAAATATTCATCCATGCTCTGACTTCCATTGCTCAATCTTGCAGGGACTAAACTTCAAAAAGTACTTTATAGGTTGGAAAGCACTTTGGGCCATCCTGAAGTTGTGAAAGGCACTATATAAATATTCGTTCTTTCTTTACTTGAAATTGGTTTACTTGATTAAGCAGGCACCTGAAAATCAAGGTGAAAATCTACTACAGTGCCAAATTGACAGGAGAAATTTCTCCCCCAATAATTCGGGGAACATTCAATAGATTGTACTAATACCTGGACATTTCAGAGGAGAAAAAAATATTTCTAATTTTGCTGTAGATTTGCATATCTCAAAATGATAATGAAGTCGAGAATAATTCCATCTGCAGGAGGAAGTAAAAGTTCTAGGATAGGTTAACTAGGATAGGTTAACAAAGATGTGGGAGATGGTAAATGACTGATGTTGAGGGGGCCATTGCAATTCATAATTTAAAAAATATAAAGGCCCTTCAAGGCAGGGTAATTTTGCCAGATTGGTTGTGCGATTTGCATCCTACTTATTCCTAATCTGTTTACATCAGATTGTCAGACACCACTACCATTTTATATATTTTGCATAAACATGTTGTGTCAGAATTTACTATACAAATAACGATGAGGCTAACAGCACTTACTGTATTTACAAACAAATCGGACACCAACTTCAGGTGACTGCAAATGTGCAGTTAAATGCAAAAGTTTGGAAGTTGCTGTCCGAGATGTGCCGCTCCTCCGTAAACTGCATGAAAACGGCATCTCACTGTTTGGCTCCCCATTCAAATGTATTGAACATCACAAAATGTTAGGCTCTGTTCATGCTCATCTAAGTACTCTTTTTACCAGCATGGTAAGTCTTAAGTACTGCCAAGCAACCACTCTGGTAGTGAAAATGAAATTTTACAAGTGTGGAGTCTCATTCCTTTAGCTTTAAATTGTTGCTGGAGATGTAATTTTTTTAACTTTTTCTTTCTGTCTCTTTCTTCTCTCTTAATCCAATATTTCATTCCCTCTCTTGATTTTTCTTTCTGTACATGATTTTACATTGAATTAACCATTCCAACTGACACTTCTTGGTTTAGACTTTCCAAACCTCAATAAGGATTCTTTAATCTGATTGGTTAAGGAGATACACAGTTGCTTGCCCGATTCATGCAGATCCCAGATGCCCTGTTTAGATCTCTAATTTACAGCAACTTCCAGCGCAAAAGGCCATAGAAATTAAATTGGCAAGGGCAACTAATGGTGGGCGCCGTTCGTTCACTGGCTACAGTAAATGTTAGCCCGTTATTGACATTGGCTTGGAAATTGCAGTCAGAGGTTTGCCACCCGCGTATGCCTCTGAATCAAAAGATAACTACGAACTTACCCGGGGGCTGAAATTCAGGGTCCGGATGAGGCCCGTTACCACCGTTTTGTGGCGGCTATGCAACGGAATCAAATGGCTGTCAATTTCTGGTCGAGTGGCCGCCGCAAACTAAATTAAGCAGGGGGATTTTTCTGGCAGTCCCCACTTCCGCCCCGCCATTGCCGAACAGCCGTAAGTGCATTATCAGTGCACGCACCGCTGGGACCACCTACCTCCGTCCATATTCAGCCCGAAAAATCAAATCCCTGTCAAGCAGTGCCCTCAAGGGCTTTCTCTGTCGGTGCACCTTCTATTCTGACTGCGAGCCCTGGCTGCACGGCAGCCATTAGAGGCAAGGATCCACTGCCGCGGCCGCCATTTTATTTTTTATGCTGGTCAACTTCCATGTCGGCTGGATTATTGTGCCCCGGGGTTTGGCCGGGCCGCCAACAGGCAGCCTGGCAACCCTCCCTGGTGGCCCAGTGGCTGATCCTAAATATTCGCCGATTAAATCCCCTTTAAGGCAGGGGAGATATGTGGTGATGCAGGTGCGCAATGATGTCACCACCGCTCTGCTGCTGAGTGACAGCGACAGAGAATCTGTCCCGCCTCCACTTCCGCCCCTCACCAGCACTTACTACCTAATTTCTGCCCCCATTATGAGCGGCTTCCAGTCCGCTCCAAAAAAAATGGCAAACGATGAAAATCGATCGAGAGCCCGCCTCGACGGTAAAAACTTTTAAAAAACGGAATGTGCGCCAGCTTTCTGGCAGGCATGAATTTTGGCCCATTGTTGTCTTCATAGCTTCGGACTGTTCCAATCCTAGGCTTGCAGGGGCGTACGCCAAGTAAATGTTGGTCCTTTAGAAGATGAGAAGGGGGATTTAATAATGGGAAATGTGGAAATGGCTGAGACCTTAAACAATTATTTTGCTTCGGTCTTCACAGTGGAAGACACAAAAACCATGCCAAAAATTGCTGGTCACAGGAATGTGGGAAGGGAGGACCTTGAGACAATCACTATCACTAGGGGGGTAGTTCTGGACAGGCTAATGGGACTCAAGGTAGACAAGTCCCCTGGTCCTGATGAAATGCATCCCAGGGTATTAAAAGAGATGGCGGAAGTTATAGCAGATGCATTCGTTATAATCTACCACAATTCTCTGGACTCTGGGGAGGTACCAGTGGATTGAAAAGCAGCTAAAGTAAAGCCTCTGTTTAAAAAAGGGGGCAGACAAAAGGCAGGTAACTATAGGCCGGTTAGTTTAACATCTGTAGTGGGGAAAATGCTTGAAGCTATCATTAAGGAAGAAATAGCGGGACATCTAGATAGGAATAGTGCAATCAAGCAGACGCAACATGGATTCATGAAGGCGAAATCATGTTTAACTAATTTACTGGAATTCTTTGAGGATATAACGAGCATGGTGGATAGAGGTGTACCGATGGATGCGGTGTATTTAGATTTCCAAAAGGCATTCGATAAGGCGCCACACAAAAGGTTACTGCAGAAGATAAAGGTACGCGGAGTCAGCGGAAATGTATTAGCATGGATAGAGAATTGGCTGGCTAACAGAAAGCAGAGAGTCGGGATAAATGGGTCTTTTTCAGGTTGGAAATCGGTGGTTAGTGGTGTGTCACAGGGATCGGTGCTGGGACCACAACTGTTTACAATATACATAGATGACCTGGAGGAGGGGACAGAGTGTAGTGTAACAAAATTTGCAGATGACACAAAGATTAGTGGGAAAGCGGGTTGTGTAGAGGACACAGAGAGGCTGCAAAGAGATTTAGATAGGTTAAGCGAATGGGCTAAAGTTTGGCAGATGGAATACAATGTCGGAAAATGTGAGGTCATCCACCTTGGGAAAAAAAAACAGTAAAAGGGAATATTATTTGAATGGGGAGAAATTACAACATGCTGTGGTGCAGAGGGACCTGGGGGTCCTTGTGCATGAATCCCAAAAAGTTAGTTTGCAGGTGCAGCAGGTAATCAGGAAGGCGAATGGAATGTTGGCCTTCATTGCGAGAGGGCTGGAGTACAAAAGCAGGGAGGTCCTGCTGCAACTGTATAGGGTATTGGTGAGGCCGCACCTGGAGTACTGCATGCAGTTTTGGTCACCTTACTTAAGGAAGGATATACTGGCCTTGGAGGGGGTGCAGAGACGATTCACTAGACTGATTCCGGAGATGAGGGGGTTACCTTATGATGATAGATTGAGTAGACTGGGTCTTTACTCGTTGGAGTTCAGAAGGATGAGGGGTGATCTTATAGAAACATTTAAAATAATGAAAGGGATAGACAAGATAGAGGCAGAGAGGTTGTTTCCACTAGTTGGGGAGACTAGAACTAGGGGGCACAGCCTCAAAATACAGGGGAGCCAATTTAAAACCGAGTTGAGAAGGAATTTCTTCTCCCAGAGGGTTGTGAATCTGTGGAATTCTCTGCCCAAGGAAGCAGTTGAGGCTAGCTCATTGAATGTATTCAAATCACAGATAGATAGTTTTTTAACCAATAAGGGAATTAAAGGTTATGGGGAGCGGGCGTCTAAGTGGAGCTGAGTCCACGGCCAGATCAGCCATGATCTTGTTGAATGGCGGAGCAGGCTCGAGGGGCTAGATGGCCTACTCCTGTTCCTAATTCTTATGTTCTTCTGTTATGTTCTTATGTAAAGGCCCACATATCCCAGGGGCGCATATGCTTGGCAAGCTTTCCTGAGTTCACATGGGCCAGGCCCAACCAATGACAAAGGGGCATTCCAATGATGCTGATAGGGATTCCATTTACATACTGTAAGAAATTGTGAATTGGAAAAAAATAACTTAAGACCAAAAAGTCTCTTCAGACTGGTGTTAGAATTGAAGGATTCATTCCATGGTACAATAGCTAAAGCTACTTGAACAGCGTGAACATAAATAACTGATAACAGGCAGTTCCAAATATCTGAAGGCCAAGAATGGCATGTCTGACTCCAACCTTGAGAAGATGTGAAGAGGAGGGTTTCATGCAAGAGTTTAGACAAAGAACTCGACATATCATAGGTTAAATGGTCCTGCCAATATCCTACACCAGTCCCACCCCTAAAAAGAGAATAAAAGAAAGATGTAGAAGAAGTTTCAGGGCAGACGGTGAAGATAAGAACTGTTCATGCCACCAGCCGTCTCTCCGATTGGGACTAATAACAGCTACTTGTCACGGTCGTATGTCTACTATCTCTATCCTGATTGTGTGTTGTGTTTCACTAAATTTGAACTACCGCTCCTTAAAACAAAATGCCTTTTGACTCTTAAGACCCTTTGGGTATCTGTGTGTGATCTGTGATCTTAATCTTACAGAATGGAATAGAAACATAGAAAATAGGTGCAGGAGCAGGCCATTCAGCCCTTCTAGCCTGCACCGCCATTCAATGAGTTCATGGCTGAACATGAAACTTCAGTACCCCCTTCCTGCTTTCTCGCCATACCCCTTGATCCCCCAAGTAGTAAGGACTTCATCTAACTCCCTTTTGAATATATTTAGTGAATTGGCCTCAACTACTTTCTGTGGTAGAGAATTCCACAGGTTCACCACTCTCTGGGTGAAGAAGTTTCTCCTCATCTCGGTCCTAAATGGCTTACCCCTTATCCTTAGACTGTGACCCCTGGTTCTGGACTTCCCCAACATTGGGAACATTCTTCCTGCATCTAACCTGTCTAAACCCGTCAGAATTTTCAACGTTTCTATGAGGTCCCCTCTCATTCTTCTGAACTCCAGTGAATACAAGCCCAGTTGATCCAGTCTTTCTTGATAGGTCAGTCCCACCATCCCGGGAATCAGTCTGGTGAATCTTCGCTGCACTCCCTCAATAGCAAGAATGTCCTTCCTCAAGTTCGGAGACCAAAACTGTACACTATACTCCAGGTGTGGCCTCACCAAGGCCCTGTACAACTGTAGCAACACCTCCCTGCCCCTGTACTCAAATCCCCTTGCTATGAAGGCCAACATGCCATTTGCTTTCTTAACCACCTGCTGTACCTGCATGCCAACCTTCAATGACTGATGTACCATGACACCCAGGTCTCGTTGCACCTTCCCTTTTCCTAATCTGTCACCATTCAGATAATAGTCTGTCTCTCTGTTTTTACCACCAAAGTGGATAACCTCACATTTATCCACATTATACTTCATCTGCCATTCATTTGCCCACTCACCTAACCTATCCAAGTCACTCTGCAGCCTCATAGCATCCTCCTCGCAGCTCACACTGCCACCCAACTTAGTGTCATCCGCAAATTTGGAGATACTACATTTAATCCCCTTGTCTAAATCATTAATGTAAATGTAAACAGCTGGGGCCCCAGCACAGAACCTTGCGGTACCCCACTAGTCACTGCCTGCCATTCTGAAAAGTACCCATTTACTCCTACTCTTTGCTTCCTGTCTGACAACCAGTTCTCAATCCACGTCAGCACACTACCCCCAATCCCATGTGCTTTAACTTTGCACATTAATCTCTTGTGTGGGACCTTGTCGAAAGCCCTCTGAAAGTCCAAATATACCACATCAACTGGTTCTCCTTAGTCCACTTTACTGGAAACATCCTCAAAAAATTCCAGAAGATTTGTCAAGCATGATTTCCCTTTCACAAATCCATGCTGACTTGGACCTATCATGTCACCATTTTCCAAATGCGCTGCTATGACATCCTTAATAATTGATTCCATCATTTTACCCACTACTGAGGTCAGGCTGACCGGTCTATAATTCCCTGTTTTCTCTCTCCCTCCTTTTTTAAAAAGTGGGGTTACATTGGCTACCCTCCACTCCATAGGAACTGATCCAGAGTCAATGGAATGTTGGAAAATGACTGTCAATGCATCCGCTATTTCCAAGGCCACCTCCTTAAGTACTCTGGGATGCAGTCCATCAGGTCCTGGGGATTTATCGGCCTTCAATCCCATCAATTTCCCCAACACAATTTCCCGACTAATAAAGATTTCCCTCAGTTCCTCCTCCTTACTAGACCCTCTGACCCCTTTTATATCTGGAAGGTTGTTTGTGTCCTCCTTAGTGAATACCGAACCAAAGTACTTGTTCAATTGGTCTGCCATTTCTTTGTTCCCCGTTATGACTTCCCCTGATTCTGACTGCAGGGGACCTACGTTTGTCTTTACTAAACTTTTTCTCTTTACATACATATAGAAACTTTTGCAATCCGCCTTAATTTTCCCTGCAAGCTTCTTCTCGTACTCCATTTTCCCTGCCCTAATCAAACCCTTTGTCCTCCTCTGCTGAGTTCTAAATTTCTCCCAGTCCCCGGATTCGCTGCTATTTCTCGCCAATTTGTATGCCACTTCCTTGGCTTTAATACTATCCCTGATTTCCCTTGATAGCCACGGTTGAGCCACCTTCCCTTTTTTATTTTTACGCCAGACAGGAACGTACAATTGTTGCAATTCTTCCATGCGGTCTCTAAATGTCTGCCATTGCCCATCCACAGTCAACCCCTTAAGTATCATTCGCCAATCTATCCTAGCCAATTCACACCTCATACCTTCAAAGTTACCCTTCTTTAAGTTCTGGACCATGGTCTCTGAATTAACTGTTTCATTCTCCATCCTAATGCAGAATTCCACCATATTATGGTCACTCTTCCCCAAGGGACCTCGCACAATGAGATTGCTAATTAATCCTCTCTCATTACACAACACCCAGTCTAAGATGGCCTCCCCCCTAGTTGGTTCCCCATAAGCATAATAGAAATCCCCAAATAAATAACATTTCACAACACTGAAATAAAAGTAAATGATCACAGGTTCGAAATGAATTAAAATACCCTTTAATTAAACATTTAAAATTAAAATGTAATTTAAAAGAAAATAAATGTAATAATTTTTAAATGGGACAAAATTTACCTAAACTCATTTTAAATATAAGTCAATGTTTAAATCATTTAAAAAAATTATTTTAATATTTATTTTAACCCTTACGCTGGTAAAAGAAGGTTCTATGCCTGCTTTTACCAGGCATAAGAGTTTTGTGGGTATTCACTGGGCAGTACATAAGAAATAGGAACATAAGAATTAGGAGCAGGAGTAGGCCATTTGGTCCTTCGAGCCTGCTCCGTAGACCAACTCCGTGCCAGCGAAAGTGAATTTACAGCAGATGCGGTGGATTTGTCTAAGCGAAACTTGACAGATTGCAAGTTCTGGGTTTTCGCGCATGCGCAGTGTATGTGTCAACCCAAAACTTGCGGGGCCATTCTGAAGGCCTCCGACAGTGTACTAACTCTAACTATGAGGCATGGAATTACAAGCCTGTACCTGTAGGGAACAGAACTACTGGATTCCTTAATTATAACGTTGGGCCATGGAAATAGCAAAGGCCAGCCTTGTGACACAAGGTGAATGTGTGAGGTAGATTTTCTGATATTCACCGGAGGCATGTGGCTGTGGGCACAGTACATTCATTAAATCTTTATTCATGATAGTGCTGACTTTCGTAATGAAGTGGTTATGTGTGTAATGCTTAGCCTGGACAAGCTTGTTTCAAGAATTAACCTGATTTTATCCAAGTCTTTTACACGTCCTTATTTGAACACCATTGACAACAATAGACAAAGAATGTAGCCTTTTGAGTACTGAAGAACCTTTTCAGCTTTCAAACTTCAAATTGCAAAAGTGGTCATTTTGACTTTGCCGATAGTGTAAAGCTGACGATGTCGGTCAGCTGCCTGTTATATATCTCTCCCGATTTTCATTTCCACTGGAAATATTCATGGGAGAGATATATAACAGCGGCTGATCTGACAGCACATGTTTTACACTGTCGGCCAGTGTCAAACTTAACCCCCAAAGTTTATTTTTATGTCACCCACAAAGTGTTTTCAAATCCTTCTATGGCCTCACCCCTCCCTGTCTCTGTAAATTCCTCCAGCCCCACAATCCTCCATCTCTGGCCTCTTGAGCATCCTCCAATTCCCTCGCCCACCATTGGCAGCTATGCCTTCAGCTGTCAAGGCCCTGAGCTCTGGAATTCCCTCTTTAAACCTCTCCGCCTTTCTTTCCTCCTCTAAGACTCTCCTTAAAACCTATTTCTTTGACCAAGCTTTTGTCTTGGTGCCAATTTCTGTCTGATTACGCTCTCTGAAGGGCCTTGGGACATTTTACGATATTAACGATGTTATAAATGCAGGTAGTTGTTGTTTCTTTTTGGGGCTTTAATGACTGGACTCACATACAAAAATATGGAGAAATGCATGACACAGATGGGGAAATGAAAGAGCAAAACAGATTAATCACGCAAATGACAAAAAAGCACATAATATATTTTGCAATGTAATTCTTCGTGCAGAACAAGAAGCTGGCAATCATACAAACAAATACAGTGTTTGACTTCTGAGAGGATCCATGTGGATGTCTGAAAATTCAGTTCACGGTGACGTCTACTGCCACTGGTAGTGCATCACCGATGGTTGGTTGCCTTTGCAGGCCTTCATAGACCAGGTGGCACACCTCAGCCACAGCTTCCCTGATGAACCTGAGCTCCCTATATATTGCCCCTCTGCAATGCCCAAGTCGCTGATTCTACTACGGTACACCAGTTGTCTGGGGTAGTACCTCCTTTCAGTTATGCACCTCCGATGCCCCCTGTACTCCCTGATTGTTCTTTCCTCCTGCTCCTCTGCACTATTCACTTTGTTCACTGTTGTGTTGATACTTCAAAATCTTGCCCTTCATTAAAAGCACAAACACTAGGACTGACCTGGAGTAAATAGTCACTTTGAGATTTGACTCTGTGCAGCTACAAAATGCTGAACAAACTTATCACTAATGTCAAGGACTTAACAGGTAAAGCATGCCATTTGTTTTCACTCACATATCACTTATTGAGGGTAATCTTGACTTTGTGCAATAGTGTCAAACAGATGATGATGAATCAGCAACCCTTTTCACATCTCTCCCAATTTTTATTTTCAGAAATTAAAATCAGGAGAGATGGAAAATGGGCTGCCGACTCGCTATCCACCCATTTTAAACTATCTCACAAAGTCAAAGTTAAAATTACCCACATTGTTTGTTAATCTATTTTTGGAAAGGGAGAAATGTTAAGAACAGTACTACACATGCTTGTAGTCCATTAGTTCTTTTTACTCATCTCTATTTTTTCTTCAAAAGTTGCAGAAAGTGCAGCCTTTACTATATTTCTACTCTTAGTGTAGAAATGTGGTGTGACAGGTAAAGAGTTAAATCATATTGTGAAAATCTTGTAGCAGCCAAGCTAGAACAAATCAGACTTGTTTACGCCATGTTACCCCATTGTGGCTGCCGGTGTTGGTTCAGTTATTTAAGGTTTAAGAACCTGGAACCGATGCAGTGTGGATTTTCCTGACCACAGCGCTCACTAGAGACTTACTTTGGATGGCAGCCATCACAAATATGCAGAGTTGAAGAGTGTTTATTTAAATAAAAAAGAATATGCATTGGATTGTTTTACATATTTGGGAGAAAGTAAGTAAAGAAAAAGAAAGCATTTGCATTTATAGAGCATTTTTCATAACCTTAGGATGTCCCAAAGCACTTTACAGCCAATGAAGTACTTTGAAGTAAAGTGGTAAACTGTTGTAATGTAGGAAATTTTGACTATGTGTGATGGTGTAAAACAGGCAATATCAATTCAACCACCCATTATTCTGGCCTCTAACTCTGGCCTCTTGAGCATCCCCGAGTTTAATTGCTCCACCATTGGTGGCTGTGTTTTCAGCTGCCAAGACCCTAGACTCTGGTTGTCCCTCCCTAAACCTCTCCACCTCTCTACCTCTCTTTCCTCCTTAAAGTCACTCCTTAAAGCCTATCTTTACCAGGCTTTTGGTCATTTGTCCTTATGTGGCTCGGTGTTAAATTTTGTTTTATAACGCTCCTGTGACGCATCTTGGGACGTTTTACGACTTTAAAAGTGGTAGAAATATATATATATTGCTACTGGTGTTATTCATCTCTCTCGATTGAAGCCAATGGAATTGAAAATCGGGAGTGATATACAATGGGTGGCTGGTTCGATATTGCCCATTTTACAATATCACACAGTCAAAATTACCCCCAATGACTTCTGACTTAACATCATGAAGGGATGGAGGTTTTATTTCAAAGGCATTTCTTCTGTGTGATTTTGTCAAGTATTTATTGAATTTAAAAAGATGGCAAGTCCGTAAACAAGATTCTCCTTCGTGAGGTACAAAATTATGGTTGTTTTCACAAGCAAGCATATACATCACTTGGAGAATGTTTGCTTTACATAAACTTAAGCATTACAGGCCCACCTGAACCAGCCAAAACACTCCGAAATATACAGATTCCTGCTTTAACATGATGATATGGACTTGACGGGAAGGAATCTGAATATAGTCTGAATGAGTCCTGTACATAGACTTAATTAGCAATGTTGTGAATGGATTTGGGTTCTAAATAAAATTGAAGAGAAACCATTTTTTTTATAGCAAAATCATAAAACGCTGGAAAGACTCAGCAGGTCAGGCAGCATCCATGAGAGAGAAACAGAGTTAACGTTTCAGGTCTTTTGTTTCGGATCCCAGCGTTCACAGTATTTTGCTATTGTCATTCTTTTTATAAAATTACCAACACCATCTTTATTTCAGCAGCAAACTTTCCAACTTGCTGTCTACCTACCTAAATCTCAACCAACAACTTACAAAATGAATGGCAGCATTACCTCCATGACTAGCTCCCAATGTTGGACCCATATGTAATCATTCAATAAGATCCTAGAGATTACTGTTGGTATTATTGGTGGATGAACATTGAACACAATCATATGACATTCCTCTATCTGCTATTTTAACACAAACTTTAACCTGTTTATTTTAAATGGGTTAATGCCTCTATTAAAGTAGTGGACAAAGGAATATCTCACGAACACCTTGGCTGTGAAATTGGAAGGTTTAGCGCTGGCCGTTAAGGCCAGTTTTACAGTAAAAATGGTGGTCGCCTCGCTTCTGCCCGCTTCTGGCACAGAATGCGGCAATTGCCATTTTGGGCAGGTTGGCAGCACTGCCATTGCCTGCGCTCACTGCCCACATTTAAACGATACAGATCGTGACCGCAATTGGCATGCAACACCTGAATTGATGCACAATCTGTGATTTTCGACGTCGCTGCTCTTGATATCGCCCACTCCTAACCACGCATGGAAGAACATGCGCACAGCAATACAACAGAGATGCTGCCAGTGCTTCTTAAAAGGCCACGCACAACTTTCAGGTAAGTTTAGATTTTTGCTTTTGGACTGACTTCTTTACATTTTATTGGAGTAGTAGCTTGGTGCAACATATTTAGGAAGTTAAGAACATGTGTGGGGAGTGCAGGGAGTGCTGCTGGACATTTGCAAGACTTCAGTCAGTCGAGGAGGCGGGAGCTCGGAGCAGCACGAGTCCGGGGTCGGTGAGAGGCCTATAAAGGCCAGCGGGAGTCGAGCAGTTCGAGCAGTCAGTCGAGGAGGCGGGAGCTCGGAGCAGCGCGAGTCCGGGGTCGGCGAGAGGCGTGCCGGTGCAGCTACAGGGAGAAGGCAAAAAAACAAAGGTGACGTCACAGCCTAGGGGGTAAGTGATTGGCTGGTGATTGGTGAGTAGTTTTTCTTTTTCTTCTTATATTGGTCAGTAACTTTTAACATTGTTATTACCAGTTTAAGTGTATCTAAGGGTTAAGACATGGCAGGAGAGCTCGGTCGGGTGTTATGCTCCTCCTGTACCATGTGGGAACTCAGGGACGCTTCCGGTGTCCCTGACGACTATGTGTGCGGGAAGTGTATCCGCCTCCAGCTCCTGACGGTCCGCGTTACGGAATTGGAGCTGAGGGTGGATTTACTCTGGAGCATCCACGATGCTGAGAATGACGTGAGTATCACGTGTAGTGAGTTGGTCTTACCGCAGGGAAAGGGTCCACAGCCAGATAGGGAATGGAAGACCAGCAGGAAGAGTAGAGCAAGGAAGGTAGTGCAGGGGTCCCCTGCGGTCATCCCCCTGCAAAACAGATACACCGCTTTGGGTACTGTTGAGGGGAATGACTCATCAGGGGAGGGCAGCAGCAGCCAAGTTCATGGCACCGTGGCTGGCTCTGCTGCACAGGAGGGCAAGAAAAACAGTGGGAGAGCGATAGTGATAGGGGATTCAATTGTGAGGGGAATAGATAGGCGTTTCTGCGGCCGCAACCGAGACTCCAGGATGGTATGTTGCCTCCCTGGTGCAAGGGTCAAGGATGTCTCGGAGCGGGTGCAGGACATTCTGAAATGGGAGGGAGAACAGCCAGTTGTCGTGGTGCACATTGGTACCAACGACATAGGCAAAAAAAGGGATGAGGTCCTACGAAACGAATTTAAGGAGCTAGGAGCTAAATTAAAAAGTAGGACCTCAAAAGTAGTAATCTCGGGATTGCTACCAGTGCCACGTGATAGTCAGAGTAGGAATCGCAGGATAGCGCAGATGAATACGTGGCTTGAGCAGTGGTGCAGCAGGGAGGGATTCAAATTCCTGGGGCATTGGGACCGGTTCTGGGGGAGGTGGGACCAGTACAAACCGGACGGTCTGCACCTGGGCAGGACTGGAACCAATGTCCTAGGGGGAGTGTTTGCTAGTGCTGTTGGGGAGGATTTAAACTAATATGGCAGGGGGATGGGAACCAATGCAGGGAGACAGAGGGAAACAAAAAGGAGCCAAAAGCAAAAGACAGAAAGGAGATGAGGAAAAGTGCAGGGCAGAGAAACCCAAGGCAAAGAACAAAAAGGGCCACTGTACAGCAAAATTCTAAAAGGACAAAGGGTGTTAATAAAACAAGCCTGAAGGCTTTGTGTCTTAATGCAAGGAGTATCCGCAATAAGGTGGATGAATTAATTGTGCAAATAGATGTTAACAAATATGATGTGATTGGCATTACGGAGACGTGGCTCCAGGATGATCAGGGCTGGGAACTCAACATTCAGGGGTATTCAACATTCAGGAAGGATAGAATAAAAGGAAAAGGAGGTGGGGTAGCATTGCTGGTTAAAGAGGAGATTAATGCAATAGTTAGGAAAGACATTAGCTTGGATGATGTGGAATCTATATGGGTAGAGCTGCAGAACACCAAAGGGCAAAAAACGTTAGTAGGAGTTGTGTACAGACCTCCAAACAGTAATAGGGATGTTGGGGAGGGCATCAAACAGGAAATTAGGGGTGCATGCAATAAAGGTGTAGCAGTTATAATGGGTGACTTTAATATGCACATAGATTGGGCTAGCCAAACTGGAAGCAATACGGTGGAGGAGGATTTCCTGGAGTGCATAAGGGATGGTTTTCTAGACCAATATGTTGAGGAACCAACTAGGGGGGAGGCCATCTTAGACTGGGTGTTGTGTAATGAGAGAGGATTAATTAGCAATCTCATTGTGCGAGGCCCCTTGGGGAAGAGTGACCATAATATGGTGGAATTCTGCATTAGGATGGAGAATGAAACAGTAATTTCAGAGACCATGGTCCAGAACTTAAAGAAGGGTAACTTTGAAGGTATGAGGCGTGAATTGGCTAGGATAGATTGGCGAATGATACTTAGGGGGTTGACTGTGGATGGGCAATGGCAGACATTTAGAGACCGCATGGATGAAGTACAACAATTGTACATTCCTGTCTGGCGTAAAAATAAAAAGGGGAAGGTGGCTCAACCGTGGCTATCTAGGGAAATCAGGGATAGTATTAAAGCCAAGGAAGTGGCATACAAATTGGCCAGAAATAGCAGCGAACCTGGGGACTGGGAGAAATTTAGAACTCAGCAGAGGAGGACAAAGGGTTTGATTAGGACAGGGAAAATGGAGTACGAGAAGAAGCTTGCAGGGAACATTAAGGCGGATTGCAAAAGTTTCTATAGGTATGTAAAGAGAAAAAGGTTGGTGAAGACAAACGTAGGTCCCCTGCAGTCAGAATCAGGGGAAGTCATAACGGGGAACAAAGAAATGGCGGATCAATTGAACAAGTACTTTGGTTCGGTATTCACTAAGGAGGATACAAACAACCTTCCGGATATAAAAGGGGTCAGAGGGTCTAGTAAGGAAGAGGAACTGAGGGAAATCTTTATTAGTCGGGAAATTGTGTTGGGGAAATTGATGGGATTGAAGGCAGATAAATCCCCAGGGCCTGATGGCCTGCATCCTAGAGTACTTAAGGAGGTGGCCTTGGAAATAGCGGATGCATTGACAGTCATTTTCCAACATTCCATTGACTCTGGATCAGTTCCTATGGAGTGGAGGGTAGCCAATGTAACCCCACTTTTTAAAAAAGGAGGGAGAGAGAAAACAGGGAATTATAGACCGGTCAGCCTGACCTCAGTAGTGGGTAAAATGATGGAATCAATTATTAAGGATGTCATAGCAGTGCATCTGGAAAATGGTGACATGATAGGTCCAAGTCAGCATGGATTTGTGAAAGGGAAATCATGCTTGACAAATCTTCTGGAATTTTTTGAGGATGTTTCCAGTAAAGTGGACAAAGGAGAACCAGTTGATGTGGTATATTTGGACTTTCAGAAGGCTTTCGACAAGGTCCCACACAAGAGATTAATGTGCAAAGTTAAAGCACATGGGATTGGGGGTAGTGTGCTGACGTGGATTGAGAACTGGTTGTCAGACAGGAAGCAAAGAGTAGGAGTAAACGGGTACTTTTCAGAATGGCAGGCAGTGACTAGTGGAGTGCCGCAAGGTTCTGTGCTGGGGCCCCAGCTGTTTACATTGTACATTAATGATTTAGACGAGGGGATTAAATGCAGTATCTCCAAATTTGCGGATGATACTAAGTTGGGTGGCAGTGTGAGCTGCGAGGAGGATGCTATTAGGCTGCAGAGTGACTTGGATAGGTTAGGTGAGTGGGCAAATGCATGGCAGATGAAGTATAATGTGGATAAATGTGAGGTTATCCACTTTGGTGGTAAAAACAGAGAGACAGACTATTATCTGAATGGTGACAGATTAGGAAAAGGGAAGGTGCAACGAGACCTGGGTGTCATGGTACATCAGTCATTGAAGGTTGGCATGCAGGTACAGCAGGCGGTTAAGAAAGCAAATGGCATGTTGGCCTTCATAGCGAGGGGATTTGAATACAGGGGCAGGGAGGTGTTGCTACAGTTGTACAGGGCCTTGGTGAGGCCACACCTGGAGTATTGTGTACAGTTTTGGTCTCCTAACTTGCTATTGAGGGAGTGCAGCGAAGGTTCACCAGACTGATTCCCGGGATGGCGGGACTGACCTATCAAGAAAGATTGGATCAATTGGGCTTGTATTCACTGGAGTTCAGAAGAATGAGAGGGGACCTCATAGAAACGTTTAAAATTCTGACGGGTTTAGACAGGTTAGATGCAGAAAGAATGTTCCCAATGTTGGGGAAGTCCAGAACCAGGGGTCACAGTCTGAGGATAAGGGGTAAGCCATTTAGGACCGAGATGAGGAGAAACTTCTTCACCCAGAGAGTGGTGAACCTGTGGAATTCTCTACCACAGAAAGTAGTTGAGGCCAATTCACTAAATATATTCAAAAGGGAGTTAGATGAAGTCCTTACTACTCGGGGGATCAAGGGTTATGGCGAGAAAGCAGGAAGGGGGTACTGAAGTTTCATGTTCAGCCATGAACTCATTGAATGGCGGTGCAGGCTCGAAGGGCTGAATGGCCTGCTCCTGCACCTATTTTCTATGTTTCTATGTTTCAGCTGTTAAACCAAGGCCTCTGAGAAGAGCACTTGCTTCAAGTCCTGGTGCTCTATTTGCAGTCCCCCTTAGGCTGCAGCATCGCATGGAGATGGAGCTGAGGCAGCAAAGGGGAAAAGCTGCTTACAGAGGGAGGAGCAAGCAGAAGAGGATGGTTTACATACAGTCAAGGTACATTCCTCTGAGGGGGAAAGGTCGGGCAACCAAAGCCAGAGTTCCCTGAATAATGAAAGAGATAGAGAGTAAGATGAAGTAGAAAAAGGGGGTGTATGACAGATGTCAAGTTGAGAATACAAGTAAGAACCAGGCTGAATATGGAAAGTTCAGAGGGGAAGTGTAAAAGGAAATAAGAGGGGCAAAGATAGAGTATGAGACTAGAGTGGCAGCTAACATAAAAGGGAATCCAAAAGTCTTCTTTTGATATATTAATAGTAAATGGGTAGTAAGAGCAGAGGTGGGATTGATTAGGGACCAAAATGGAGACCTACGCATGGAGGCAGAGGGTATAGCTGAGGTACTAAATGAGTACTTTGCATATGTCTTCACCAAGGAAGAGGATGCTGCCATAGACATAGTGAAGGAGGAGGTAGTGGAGACACTTGATCGGATAAAAATTGATAAAGAAGAGGTATTAGAAAGGCTGGCTACACTTACAGTAGATAAGTCACCAGGACCGTATGGGATACATCCTAGGATGCTGCGGGAAGTAAATTTGGAAATTGCAGAGGTACTGGCCATAATCTTACAATCCTTCTTCGATAAGGCACTGGTGCAAGAGGACTGGAGAATTGCAAATGTTATACCCTTGTTCAAAAAAGGGTGTGAGGATAAACCTATCAACTACAGGCCAGTCAGTTTAACTTTGGTTGTGGGGAAGCTTTTAGCAATGATTGTTAATTTTGTCCCAGACTGTCACTTGGACAAGTATGAATTAATAAAGGAAAATCAGCACAGATTTGTTGAAGGCAAATCGGGTTCAAGTAACTTGATTGAGTTTTTTGATGAGGTAACAGAAAGGGTAGCTGAGGGCAATGCAGTTGATGTGGTGCACATGGATTTCCAAAAGGTGTTTGATAAAGTGCCATTTAATAGAAAACATAGACAGGCTGGTGGAATGGGCAGACTCACAGCAGATGAAATTTACATTTTGGCAGGAAGCATGAGGAGAGGCAATATAAACTAAAGGGTACAATTCTAAAGGGGTGCAGGAACAGAGAGACCTGGGAGTATATGTGCACATATTGTTGAAGGTGGCAGGGCAGGTTGAGAAAGCGGTTAAAAAAAAGCTGACAGGATCCTGGGCTTCATAAATAGAGGCATAGCGCACAAAAGCAAGAAAGTTGTAATGAATCTTTATAAAACACTGGTCCGGTCTCAACTGGAGTATTGTGTCCAATTCTGGGCACCGTACTTTAGGAAGGATGTGAAGGCCTTAGAGAGGGTGCAGTAAAGATTAAGAGGGTGATTCCAGGGATGAGGGACTTCAGTTACGTGGATAGACTGGAGAAGCTGGGGTTGTCCTCCTTAGAGCAGAGAAGGCTGAGAGGAGATTTGACAGAGGTGTTCAAAATCATGAGGGGTCTAGACAGAGTAGATAGAGAGAAACTGTTCCCATTGGCGGAATCCTTGAGGAAGGCACAAGGGTCGGGTTGTGCTGAGGGATAAAGCAAGAGGTGCATGCTTACACCATGTGCAGCTTGTAAATCAGAAGATATTGTCGTATGTTGGCGAAGTTGGATTTGAGAAGAATTATAATATATGAGGATACCGGCATCTTGTATTCTTTCAGCCCCGCCACTGGCCAATTGCCCACTGTGGGTAGAAGACCTCTCTTCTAGTGTTGATCATCTGCGCAAAGCTGGAGTGCTGTGTCTGAGACTCTGGGTGCACTTTCCCTTGCCTGTTGAGCCATTTGTGTTAGTGCTGAAGCTCCTTTAGCATTTCTTATGTGCAGAAGGCAGTTCAGCTTTAAGAGATGGAGACTCTCTAGTTCTGATAGATTTTCTTTTCTGTGCAGAAGGAAGCTCAGCTTTCAGAGCTGCAGAGTGCCGAGTGCTGAAGGATTTTAAAATTTTTTGGGTGCAGAAAGCAGTTCAGCTTTAAGAGCTTGCGATTGCCTTGAAAAGGAGCTTTAAGTAAAGATAGCCTCGCTCCAGCCACGTGAACTTGGGCCCCCTGCTGAGCGCACAGCCTGTCAGCAGTGCCTTCATCAATAGGCTGTGCGCTCCTATCATGTTAATCGGCAGGGAGCATCAAATTGCTTTCTGCATGGG
The DNA here is from genome assembly GCF_044704955.1 of Pristiophorus japonicus. Taxonomy (NCBI): domain Eukaryota; kingdom Metazoa; phylum Chordata; class Chondrichthyes; family Pristiophoridae; genus Pristiophorus; species Pristiophorus japonicus. The sequence continues at coordinate 139,074,458 of NC_091985.1, forward strand.
CGCGGGCATATCTCGCATTGCCGTGCCCACGCCCATTTTCGGGCCTTATCGAATTTCACCCCCGTAGAGTTACATAGAAACATAGAAACATAGAAAATAGGTGCAGGAGCAGGCCATTCAGCCCTTCTAGCCTGCACCGCCATTCAACGAGTTCATGGCTGAACATGAAACTTCAGTACCCACTTCCTGCTTTCACGCCATACCCCTTGATCCCCCGAGTACTAAGGACTTCATCTAACTCCCTTTTGAATATATTTAGTGAATTGGCCTCAACTACTTCCTGTGGTAGAGAATTCCACAGGTTCACCACTCTCTGGGTGAAGAAGTTTCTCCTTATCTCGGTCCTAAATGGCTTACCCCTTATCCTTAGACTGTGACCCCTGGTTCTGGACTTCCCCAACATTGGGAACATTCTTCCTGCATCCAACCTGTCCAAACCCGTCAGAATTTTAAACGTTTCTATGAGGTCCCCTCTCACTCTTCTGAACTCCAGTGAATACAAGCCCAGTTGATTCAGTCTTTCTTGATAGGTCAGTCCCACCATCCCGGGAATCAGTCTGGTGAATCTTCGCTGCACTCCCTCAACAGCAAGTATGTCCTTCCTCAAGTTAGGAGACCAAAACTGTACACAATACTCCAGGTGTGGCCTCACCAAGGCCCTGTACAACTGTAGCAACACCTCCCTGCCCCTGTACTCAAATCCCCTCGCTATGAAGGCCAACATGCCATTTGCTTTCTTAACCGCCTGCTGTACCTGCATGCCAACCTTCAATGACTGATGTACCATGACACCCAGGTCTCGTTGCACCTTCCCTTTTCCTAATCTGTCACCATTCAGATAATAGTCTGTCTCTCTGTTTTTACCACCAAAGTGGATAACCTCACATTTATCCACATTATACTTCGTCTGCCACGCATTTGCCCACTCACCTAACCTATCCAAGTCACTCTGTAGCCTCATAGCATCCTCCTCGCAGCTCACACTGCCACCCAACTTAGTGTCATCCGCAAATTTGGAGATACTACATTTAATCCCTTCGTCTAAATCATTAATGTATAATGTAAACAGCTGGGGCCCCAGCACAGAACCCTGCGGTACCCCACTAGTCACTGCCTGCCATTCCGAAAAGTACCCATTTACTCCTACTCTTTGCTTCCTGTCTGACAACCAGTTCTCAATCCACGTCAGCACACTACCCCCAATCCCATGTGCTTTAACTTTGCACATTAATCTCCTGTGTGGGACCTTGTCGAAAGCCTTCTGAAAGTCCAAATATACCACATCAACTGGTACTCCTTTGTCCACTTTATTGGAAACATCCTCAAAAAATTCCAGAAGATTTGTCAAGCATGATCTCCCTTTTACAAATCCATGCTGACTTGGACCTATCATGTCACCATTTTCCAAATGCGCTGCTATGACATCCTTAATAATTGATTCCATCATTTTACCCACTACTGAGGTCAGGCTGACCGGTCTATAATTCCCTGCTTTCTCTCTCCCTCCTTTTTTAAAAAGTGGGGTTACATTGGCTACCCTCCACTCGATAGGAACTGATCCAGAGTCAATGGAATGTTGGAAAATGACTGTCAATGCATCCGCTATTTCCAAGGCCACCTCCCTAAGTACTCTGGGATGCAGTCCATCAGGCCCTGGGGATCTAGCGGCCTTCAATCCCATCAATTTCCCCAACACAATTTCCCGACTAATAAAGATTTCCCTCAGTTCCTCCTCTTTAATAGACCCTCTGACCACTTTTATATCCGGAAGGTTGTTTGTGTCCTCCTTAGTGAATACTGAACCAAAGTACTTGTTCAATTGGTCTGCCATTTCTTTGTTCCCCGTTATGACTTCCCCTGATTCTGACTGCAGGGGACCTACGTTTGTTTTTACTAACCTCTTTCTCTTTACATACCTATAGAAACTTTTGCAATCCGCCTTAATGTTCCCTGCAAGCTTCTTCTCGTACTCCATTTTCCCTGCCCTAATCAAACCCTTTGTCCTCCTCTGCTGAGTTCTAAATTTCTCCCAGTCCTCAGGTTCGCTGCTATTTCTGGCCAATTTGTATGCCACTTCCTTGGCTTTAATACTATCCCTGATTTCCCTAGATAGCCACGGTTGAGCCACCTTCCCTTTTTTATTTTTACGCCAGACAGGAATGTACAATTGTTGTAATTCATCCATGCGTTCTCTAAATGTCTGCCATTGCCCATCCACAGTCAACCCCTTAAGTATCATTAGCCAATCTATCTTAGCCAATTCATGCCTCATACCTTCAAAGTTACCCTTCTTTAAGTTCTGGACCATGGTCTCTGAATTAACTGTTTCATTCTCCATCCTAATGCAGAATTCCACCATATTATGGTCACTCTTCCCCAAGGGGCCTCGCACAATGAGATTGCTAATTAATCCTCTCTCATTACACAACACCCAGTCTAAGATGGCCTCCCCCCTAGTTGGTTCCTCGACATATTGGTCTAGAAAACCATCCCTTATGCATTCCAGGAAATCCTCCTCCACCGTATTGCTTCCAGTTTGGCTAGCCCAATCTATGTGCATATTAAAGTCACCCATTATAACTGCTGCACCTTTATTGCATGCACTCCTAATTTCCTGTTTGATGCCCTCCCCAACATCACTACTACTGTTTGGAGGTCTGTACACAACTCCCACTAACGATTTTTGCCCTTTAGTGTTCTGCAGCTCCACCCATATAGATTCCACATCATCCAAGCTAATGTCTTTCCTAACTATTGCATTAATCTCCTCTTTAACCAGTAATGCTACCCCACCTCCTTTTCCTTTTATTCTATCCTTCCTGAATGTTGAATACCCCTGGATGTTGAGTTCCCAGCCCTGATCATCCTGGAGCCACGTCTCCGTAATCCCAATCACATCATATTTGTTAACATCTATTTGCACAATTAGTTCACCCATGAATATCGGCAATCGGTAAGCTTTGCTAAATATGGTGGAGTTTTGCTCAATAATCTTCGTGGATCAGAAGTATTTAAGTAGAACATTGCCTCAGGAGGTTCAATGAGTGTAATAAAGTATGGAAAAGGGTGGATTATACAAGGTTTGTGAACAGAGCAGTCTTGATGGGCCAAATGGTCCTTTTTATTTAATTGCTTCTTAGAGCTACTTTTGTGTCAGCTTTGGTGAGTAACCCTGTAACCTTCGAGAGTGCTGTCCCAGTTCTTGATGGTTGAGAGCATTTACCAGGACAATAGATTGAGGGAGATGTTGACTTTTTGGCGATGGAGGCCCCCCCCCATCATTTTGAGGCTCCGGCTTCATTTAAACTCGGCAGATGAGGTGAGGGCTGCAAACAGGCATCCCAATGCAACTCGCTGGATTGAAACCCGAAAATCGGGCCGGAGTTGCCGCCAGTAAGGAAAGTTCGGGGGGGAGGAGGGGTGGCAGTAAAGGGGCAGCAGCAGCCCAAATTATTTTTGTAGGCCCCAGAGGAGCACCACCGCACTCTTGAACACTTACCTTTAGAGGACCGCTTCCTTTGCATCGCCCATGTGACTGATCGGGACCAGTTGCTATCTAAAATGGCAATCGGGTGCTATTTACTTCATGGGACCCCAATTTCCATATTAAAAGGGTATCGCTTTGGACACCTGACGGTAGGTCCCTTTCAAAATAAAGCCGCTGGCAATGCCAGTGTTAGAGGGTGCTGAGCACCTCGAGTCTCGTCGCCGAGAGCATGCAGAAAACAAGCACAGGCAGCGGAAGGAGCGTATGGCAAACAAGATTCCCCACCCACCCTTTCCTTCAACCACTGTCTGTCCGACCTGTGACAGAGACTGTAATTCCTGTATTGGACTGGTCAGTCACCTGAGAACTCACTTTTAGAGTGGAAGCCAGTCTTCCTCGATTTTGAGGGACTGCCAATGATGATGATGATGATGAGCGCGGTGGGAAGACACCATTACCAACCCATTAACATCGAGCGAGTGGACTGAATATCGACTCCTAAATCTTTAAGTTACAAATAGAATTCAAAGCGATATCTTTGAGGGGGCCCAATTAGGTTGCCGTAGTTTGACGGCTAAAGGAATATTAAGGAGGAGAAGCAAAACGGTGGAGTAGTACTTCGTCTTCACCACCTGGGCAGTTACCTGGCGCTGTGGATCGCCTGCCTGTTATAGAGCCTGCCCGGTTTTCATTACATTGAATGGAATGACAATCAGGCGGGTGCTATTCCACTGGAATACTGCCTATGTCTTCTAAAACATCTCTTTTGAAAAACACTGAATTTAAAATCTAACTGCCAAAATATCTAAGTTGGAGGTGCAAAACACTGTTCTTTAAATATAATATTGCAGGAGCTTGCAGCAAAAAACAGAACGTGCATCAAAAAAACACAAAATCCAACAGCATTTGTAGAAGGGGGAAAAAAGGCAGTTTTAGTTACCTGAATCCTTGCCTGAAATATTGGCCTGTCCTTTCTCTTTACAGATGTCTTTTCTTTAATTTAACTATAAGGAGACATTGCTCCAGTGTCATCAAGCGAAACAAACAAATGTGACTCTTTTTAAAAGGCCACAACTAATCGAAAACAAAATCAGGAAACCAAGGAAACATTTCAAATTGAATATTAATATTATCGTCCGTGTTGACTGTCACGGAAAGACCTAAGTGTTCTTTACTGATGCTGATGGACTTGTTGTGTAACTGCAGCATTCGCTGCTTTTATCTCAGATTTCCAGTTTCTTTAGATTTATATATCCTATTGCGATGCAACATTGTTTCAAATCTGGTAGCTGACTCTCGCCTGCTTTTACACTTGCCCGTCCATTTTATTCCTAAAATCAACACTCCAGTTTTGGCAAACTGTGTAAACATGCCAGTAAATAGTTAATAAAACCACTTAACTCACTGGCTATCTACAGTCCATTACATGTCCCTCCCATTCTTCCTGTGTAGATCATTAATTCTTGCACTTTTGACTGGTTTCCCACCTTTTATACACTAATACATTTGCTTCATCATTTATCGAACGCATGAATGCAGCTCTCGATTCGCCTTCTATTTATATTGGAACTGACTATTTGTACTGCACTTTTTCGGTCCTTCTGCACCTGCGTCCCCTCGAGACTCTGCTCCCCGATGCCTCCCGCTCGAAACCGGAACCGGAAATGGGACTCCGGCCTCGTTGTTGATCCTTCACGATCCCGGGTTGTAGCTGCTGATCCTCCGCGAGCCTGCACCAGTCCGGCCACGTTGTTGAAGCGGCGGGGTGGTGTGGAAATGTATTTTTATCTCAGCTGTATCACACTGTATTTTGTACCCTTTTTGATATAAAACAAAATGGAGTCCTGGTCCTTCCAGAAATTTCTGCAACAGACAGTCTGTTTGCATAAACAGCTAAACCCGGCTTGAAACGGCTGATAGCTAATCAATAGCCACCAGACAACTTGGAGACAAGTCCTGCTGAGACAAGTACCACCCATGATGCTTTCCAAATATCCATTGCAGCACTAGCTCCACTCCCCCCACCTTTTTCCGAGATACTCAAACCATCAGCCATTATCTCTTGTACAGACCTCATCCATTTCATGCAAAAAGATAACTGACCAGGAAACTGGACAATCCTGACACAATGCAATGTTGCTAATAGCTCATTACCACAGTCTCATCGAGTAATGGCTGACTGGCCAACTAATAACCCTGACAAAAGGAAATATTTGGAAACCATGTCAGGACAAAGATGTAGTAATTAACTCTTTCTCTGTATTCACTGACTGCAAGACAAAGCCAATACACAGGAAGAGGCCATAACTTGGGTTTCGTGAAATTGTACCATTTTGAAGGTGTTCACTTAGCCGTTGACTGAGTGAGACTTTTCCCTTGCTAGCAAGTAAAATTAAAGGAACATCTGCCGGGGCTGAAGGTGTCTCAGTCGTATATTGTGAGTCGAGATTTTGACAGTTACTTCTTGGAGGTTCCACCGAGATCGCTTACTCTCTACCCTGTGAGTAAAACAGATGCGGGCATAGTGCCTCTTCAGTGAAGGGCTTCACTGGCCAGAATAAGGTGAGCCTTTTGCTCACAAGAGGTTTCTTCACTGTTGAATCGCATATGTAATCTGTTGTCCACAGGGGAGGTACTGCGATCTACGAGACTCGACATTTGAGAGCTAAAGTTATTTTTGTGATCATTTCTTTCTCAGCTTGCAAGCAGAAGGGATCTGGTCCTGGAAATATTTTGAAACAGCCCAGGGAGATTTTCATTAGGAAAACGGTTCTTATGTGATAAGATTAGGAAAACGGTTCTTAGGTGATAAGATTAGGGGGGAAAAAGCGCTAATCAATCAAGGGTTCTTATGTGATCAGAGTTTAGGTAATGGGACCATAAGTTTTATACGTTTTATTAGGATAAGTTAAGGACTCGGTCTGTAGTGGCGTACAACGCAGACTGAGAATTGATTAATTGTTTAGATAGAGTTTAAGGTTATGATTTGTATACTCACGTGAATGTTGTTTGTTCTAGTTGTCCTTGTTATACTGTTGTGTTCAATACCTTTGTGCGACATTGCAATTAGAGAAACGGGAAAAGTCACTAGGGAAAATTGTGATTCGGAAAAACAAGGATTGATTGAGAAAAGAAACAGTAACTGATTGATCAATTATGGTTGGTTCGTGCCAACATCTCTCACACACCCAGACTGAGCCCGCATTAAGAGCCTTTTCAGGCCACGTGACGGCCAAGAGAAGTGGGCGTAGAGAACTTGGTTGGCCGAAAGGATTGTGAGATCAGAAACTGTGGAAAATCTTAATCATCCAGAATGGGTGCCGGAGCAAGTAAAACAGAAAAAAAGGGCACATCAGCCTATTTTATGCTCCAGAATTGTGGTCAGTCTTCAATTGACCACCCAAAATAAATAATGGGTAAAGTGGACTAAGGGTGAAAACAGGCCATTTCCACCCGATGGTTCATTTAATTTAGAGAGAACAACATGTCTAGAGGAGTGTGTTATAAACAGAGACCCAGGTAGAAGAGGTAAAGGAAAAAAAAGAGAAAGTAATAGAAAAGGTCTGGGTTCCGATTCTTTAAGCCCACGTAAAATTAACAGAGGAAGTAAATCAATATGTAAGAAAAAAGAAGAACCTGATAGTGACTTATGGATCCAAAAATAGAGCTGGCCAAACAATAAGCGTTGTTGAATGAAGAGAGACTTTTGTGAATGTCTGTCTTTGAATGAGAGTGCTTGTGTGTTTTTTGTTGACTGCGGAACTTTTTATGTGTCTGAAAGCCTGTTTGAAAAGGTGGTGGAACTGCCTGTTTGTTTTAGCTCCACCCACTTTTACAAACAGAGTGAAGGTTTTTTAACCCTTCGTAGTGTTGTCCTGTATGTGGAAAGTTTAAGACATTTTAAGTTAGAAACACAGGTGTGGATTTATTCAGATGAGAAGTTACGGAGCTAGGAAATGCACAAGGGATAGGTTTGTTGAGACATGGTCCCAGTCGTTAAAAAAAGAGAATTTATTTGACACGCTCACTTACTTGTCAAAAGAAGACACGCAATCATTGATTACATTGTGTTGAAAGACATAAATTTAGTCTAGGAATGAGATAAAGAACGGGGAAGGGAAGTTGTAATGCCTTTTTTTTTTAAAGTCTGCGTGGGCCTCTCGAGGCTGCAGGCTGGGAGAGTACCCTCCCATTGTCCTTTGTGTAAAACCTTGACACGAAAGCTTTCAGTTCAGTAAGAAGATTTTTAAATAAAAGATTGGCAGTATAATATTTGAATTGGGATTTTGAGATATTTCAGGTGATTCTCCTTGATAAACATTTTGGGTGTATTGGAAAAATCTTGGGTTTGGAAGCCTTTTAATAAAATTATAAAACAAGTACTTTGTATTCTGTGATCTGTGAATCACTATAAGCATAAATGAGAAGTCTGTGTAACACACCGATTCTTCCGGTTCAGAAGACCAAAAGTGACAAATGGAGGTTTGTCCAAGACCTACGAGCTGTGAATGAATCCACTATATTCTCACAATGCTTAAAGAAGGATTTGGAATTACGTATCCCAGAATGCTTTCCAGAATCTTAAGCAGTCCCTCACTTCAGCACCAGCCTTGGGATTACCAGATTACACTAAGCCATTCAATTTATTCGTTCATCACAAGTCGGGTTTTGCACAATTTGTTTTGACTCAGTTGCATGGGGACAGGCAGCGACTGATAGTGTATTTCAGTGCCCAACTAGACCCAGTGGCAAGCAGACTACCAGGATGTCTTCCTTGATTGGCAGCAGCTTATTACGCTATACAACAGGCTCAGACAATAACTCTAAATCATCAAACCATTCTATACATCCCACACTCTGTCGAGATTTTACTTACTAAATGTGCCACCCCACACCTAACTTCTGCAAGAACCACTAAATATGAAGTTGAATTGTTATCAAATCCGAACCTTATCATTAAAAGATGTACCACCTTAAATCCAGCCATTCTACTCCCCACGGAAGAAGATGGCGATACCCATTCATGTGAAATGGTAACCGAATTAGTGACTAAACCACGTATCAATTTAACAGATGTACCGATGTGTAACCCTGATCTAGTGTACTATGTTGACGGATCAGCCTTATGAAATGATAGAGGCCAACCTAGAGCGGCTTATGCAGTTGTAACCCAGGTTAATGTTATCGAAACATCCTCTCTTCCAGACTCCTTTTCAGCCCAACAAGCCGAATTGTTTGCGTTAACTCAAGCCTGTATTCTGGCTGAAGGACAAACAGTTAGTATCTACAATGACTCCAGGTATGCTTTAGGGTATCACATGACTATGGACAAATTTGGAAACTTTGCGGGTACCTGACTTCTTCAGGAACCACTATCAAAAATGCAGAACAAGTAGAAAATCTCCTGCGAGCCATTCAATGCCCCTTGAAACTTGCCATTATCAAATGCCAAGCACATACAGGCCAGTCGAATGAGGTGGCACTTGGGAACGCCAGAGCTGATAATGCAGCTAAGTCAGTAGCTCTGTCAAAAGGGGGGATGCAGGTGTCATTGTTCCCACTAAGGAAAAATAATTGCTCAGACCCGCCACCCACTATTAATGATGTGCTGGCCTTTCAGACACAGGCCAGTACGGAGGAGGTATTGACCTGGACGAAGGATCAATGTTATAAAAATCCAAAAGGAATATGGGTTCACCATGGCGACCGCGTGGTGGCACCCAAATCCTTACTTCCATGGATTGCCCGATGTGTTCATACATTCACACGTGTGGGCAAAGGGGGTGGTGGCAGATTATACTTTGGCAACTTGGTATGCACCAGGCATTTCGGCAATTGCAAAACAAATCTGTGAAAATTGTGTTACCTGTCAGACAATGAATCCGGGTAAGACGGAAAAAGTAGAATCTGCCTCCCACCCAAATCCAGTCGGGCCTTTTGTACATTTACAAATGGATTTTATTGAATTACCTATGTGTATGGGATTCAAGTATGTATTAGTTATTGTAGATGTGTTCTCGAGATGGATTGAAGCCTTTCCATGTAAAAAGGCCGATGCCACTACTGTTGCTAAATGTTTGTTAAAAGAAATCGTACCGCGCCTCGGAATTCCTGCTAAGCTTTCTAATGATAACGGGTCACATTTCACGGGAACTGTTATAAGAGAAATGTGTAAAGCTTTACAGATTAACCAACATTTTCATTGCAGTTACCATCCACAATCAGCTGGACTTGCTGAACGATATAATGGAATGCTTAAAAATAAGCTGGCAAAACTATGCAATGACACTGGACTGAAATGGAAAGAACTGCTGCCCTTAGCCTTGATGGTGATGCGATCTGCAACCAACAGAACAACAGGCCTGTCACCACATGAGATAGTTATGGGATGTCCTCAACGACTACCTTTTACGGCACCATTTACTGCAAAACAAATGGACATCCACAAAATGGAGGAAACTATGTTGAATTATTGTATTGCACTAACCAAATGTATTTCCAGCTTTCATTCGCAGATAAAAGAAGCTCAAGTCAAGCCAGCGGAAGGGAAGTGTCATAACCTGGAGCCCGGGGAATTCATTTACATCAAAATCTTTAAAAGAAAAAGCATTCTACAACCAAGATTTGAAGGACCATAACAGGTCTTGCTGGCGACTAATACTGCAATCAAGGTAAAGGAAAGACCAACATGGATCCATGCGTCCCATTACAAAAGGGCACCCGACCAGGAGGAAGGGAGGAAGGAACCAGAGGAACAGAAAAAGGAAGACTGAATAAGGAACTGTACGGACTATGGGGACTGATGGTGCTGGGCTTGACGGAGTTTTGCTTTGCATTATTGATTATACCAGGGGTACAGATATGCAAACGAAGGGAACTGCAGGTAAACATATTTATGGCGCTGAGTCATAAGTATGCTCAAGAAAGAAACTTGTCTAGTTGCTGGTTATGTTCCCATGTACCTGTCCACTCCGAAGGGGGTATTCCCCTAAGATCCGTCCCCTTTAACGAATCAGAGATGGTAGAATGGTTGATAGTGCAAAATAGGACAAACCTCACCAAGGTGTCAGAAACGAAGGATCTAACAGAATGGAGGTCAGCAGGATATAAACTTACAACCTTCCAGGGATGGTACCAGCCAAATTATAATAATAACCGTCAGCCACCCTTTCTAGGTATTACTCCCGGAATAGAGAATCCTGAAGGTATAATATGCCTAGTGAGTAATGAGACTAAAGGACCAGAAACGGGATGCAGCAAGTGTTCCCAAATGACTAAATGGCAAGCCACAACAAATCCCACTGATGGGAGAAAGATAGCAACTGTTATCTGAACGATGGTCCATAACAAAGCCTCAGGTGAAGGGAGGGACGGCGAGACCACTCGAGTATGGATGGCACGAAAGGACCAGGAGTTGATGTCCTATAATTGCACCTACTTTATTTGTGGCCATAAAGAGGACCCATGGTTACCAGCCAACTGTACAGGGATATGTAATACCTTTTATTAGATCAACAAAGATTCTAAGGGATGCCTATGGAAGTCATAGATTTAAACGGGATTTGACATGGCTAAATGAAATATGATGAAATGGTAGCTATTCGAACAGTGGCTCTCCAAAATCGTATGGCCTTAGACTATCATCTAGCCAAAGAAGGAGGGACATGCGCATTAATAGGTGGAGAATTGCTGTACCTATATCCCGGATAAGTCAGAAGAGATCGGCAGTCTAGCTTTATACATTAGGAAAAAGGTAATAGAGTACAAACAGACAGTTGGCCAGGACGGTACCACCTTGTGGGAGTGGGCATCGGGATGGTTGGGATCCCGAGGGAGATCTGTGGTACAGGGTTTGATCATATTCCTGCTGATAGTTTTCGCCCTATATCTTTTGTTTGTCTTGGTTAAGTGTTGCTGTGCCAAATTGGGAAAAACCGTGTTACCTACCGAGACCACGGCTAGTGTTATGGTAGCAACAACTACTGAAGGTTTTTGTTTGGAAATGGAAACAGAGATACTGTGCAAGATCAGAATGGATTAAGTTGTACTTGTGAAGGATAAAAGGGGGGAATGTGGAAATGTATTTTTATCTAAGCTGTATCACACTGTATTTTGTACCCTTTTTGATATAAAACAAAATGGAGTCCTGGTCCTTCCAGAAATTTCTGCAACAGACAGTTTGTTTGCATAAACAGCTAAACCGGGCTTGAAACGGCTGATAGCTAATCAAAAGCCACCAGACAGCTTGGAGACAAGTCCTGCTGAGACAAGTACCACCCATGGTGCTCTCCAATTATCCATTGCAGCACTAGCTCCACTCCCCCCACCTTTTTCCGAGATACTCAAACCATCAGCCATTATCTCTTGTACAGACCTCATCCATTTCATGCAAAAAGATAACTGACCAGGAAACTGGACAATCCTGATACAATGCAATGCCGGTAATAGCTCATTACCAGACTCTCATTGAGTAATGGCGGAGTGGGCAACTCATAACCCTGACAAAAGGAAATATTTGGAAACCATGTCAGGACAAGGTTGTAGTAATTAACTCTTTCTCTGTATTCACTGACTGCAAGACGGAGCCAATACACAGGAAGAGGCCATAACTTGGGTTTTTACTGTATAAATATCTCGTGAAATTGTACCATTTCGAAGGTGTTCACTTAGCCGTTGACTGAGTGAGACTTTTCCCTTGCTAGCAAGTAAAATTAAAGGAACATCTACCGGGCTGAAGGTGTCTGAGTCGTATATTGTGTGTCGGGGAGTGAAGCAGCGGGGCGGGGAGAGAGAGAGCTGAGCCGCTAGCCCCCGAGCCTCCGACCGGGCCCCAAGCCTCCTGTTGAGCCACGGCGGCAGCAAGTGGCAGGGCGAGAGAGCAAGCCTGAGGTGGGGGGGAGGTGAGAGAGAGAGCCTGGGGGGCGGAGAGGAGAGAGAGAGAGCCTGGGGGGGAAGGAGAGTGAGAGCCTTGGCGGGGGTGGGGGGAAGGGCGGGAGAGAGAGAGAGAGAGAGAGAGAGAGCCTGGGGGTGGGGGGAGAGAGAGACCCTGGGGGGCGGGGGGAGAGTGAGAGCGAGCCTGCGGAGGGTGGAGAGAGAGAGAGCCTGCGGGGGTGGTGGGAGGAGAGAGAGAGAGCTGGGAGGTTGGGGGTGTGTGGAGAAGAGAGTGACTGGGGGGATGGGGGGGTGGGGGGTGGGGAGTGAGAGTGAGGGAGCCTGGAGGGGCGGTGGCGAGAGAGAGAGCCTGGGGTGGGGGGGGAGTGAGAGAGAGCGAGTCTGGGAGTGGGGTGGGGGGTGGCGGGGGCAAGAGAGAGAGAGCCTGAGGGGGGAGTCGGGGAGACGAGAGAGAGAGCCTGGGGGGGTTGGGGGGAAGAGAGAGAGAGATCCTGGTGGGGTGCGGGGGTGAGACTTGGGGCGTGGTGGAGAGAGAAAGAGAGAGGGCTAGACTTTCCACTTCACATCGCTGGGCTAATGGCCATATATCACCCCAAAAGGGTTGATATCGCCCAAAAATGGAAAGTTGGGACACATCGCCGAGCTTATCGCCGACACATCACTTGGCGCAACTTTTGGCTCACTTCACCGAGGTGATTGCTGAGGTGATCGCCCACACATCACCCAGCTCAACTTTCGGCACATCGCCGGGCTGATCGCTTGCCGAGAACATCGCTGGAGAATAGTTGCTATTGCCTGGCCTTCCTCACAGAACTGGGCACTACGGACGCCATTTTGAGGAGGAAGACAAGAGGCCTCTTAAACAGGGGCTTAGATAGTTTGTGAATTATTTAAGGGTCTTTTAAAGATAGATACACTCACAATTAGACATTTTCTTATATTTATATAAATAAGTGACATTTCATACTTACTTGATCCGGCCTGGATATTGTTTAACAACAGTTGCACTAATGTTCTATTTTAACTTACGTTATTAGAAGACACTGCACAACAATTATAAAGTGAAATAAAATGGTTTTAATAAAATAACAACTTTGAACGTAATTTTTCAATTCCACACAGCAAAACACCCTCCCACCCCCACACCCCGCCCCAGCCACCCCCACACCCCACCCCAGCCAACCCTCCCCCCACCCCAACAGTGAAACGACAACACCAACAGTAAATGTGAACAATAGGAACAATATTAAAAAGATTGCACCCCCCTCCCTACCTGTGGCCACATTTACCTCCAGATCCTGCACCCCCCCCCCGTGTCATTACCTCACCCACCCGTTTTGGTCCTTGGGTATAGATGCGAAGCCGGCGTGCAGCTGGCGATGGCAAGATTTCCTGCCGTGGTGGGGGACATACTGGGACGATCACCCGTTGCGGGGCTGTTGGCGGGGAAGACAAAACAAGGGGATCGCCTTCCGAGTCAGGAGGTGGTGCATCCTCCTGACCTGCCTGTGTGCCGGTGCTTGTGTTCTCCGGAGCTCAGGGTGCAGCGCCGTGTACCGCCAAGAACGCATGCCGCATGGTTGGAGACGGAGATTCCACGCAACTCCAGGATCATCTGCTGCGTCACCTCTGCTTGGCGAGCAGACGCCCGGGAGAATTCCTGCGTGAACCCCACAAACACCTGGAGCTGCTTGCGCTGGATAACGACAGACTCCTCGCACGGTCGTGCCAGGCGCTCCACGCGGTGGTCCAGGGTAGGCCTTTGCTCAAGCCGCTGACCCGGCCTCCGTGGGATCTGCGACAGCACCAATGTGCGCCTTGTCATCTCCAACTGCATGCCGCTTGGTTCCGGTACCTCCTCAGTTGGGATCCCCATCGTGGCCGCAGGTTCCCCAGACAGAGGGATGCCAGGGGCATTCTCCTCTGTCTCCAGGTATTCCTCCTCGGGCTCGGTGGTCTCCTCCTCTTCACCACCCGTGGTGAATGACACATGCAGTGGGTCAGGTCCATGTGAGCGCCTGTCCTCCCCTTGCGCCTCTGGAGCTGGTAAAGCTGCAAGACACAATTGAGATTATTAAAGAAAGCATTGTTGCGCTGCGCTGGCATATGTAGGAGGAACAGCACTAATCCCATAAATGTGACCGAGAAACGTTACATATTAATGCATCATATGGTGGTATCTATGGCAGTACATTAATGTGGAAATCACTGCACCAGAGAGCTGTGGAGGCTGGATCAGTCACAGATAGACCGAATGATAAGGGAGTGAGGGTTTATGGGGTGCGGACAGAGAAGGGGACAGATGGCCAGATGGACTGCTCTTATGTTGTCGACCTGAGCATGGCAGAGAGTTGCACAGAGGCTGCATGCATAACATGACATCATTCGTCTATGATATGAGAATGAAATGATGTCACATAGCTCGTACACTGTTTGACACATTACTCACGTGGCGCATGCGAAGGTCCGGCAACACACCGGGTGGTGACCACTCGACTGTGGGTCCCCACTAGTGCTGCAGCAGGTTCCTCCAGGCCGGTGAAGGTCTGTATTATAGCAGGGCCTTCCCCGGTGCACCTCTGCTGCGCCCGATTATGAGATATCTTCCCCTGTGAATGTGAATAGAGCATGGCATAAGCTACTTGACTAGGTTGTGTCATTTATACACAACAGTTTCAAACGTTATATGCTAATAGGGGTTGTGTCCACAATTCAATGACAGTAGCTGATGACCAAAAGTGTCCCAGGCCAGACAGTGAGCAAAGGCAGCTCACCCCCAGTCCATGCTGGGTCCTGGTGTAAGTGACAGCAACCAGAGAGACTTAAAACGGGCACCTGTTCATGGCCTTGTCCAGTTCTTAGCGGGGATGATATATATTATATAAGTTCGAATAACAAGCTTAAATTCAATCCAGGAGAATTACCATTATAATGATTATTATACTTAGAATGTGCATCATTAAAATATAAAGTCGTCCTTACTCTTGCTGAAGCAACGGGGCTGTTCAGGCGTTTGCAGCACTGGTCGGAGCCCCTGGGCTCGTGGGACGCAGACGAGAGGACCTCGGCTATCTCGCACCATAACCTGCGGTACGTCCATGGTGCTGGTTTCCCACCATGCTCCCCCCCGGTCAAATGGGCCCAGTGGGAGTGCACCTCCACCACGAGGGTCTCGTTGGCCTCCTCAGAGAAGGGTTTGGCCCTCTTCCGCCCCCCCCCCCCCCGGTCTTCACAGCTCTCCCACTTTCATCACTGTCAGACATATTTCTCTGTCTTTCTTTCTCTCTTTCTCTCTCCAGGTCTCTCCCCATTCTGCGCATGTGTGGATGACCCCTGACCTCCAGAAACGTGGGAAAACATGGCCAACCAAAAAAAAAAATTGCGCTCTTCGCCATCGCTGGCCGATGTGACATCGCTGAGGTAACGCCGAGCCGAAAATCGCGATCAAAAAGTGGGCTATGTTCCAGCGATCATGAAGGCTGCAACATCGCTAAGGCTGGAACATTGCCCATTTTTTGGGCCCGAGCGAACAAAGTGGAAAATCTAGCCCAGAGAGTCTTGGGGGGGGGGGGGGGGGAAGAGAGAAAGAGAGAGCTTGGGGTGGGGGATTGAGAGAGAGCCTGGGGTGGGGGGCAGGGAGAGAGAGAGCTTGTAGGCGGAGGGAATGAGAGAAAGCCTGCGGGGGTGGGGGTGAGGCAGGGAGAGAGAGAGCTTTGGGGGGGGGGGGAGGAGAGTGAGAGAGAGAGCCTTGGGGGGGGGGGGGGGAGGAGAGAGAGCCTGGCGGGGTGGTGAGAGAGAGACTGGGGTCGGGGGGGTGGTGGGGAGAGAGAGAGCTTGCAGTTGGGGGTGAGAAAGGGAGCCACTGTGTGGTGAAATTGAATTGGATTGCCTGCTTTCCCAGCAAGCGCTGTCCCCGACTGGGAAAGCAGTCGGTACATCGGTGATCCCGGGCAGTATCGTCCGGAAAGCAAGGTAAGTTGTGAAATGTAATTTATTGAACTTCTATTTATTTATGGCAGCAGTGGGGAAGTGAGATTTTCACCAGCATTTTTTTTCTCATTTTCAGGCGCCACAATGCCGACATCCTAACGGCAAAAAGATTGAGTGGGCCTCCTGCGCTCCCGCTCCGTAGGTCCCCGGGGAGAAGTGTGGAACGCTTCTCTTAGCGCCCCACTCTCCTCTTTGGGGAAAACAACTGAATTTTGTACTTTGAGGTGGTAGACACTGCCTGGCGCTAACTTTAGTGGCCAAGCGGTGTCACCACCTCAGTGCGGGCAGCACCAAATTTCCAACCCCATTATCATCTTGGGGAATGCATAAAGCAAAAAGGATTTGCATTTATATAACACCTTTCACCACCCCAGGACAACCCGGAAGTGCTTTATGATGTACATCCAAACAGTAATCACTGTTGCAATGTAGGAAATGCGGAAGCCAATTTACGCACAGCAAGATCCCACAAACAGCAACCTGATAATGATCGGATAATCTGTTTTAGTGAAGATGGTTGATGAATAATTATTGGCCAGGACACTGGAGAGAACTAATCTATTCATCTTCAAATAGTGCTATGGGATCTTTTACGTCCTCCTGAGAGGGTAGGCGGGGTTTAATGTCCCATCCAAAAGACAGCACCTCTGACAGTGCAGTGCTCCCTCAGCACTGCAGTGGAGTGTCAGCCTAGATTTCTGTGCTTAAGTGCTAACTCGCCACCATGAGGAGAATTCAGTCTGGTGTTGGCAAGCTATACCTTTGACATGGAGATGACAAAAGCCTGCACCTTTACTCCTGCACCTATTTTCTATGTTTCTATGGGCCCAAGTTTCCACAAGAAAAAAAACGGGCGCCCCTCCGAGCTGGGCGCCCGTTTTTCGCGCCTAAAACGGCGCCTAAAAAAATCCTCGGTAGTCTCCACCGACTTACATGTCCTGTGGCACTCGGCGCAGCCGGCACGAGCTGTGGGGGGGGCGGAGCCAGGTCCCTGCGCTGAAAACAGTGCCGGGACCTCTGCACATGCGCGCTACAGTGGGCACGCAAGTGCAGTAGCTCCAGGCGCCAAACTGTGTGGGAGGGGCCCGAAGCACGCAGCCCCTAGCCCTGGCCCAATGGCCTCACTGGGGCTGCGTGAATGAGGCTCCTCCCACAGCCAGCTCCTGCTCCCCGCCCGACCAGACCCGACACTCGCTCCCACCCGCCCCCCCCGCCGACCCGACACCCGCTCCCCCCCCCCACGACACCCGAGACCCGAACCGACACCTGCTCCCCCCCGCCCCGACCGAGACCCGACACCCGAGACCCGCTCCCCCCCCCCGACCCGACACCCGCACCCCCCCGCCCCGACAGAGACCCGAGACCCGCTCTCCCCCCCGCCCCGACCCGAGGCCCGCTCCCCGACCCGAGGCCCGCTCCCCCCATCCCCGACCCGACACCCGCTCCCTCCCCCCGACCCGACACCCGCTCCCCCGACCCCCCCCCTCTCTCTCTCTCTCTCTCTCCCTCCCTCTCTCCCCTCTCTCTCTCCCTCTCTCCCCTCTCTCCCTCCCCTCCCCTCCCTCTCTCTCTCCCTCCCTCCCCTCTCTCTCCCTCCCTCCCCTCTCTCTCTCTCCCTCCCCTCGCTCAGCGACACGAACAGCTGCAGAATTCTCCCTGGCTGAAGCACTTTCACACAGGTAGGAAGATGGTTTATTTAATCTTTTCTTGGCTTATAAATGTTTATTCAGGTTGGGTTTATTTGTATAATATTTGTAGAAGTATAAATAAGGATTTATTGTCAAATTTAATGAGTTCCCTTCCCCCCCACCTCGTTCTGGACGCCTAATTTGTAACCTGCGCCTGATTTTTTAATGTGTAGAACAGGTTTTTTCAGTTCTACAAAAATCTTCACTGGCGCCATTCTACTTTAGTTTGGAGTACATTTTCACTGTGGAAACTTTCAAATCAGGCGTCAGTGGCCGGACACGCCCACTTTTGAAGAAAAGTTTCTGTTCTAAACTAGAACTGTTCTACCTGACTAGAACTGCAGAAAATAAAATGTGGAGAATTGCGATTTCTAAAATAGTCCGTTCTCCACCAGTTGCTCCTAAAAATCAGGCGCGAATCATGTGGAAACTTGGGCCCTATGTTTCTACACTGATTTTATACTCCAACATCACAATCATGAGGCTGGACTCAACAATCAGAATATAGGTGTAATTTAGCACCAATACATTTGAAAAGAAACTAGAGGGGTGGCCAAAACTGTGACATGATAACCATGTGCTTTAATCAGTTCAAAGTTGGAGAAAACCTTTCTCAGTATACGCTGCCAAACATAGCACGCTTTCTTGATAAATCTCGTTTTGACATTTTTAACGCAATCATCTGAGAATCCAAAAATAATATTCTCCTAAATAAAACTCAGTAGCATGAAAATAAATTGCGCTTTGCAGCGTCAAATAAAATGTTGTTTCTTATGATCACTTGTTTCTCGTCTCAGTCCAACTGCTCTTCAAACTGAAGGTGATTTTAATTTTTGACTTTTACTGTTGGAAAAATCCTATAATAATGTTGATGTAATAAGGCATTTCTTTTGAATAATACAGCTATTTTTGGCAGTGCACTATAGCCATTATTTGATGAGGTGTGCTGAACTACTGGTACCGAGGGGATAGGAAAAGTCGGGGCTGAAATTCAACTCACAATCGGCAGATTTACGCTTTAAAATCGGGCGGCTAGCAGTTGAATATTGGAGGGGAGACCCCTTTGATTCTCAGTGCCTGCCTAATGCAATATTCAGGCAGGCCTGTAAATGGACAAGCAGCCCAACTAACCTCATATAGGCACAAGACTGCTTAAATATGCAAATTGTGGACTTACACTGGTTGCAGGACCCCGATTAAAAAAGTCAGGTGCAAATGGGCAGAGTGTGAACAGTGCATGCCTCTCCCAGTTGTTCCAGACTTTGAGCGACCTACTCAACAGTCCTTCAAGGATGGTCTAGAGGTCGCTGAATAGACGGCCCTTCTTCTGAGCCCACAAAAAATCTATGCCCCTCTGCCGACCCATTCGCAGACCTTCACACTCTCTCTGCCACCGCGCCCACCCCCCCGCCCCCCCCCCCCCCACACCATCACCAGCATCCCCTCTCCTGCACTCCCAGAGTGGTGGTGGGTCACCCATTTGGCGCCCATTGTTCACTGGTGGCACTAAAATGAGGCCCGAACCCTGAATTTAGTCTGGGCCTCATGCTGGCACAAATGGGCAGGTAGAGCAGAAGCTCCGCCAACATTGCATCCGTTCTGGGTGGAACTCGAATTTTTCAGACAGCAGTACAGTCGGTTCCAGAAACACTGCCTTGGCTATAGCGGTAATCAATACAGGTTCAACTGAAGGCCTTGAAATTTGATGTACCTGAAGTAATTGAAATAAGAACAGGGTAAAAATGTAGTAAAGAGCAAGGGTTATAGACTGTGCATTTATTCAATTCCACATTGTCCACAAGGGTATTTTCATTTTTTTTGTCTTTCATTCTGCTTCCCTTTGAGTAATTTATGATTTTAGTTGTCGCAATTCAATGTCTTGAATACAAAGGTAGAAATCGAGTACAGATGCCCAATTCGAGCACATGTGAAAGCTATTTTGGATGTTTCAATGTCCTACTTTGTAATTGAGTATAAAGGTTTCTTTAATACCTTCAGACATATTAGAACAGAACGAACAGTCTGTGCTGTTCAGTGATAACAAAGACCATGTAAGAAATTGTGGGCGTGAAATTCCTTTTAATATACGGAATTACTGTATTATGTTGCATTAAATGGGAGCTAAATTATTTTTTATACCAGAGGTTCGCAAACTTTACTTATTGTGCACCCCCTTCCAAATCTACCAGCTGCTCGCGTAACCCTACCAGCATACAGGTTTTAGACTGGACAGTTGCTAGCCAACTGAAACTACACTGTAGTGTACTGTGATTGGAGGTGAGGGCTCTGTACATCATCGTCTCTGTGTACCTGTGTTCTCATTGGTGTACCTTGAAGTAAATGAACTGCTTTATGTAACAAACTCCCAGAGTTTTAAAGCTCCGTCTGAGAAGCCTATTATAAAAATGCAACAAATAAATAAAATAATTAATGAATAAATCAAATCCACCATTAGACAATTTCTCCCACGTAACCCCCAGAAATGTCTCGTGTACCCCTGGAGGAAAGCGTAGCACAGTTTGGGAAACTCTGTTTTAGACCATTTTCAATGCACTTGCAACAGCTCACTGCTTCACTCTGTGTTCTTTGTGGATTAACTGAAAGAAACACACAGTTGAGTGCCCAGATCAGAAATCACCTGCCATAGTACTGCGGAATTCGTCAAATAGCTTCGCCAGCGGTGGACCGTTCCAGCTTCGGGTCAAGCAATCATTTGGAGGGAGAGCACAAAGCTGCAAACCATTTTCAGATGAGGATCTCCAAGCAATAAAGATGGTGTAAGGGACAAAGTGAAATGCTTTGTATGGTATGGAGAAGCAATGCACCAGTAACCTTGGCTGTGAATGCAGGATCATGTTTGAAGAGCTTGACGGCTTTCACATAAAAGTGGTGGGCTTGAAGAAAAATACAAAGAGGGGTAGTAAATACAGCCATGTTTAAGTGAAGGCTGCTTCTATGGAGCCTGCCATATATGTAGGAAACCATTTATGCCAATAAACGTCAATCACAGGTACCACAGAATAACTTGATTCAGGCTAAATATGCTACATTATTTAAGTAATGGAAGATTATTAAGAATTAGTAGAGCAGGTCAAAAAGGAAAACACAGAGTAATGTAGGTGATAAAGAATGCCTATTAATGTTCACATATTTCGTCAACAATTGTGATGTACTCTGTCAGCTCTCAAGTGGACAACATACTTTATATTCAGGTAGGCAAATCCTAAAATACATGACAGAAAACATGTCTGCTCATTCCATGCTTATTGTTCTTCTCAAATGAAGGCTGTATATAGATAAAGGTCATGAAAGGTGGCAGAACACAGCAAGGCAAACATCCTATACTTCAAGGCAAGCATTCTTTATCACCTACATTGTTCTGTGTGCTATTGCATTCAAGTAAACATGTCTGATACCTGTGATTGACAGAAGCATTAATGAAGGTGGCGAGGTGGGAGGTCATTCGCTGTATGGGCAGCCAAAAGCTGGAAGAGAAGGTCCCACTGTGAGCTTGGCTGAGTGGCATCACTTTTCCCTCTGAGTTAGAAAGTCATAGGTTTAAGGCCCATTTTACAAATTAAGTTACTATCTTGGGCCTTGCCTAAGATGTCTTTCTTGAGTTCAATGGCATGCATGTAAGTGGATCCCATGCACCAATCTTTTTCAAGGCAGACTTGAAAAAAAAACACTTTTGAACACACACAAGGGGTTTATTGTTACAATCCCTGTACCACTTCAACATTTAAATAGGTATCAGGCAGTAAAAATGCACTTCGGATTGTAGGTGACATGAGCTCTGCTTATGGGGGTCACAAATGATGATCGACCCGAGAAATATTGCAATCAGGTCCTCGGCAGGCTGCCCAGGAAACCACCGTGCCTTCACTGTGCCAGCACAGCCTTCGGTCGCCTGAGGAAGAGAGTGTTTGAAGACCAGGATGTCAAACCCGGCACCAAGTTCATGGTCTACAGAGCAGTGGTGATACCTGCCCTCCTATATGGCTCAGAGACATGGACTATGTACAGCAGACACCCCAAAACACTGGAGAAGTATCACCAACACTACCTCCGCAAGATCCTGCAAATCAACGGGCAGGATAAGGCGCACCAACATCAGTGTTCTCGCTCAGGCCAACATCCCCAGCATCGAAGCAATGACCACGCTCGATCAGCTCCACTGGTCAGACCACATCGTCCGCATGCCTGACATGAGACTCCCAAAACAAGCGCTCTGCTCGGAACTCCGACACGGCAAGCGAGCCCCAGGTAGGCAGAGAAAACGCTTCAAGGACACCCTCAAAGCCTCCTTGAAAAAATGTAACATCCCCACCGACACCTGGGAATCCATGACCCAAGACCGCCCAAAGTAGAGGGAAAGCATCCAGGAAGTCACTGACACCTCAAGCCTCTTCGCTGAGAGCAAGCTGAAGCCAAGCGCAAACAGCGGAAGGAGTGTGCGGCAACCCAGGCCCCCCCACCCAACTGTCCCTTCAACCACCGTCTCCCCACCTGTGAAAGAGACTGTAGGTCCCGCATTGGATTCTTCAGTCACCCGAGAGCTCATATTAGTGTGGAAGCCAGTCATCCTGGACTCCGAGAGACTGCCTATGGTGATGTCTATTCCTTCCACTAGTACAATAGAAAGACCAAGATGGACCAAGTTGTCTGCTGTGACTAAGTGGTAAAACTCTGACCTCTGAGTCAAAAGATTATGGTTTAATTCCACTCCAGAGATTTGAGCACAAAATGTAGGCTGACACTCCAGTGTAGTACTGCAGGATGCTGCAATGTTGGGGGTGCTGTCTTTCGGATGAGACATTAAACCAAGGTTCTGACTGCCCTCTCAGGTGGCTATAAATTATCCTGTGGCAATATTTTGAGCAGGAGCGAGGGAGTTATCCCCGCTGTCCGAAGCAATGTTTATCGTTCAACCAACATCATTAAAAAAATGATTATCTGATTATCTCATTGCTGTGCGCAAATTGATTGCTGTGATTCCTACAGTACAACAGTGATTACATTTCAAAATGTAAAGTGCTTTGGGACATATTGAGGACATGAAAGGTGCTATATAAGTAAAAGTCTATCATATTACTTTAAGCACACACCTTCACTAATACTGCTGCCTCAAACTAAATAAGAACACAATATTTGTTGTATTAGCAAATTGGGATATATGCCAATTTACACTTTATATATGGGCCTAGTAATTCATCTACTTATCGCCACTTCGTAGTGCCAGGAAATGGTGAGAAAAATGCTGGCGGCCGCTCTTTCACCAGCTGGTGCCGGTTCTTGCGGCGGCCGCCATTTTCGATTTCCCGGTAATGCAGCTGTTCTGAAGTAGTGGCCTACAAAAATAAATGGTAGAGTGGTGACATCAATCAGCATGCAATGCCGACTTAATGGTACCACTCTTAATTTTGACCTTAGCGCTAAATTCAGAGCTGGGTCTTAAGCTCGCTGGGTAAACTTTGGAGGAGACAGTGCTGGCCATTCTTGGCAGGAGTATGGCTGAGCCCTTGGTCAGCGATGGGGCTGAAAGGATAAGAGATGCTAGTATCCTCATACATTATCCTCCTTCTGGCATGCACTGCATGCTTTCCCGCCCTCCCGTCACCACAACTCCAGCCTTGTGCCTTCCTCATTTCACACACCCAAGAAATGCAGGTGAGGTGAGGTTAGGAATGGGAGATGTGCCTCATGATTAGTGCAGATTGTTGGTAGGTGAGTGATTGGAGGTGGGGCTCGTGCATTGAGCAGTGTGTGAGGCTAGTGGTGCAGATGGTAGGAGATGCATTCACTGACCTTGACCACTGATCTGAGGTCATGAAGCTTCTTTAGGCACTGGAGCCAGGAGGTGGGGGGGTGACACTGCAGTGGTGGCTGCAATGATCTGGTCCCACATCCTTCTTTCTCTCCTGGCCCCTGTGGGTAGAGGACCCGTCTTGCAGTGTTGACCTTCTGCGCAAAGCTGGAATGTTGTGTGGAAGACCGTGGGTGCCCCTTCCCTGGCTTACTGAGCCATTTGTGTTAGTGCAGAAGCAGCCTTCCCATTTTTTGAGGTTCAGAAGAGAATTCAGCTCCATGTGCTGAATAATCTCATTTGGGACTTCATTTTGATGTTAAAATTGTTGAAAGGCAGTAAGGGCTGAAAACTGCATTTTTTTTCATTGCATTTTAATTTATATTAATTCTGAGTCCATTGCCCCTTTAATTTATTTCCCTTTTAATTGCCCACAATTCCTTGCAAGCTCCACAGCCTCACTCCCAGATGCTGTGCGAAGCTCGAACGCCACTTCAGGACAGGAACTTGGCCTCGGAGATCTCCCCAGCGCCATTGCACAGAAGGTTAGCACTGCACCACCAATCTCCAGCCCCCACCCCCCCCTCCGCCAGATGAATTTATTCTCCTTTGCGTTGCGGCTATTTTCAGCAACCGTCAACATTGGCAACTTTTGTGGTGAACATGTATTTCTAGGCCATGATCCTTAAAGTTCCATGGTATACACCTATGTGATCCATGAGGACTAATAGACATCTTGGTCATGGATTGCTGCCCCGGGTCTTTATTAGTCATACCATAGGAACAGGAGAATGCATTCAGCCCCTTGAGCCTGTTTTGTCATCCTATAAGATTTTGGCTGATCTGTACCTCAACTCTATTTACCCGTCTTTACTCCATATCCATTTTTGATACCCTTACCAAACAAAAATCTATCGATCTCAATCTTGAAAATTCCAATTGACTCAGTATCCACAGCCTTTTGGTGAAGAGAGTTCCAGATTTCCATTGGCCTTTGTGTGAAAAAAAGCTTCCTGGTTTCACTCCTAACTGGTCTTGCCTAATTTTAAGATTATGTCCCCTTGTTCTGGATTCCCCTACCACATGAAATAATTTCACTGTAGCTATCCTATCAAATCCCTTTGGCATTATAAAACCACCTTGATGAGATCACCCCTCAGCATTCTAAACTCAAATGTAACCTGTCCTCATAATGTAACTCTTTAAGCCCTAATATCATTTTGGTGAATCTGCGTCTCCTCCACGGCCAATATATCTTCCCTGAGGTGCGGTGCTCAAACACAATATTCCAGATGGGCTCTGATCAAGGCTCTGTACAACTGAAGCTTCGCTTCGTCATTTATGTATTCTAACCCGCTTGCGATAAACAGCAACATTTTATTAGCATTTTTGCTAACTTTTTGTACCTGTAGATTAGCTTTTAGTGACTTGTGTACCACATCTCCTAGTTTATCACCATTACGAAAATATTCCAATTTGTCTTTCTCAGATTCAAAGATTGATGACCTCAGATTTTCTCACTTCATCTGCCATAGTTTTGCTCACTCACTTACTCTATCTATGTCCTTCTCTAACTTCCTGCTCCCATCTATACAATTAACTATGTCTCCGAGGGCATTAGGAATTAGGGCTAGTGTTAAATCCAAGGAAGAGGCATATAAATTGGCCAGAAAAAGCAGCAAACCTGAGGACTGGGAGAAATTTAGAATTCCACAGAGGAGGACAAAGGGTTTAATTAGGAGGGGGAAAATAGAGTATGAGAGCAAGCTTGCAGGGAACATAAAAACTGACGCAAAAGCTTCTATAGATATGTGAAGAGAAAAAGATTAGCGAAGACTAATGTAGGTCCCTTGCAGTCAGAATCAGGTGAATTCATAATGGGGAACAAGGAAATGGCAGACCAATTGAACAAATATTTTGGTTCTGTCTTCACCAAGGAAGACACGAATAATCTCCTGAAAATAGTAGGGGACCGAGGGTCTAGCGAGAAGGAGGAACTGAGGGAACTGAGGGAACTGAGGGAAATCCTTATTAGTCAGGAAATGGTGTTAGGAAAATTGATGGGATTGAAGGCCGATAAATCCCCAGGGCCTGATAGTCTGCATCCCAGAGTACTTAAGGAAGTGGCCCTAGAAATAGTAGATGCATTGGTGGTCATTTTCCAACATTCCATGGACTCTGGATCAGTTTCTATGGATTGGAGGGTAGTTAATGTAACCCCACTTTTTAAAAAAGGAGGGAGAGAGAACACAGGGAATTATAGACCGGTTAGCCTGACATCGGTAGTGGCAAAAATGTTGGAATCAATTATTAAAGATGTAATAGCAGCGCATTTGGAAAGCAGTGACAGGATCAGTCCAAGTCAGCATAAATTTATGAAAGGGAAATCATGCTTGACAAATCTAGAATTTTTTGAGGATGTAACTAGGATAAGGGAGAACCAGTGGATGTGGCGTATTTAGACTTTCAAAAGGCTTTTGACAAGGCCCCACACAAGAGACTAGTGTGCAAAATTAAGGCACATGGGATTGGGGGTAATGTATTGACGTGGATAGAGAACTGGTTGGCAGACAGGAAACAGAGTGTGGGAATAAATGGGTCCTTTTCAGAATGGCAGGCATTGACTAGTGGGTTACCGCAAGGTTCAGTGCTGGGACCCCAACTATTTACAATATATATTAATGATTTAAACGAAGGAATTGAATGTAATATCTCCAAGTTTGCAGATGACACTAAGCTAGATGGCAGTGTGAGCTGTGAGGATGATGCTAAGAGGCTGCAGGGTGACTTGGACAGATTAGGTGAGTGGGAAAATGCATGCAGTATAATGTGGAGAAATATGAGGTTATCCACTTTAGTAGCAAAAACAGGAAGGCAGATTATTATCTGAATGGTGACAGGTTAGTAAAAGGGGAGGTGCAACGAGACCTGGGTGTCATGGTACATCAGTCATTGAAAGTAGGCATGCAGGTACAGCAGGCAGTAAAGAAAGCAAATGGCATGTTGACTTTCGTAGCGAGAGTATTTGAGTATAGGAGCAGGGAAGTCTTACTGCAGTTGTACAGGGCCTTGGTGAGACCACGTTTTGAGTACTGTGTGCAGTTTTGGTCTCCTAATCTGAGGAAGGACGTTCTTGTTATTGAGGGAGTGCAGCGAAGGTTCACCAGACTGATTCCCGTGATGGCAGGACTGACATATAAAGAAAGATTGGATCGACAAGGCTTATATTGACTGGAATTTAGAAGAATGAGAGGGGATCTCATAGAAACACATAAAATTCTGATGGGATTGCACAGGTTAGATGCAGGAAGAATGTTCCCAATGTTGGGGAAGTCCAGAACCAGGGGTCACAGTCTAAGGATAAGGGGTAAGCCATCTAGGACCGAGACGAGGAGAAACTTTTTCACCCAGAGAATTGTGAACCTATGGAATTCTCTACCACAGAAAGTTGTGGATTCCAGTTCGTTGGATATATTCAAAAGGAAGTTAGATGTGGCCCTTACGGCTAAAGGGATCAGGGGGTATGGAGGGAAGGCAGGAGTGGGGTACTGAAGTTGCATGATCAGCCATGATCATATGGAATGGTGGTGCAGGCTCGACGGGCCGAATGGCCTGCTCCTGCAACTATTTTCTATGTTTCTAACTTCGTATCATTTTCAAACTTTGTTATACTGCTTTCTAATCATTCATCCAAATCATGATTATATATTTTGAAAAGCTGAGGCTCCAGTACAGATCCCTGGTGAACACCATTTTCCTCCTCCTGCCAGTCAGAGAATGTTCACTTTATCCCTACTCTCTGTCTCCTAAGCTAGGGATTTAGATATAGCTGTGATTCTACAGAAACTTTCCTTAATGAATCTTGGCATTTCGATCACGCATGCACAGGAATCATCTAAGTGCTGGCCTTATATGAGCAGGTAAGACTAAACACATCTCCAACTTTGCAGATAAACGTGACAACCATGCTTCAGACCCCAGATTACTTGTAAGAAATGCCACAAGAATTCAGCCACTCTTTTGTAAAAGCTTAATGTCCTCTCCTGCTGCTACATTCTGCTGTTGAATTTAATGCAGGCCCCAGCAAACCAGATCAACGTAGCACTGGTCTGATTAATGAATCAGTGAGCTACAGATTAGCTGCTCCTTGACAAATCCTGCTGATACCTAGAAAAAGTCTGTGGAGAGAAAAGTTGAAAGCTGTCATTATATTTCCACTACTATGCTGATGCTGCCTTCTCTAACAACCTCCTTCCTCCTTCTGCAAAAACACACAGAAATTACTGTTTTTAGCAGGCGGCTTTTGGACAGCAGGCAACACACTGGAGGGCTGGCAAAAGAGCAGTAACTTGGTCTCTCCAAGGTCCACGAGTTGCTTCATTATCCACAACTGTTGCAATGTCCTTTAAAGACACTTATCACTTTCTTACTGATTATTGTCATAAACTCCATCAACAGCTTTTTTTTAAAGAATTCCTTCAAACACGATTGGATCAAGTTTGATTCCCCCGAAGCAGCATGTGAAGTCATAAAATTGTCTGTTCACAAAGCTGAAAGTGGAATATTTTCTGATCCTAGCGGGAGGCATATGAGTTTCCTTAAAGCCTTGAGAAAAGTAGGACGGTAGGAAATATAAATTAGAACAGCTCACAGACAAGGAGATGGTGATGGATCTGTAAAGACATTTGTTAGGCCAAGATTGGAGTGCTGGGTGCAGTTTTAGGTACTTCATTATAGAAAAGATATTGAAGCCATGGAAAAGGTAAAAGGCAGATTTATTATTATGCCACTACAGTTATGAAAGCACTTGAAGAATTGCTGCTGCATAAACTAAAGCAAAGATAGTTAAGAGTAGATACAATAGAAGTTTCAGAATAATGGAAGTGTTTGAGAGGCAAAATCATTTTTCCACTAGTCATGAATCAGTAATAAGGAGAAATAAATTTAGGCAAAAGCAAATTAGTGCGGACGTTGGAAATCTGAAATAAAAACAGAAAAAGCTGGAAATACTCAGCAGGTCAGGCAGCATCTGTGGAGAGAGAGAAACAGAGTTAACGTTTCAGGTCAATGACCTTTCGTCAGAACTGGAAAAAGTTAGTGATATAACAGATTTTAAGCAAGTGCAGAGGCAGGGAAAGTGGGGAGAGAGGAAAGAACAAAAGGGAAGGTCTGTGATAGGGTGCAAGGCAGGAGTGATTAAATGACAAAAGGTACGATTGTAAAAAGCAAAATGAGATGGCAACGGGACAAGTAAAGAAACAAAAGATGAGTCTAGAAGAGGTGTAAATGGGAATGCATCATCATCATAGGCAGTCCCTCGAAACGAGGATGACTTGCTTCCACGCCAAAAGCGAATGAATTCACAGGTGTTTTGATGATATTCTGGATCCCGAACTACATCCTGAAGGGTACCTCAGGGTACCTCCCCCAAAGGAAGTGGAGCACATGAGATTGTGCTCCACTTCCTTTGAGGGGCTATAAGCCCAATTCAGCGGCAGGGGCGGGACTTCTGTGCAGGGGCGCAGGGCAATTTCGTCTCTTTGAAGAAGACAAGTATTAATATTCAGAAAAATGGGGGAGCATCAGGAAAATGCGACTAGAATTGATAACTACCCCGGAGCTTAGCTCAGCACAGCCATGATGAGCCCAATGACTTCCTTTTGTATTGAAACTTCTGATCTGTGATTATGGTACTATAGATGCTCAGGATACGTCTGTAATATTAATCCTGCACTATAAAAAATAAACATTGGCGAACAATTTTAATTTTACAAAATTACAAGTGTTTTATTTCTGCTCACTCTGCCTTAACTTTTTTAAAATCTATTTTAAACTTTTGCTTTATTTCTAACTGGTAACGTGCATTCTGATAGCTTTATAAGTTATTTTATCTCAGAAAAGAAAATGAATAAATATTGTACTTATCTCTTTTATCATGGGTTCTGCTATCCATTTTGAAGATGGTCCCACATTTAAAAATTTGCATCAGAAAACTATCTCTAACAGGAAATTCTAGATTAAAAGGAGATTATGGGGTGATTTGATAAAGATGTTTAAAACCGTCAAGCAACGCTCAAAAATCTAAAGATTAACACAATCCATTATGTGACATGACGAGATAAACTGTTGGTAGAATTTTCCAAAGCCAAACAGGATGCACTGCTGCATGTCATGATAATTTACTGGCACTATAAGCAGCCTGAATGTATTCTGACAGATAACTCGTTAGTAGAACTCTGAGCATTAAAATCTTGAATATGTTTTACAATGTTACAATGTTGCCCACCCAGATGAGGAATAGATTGAATCGCATCCACATAGGAGACTATTGAAGAAGATTAAAGGGTATGGAATTAGGGCAAGGGTATCAATGTAGATTAAAAACTGGTTAACAGGGAGAAAACAGAAAATAAGAACAAAGGGCAGTTTGTCAGACTGGACAGAAATAGACAGCAATGTCTGGCACTGCCTCTGTTCACTGTATACATCAATGATTTGAATATAAGGCTAGAGAGAATGGTGTTTAAATTTGCAGATGGTACTAAAATAGTAAATAGAGGAATAGTAAATAATTCTGGGAACCAAATAAAGCCACAAGGGGATATTGATAAGATGGAATGGGCAAAAGAATGACAGCTAGAAAGCAATGTCAGTAAGTGTGAGGTAGTACATTTTGGTTAAATAAAGTAATAACAATACTGTGAATGGGGCAAAGCTGGGTGACGTGGAAGAGCAATTTGGAGGGATTTGGGGGGTTCTGGTTCATAAGCCTTTAAAAACACCATCTCAAGTGGATAAGGCCAGAAAGAAATCAAGTGGAATTCGGTATTTTGGCACGATGTATAGAATATAAAAGACGAGATGTAATGATGAAGCTATATAGCACATCAGTAAGATCGCAGCTGGAGTACTGTGTACACTTTTGGGCTCCACACTATAGGAAAGATGTTGAATGTTGCTCGAACGGCAATTTTTGCTAATCGTGTGACTAGCAGTTGCCTGCGATGGTTCTTGAGTTAAATACCAAGTGACACACTCGTCAATGGTGGTACTGTTAATGTTCGTTTAATACAGAAGAAGTACAAGTCTCACCACTTATACTTTATAGTTACCCAATAGGTCCCTGGATGATCAGTCCCGTCCTAACTCTGTTCCGTCAAGGGTCTCTTCCCTGGTGCCTATTTCTGCCAAGTATTGCTCCTAGGTTCTCGCTGCCTATGTGAGGTTTCCCCTCCTGGTTTATACTATTCTATAATCTGGCCCATCTCCTTTGACTACACATTTGTCTGTGCCCTGGTGATTGGGTTATTCTAGTTACAATCTGTCCCATTTCCTTGATTACATTTTGTCTGTACCCTGTCGATTAGTATATTCTAGTTTCTGGCAATGCTAAGGAAGCATGACTAATCAAATTTCAATTGGTAATTCATTTTATGTTCAAGGCACCTGAACCTTACTCTCGGGAATCTTTCCATTTTATGTTGCCATAGCCTGCATATTTCCACATTGAGGCAATTGAGAGGGGACAACACAGATTCATTAGAATGCTGCCTGGTAAAAGGAAAAAAGACTTGAAAAATTGGGACTGTTTTCATTAGAACAAAGGAGATTATGGGCTGATTTGATAGAGATGTTTAAAATTATGTTGGGATGGGACAGGTAGATAGATACAGACTGTTTCCAGTGATTGAGTGGTCTAGAATAAGAGGACATGGATATCAGAATAAATTTAGGTGGACTGCAGGAGAAACATTTTACACAGAGGGTTGTGAGGCTGTGAAATGCACGGCCAGAGTTAGAGACTGAAGCAGAGCCCATGTCGACATTTAAGAATAGATCAGACAGTTGGTTGAAGGAAAGAGGAATTAAGTGATACAGGATCAGTGCAGGCACATGAGATTGTGACTACCATTCATGTGGAGAATAAAATATCAAAACGGATTGGTTGGGGCTCAGAGGCTGTTTCCATGTTGTAATTATCGGCTCTGAAATTCCGGCCATCCCGGATCCGTACGGAGTGTGTACGGACCCGGGAAGGCATCGCCAAAGCCGGTTTTCGGCCCACCGGCTTTTCCGATCTGTCAAGTTCTGGCTTGACAGATCGCACACATCTCAGCAGCAAGGACATTCGCATGGGCGAGATTGCACTATTTGCCCATCTCTTGCCCAGCGAATGTCCTGAAATTTCTTGCGCCTGGCAAAAGCAGACACATGGCCTACTTTTCCCAGCGTAAGAATTTTAAAACATATAAAAAACATATAAACATAAAATTTAAAAACACATTTTTATGTTAAAAACCCTGCCCACTAAGGTAAGTTTATTTTAAACCCTAATTACAACACTTTTTTAAAAATTGGAAAAATATATATTTTAATTTCAATTAATTTTAATTATGTGAGGTGTGTTTTTTATTTTTTATTATGGTGTTTAGTGTGTTTGTTTGTTCTTTCTCATTAATAGCAATGTGAACTCGAAGGTACGGAGTTCTCATTGCTATTAATGAGAATACTGTACCTGATTGGTTGAGCAGTCACACGTGACTGCACCGTCTGCGTTGGAACCTGGAGGACGGGAGCATGCTCCGCAGTGCGGGAAGAGAAGGTCTCCCCTCCGGAATTGCAGGCGCCTCTGAGACCACCAGGTAATTTCGTAAAAATTCTCGGGTCAGAGGTGTTCGTCTGAATGAAGCCTCCAACCAGAATTTCAGGGCCAACATGTAATTCTATATAATTCATCTGTTCTTCTCATGTTGGTAACTCTATTTCTGACATAATCACATCAAACAGTACATGTGAAGAGAATGGGGTAAAGCAGCAAAATATTACAAAATTTAAGGATTGTTTTAATAGTAATGTTTTAATAATGTACAAGCTAATTCTCATAATCTTTCTTGAAGTATTAAATTAACATGAAGATTGTTATGTATGCATGCTTGTATTGTTATGATGTTCTGTGACACTGAATGTACCTTCACCCTGTACACACCTTACCTGTACACCAGAGGGTGCTGCTGCTGGAGACCTAATGGTTACCTGCACACTTGCAGGTAACCCAGGATAAAAGGGAGCTCACCTCTTGGTGTCCTCACTCTAGGAACTGCAAATAAAGGACTACAGTTTTCACAGTTTAAGTACCATACCCCTGCCTTGTGGAGTCATTAACAAGGTGTGTACATATATAATAGAGATGAAGCTTAATTACCTAGAATTATGAAAGAGGAGAGATGTTCCCATGTGTTTAAAATAGTAAATTTTGTTGCAATTTATAGCCTAACTTGAGGGGAGGGATGAAGTGGCTGAATATCTTGGTTATTTAGTGAGGTATTCTGCAACCCTTGATTCCTAAAAGAAACTTTCTATCTTTTCTCACCAACCCCAGTTTTTGGACTTCAGCTGGGCATTCACACTCTCAAAATGAGCCCACTGGGACCTATGGCGGCTACGGCCAAGCAAAGGTCACAATATTGGCTTTAACAAAGCTCCAAAGCTGCAGATAACAAAGGCAATTATTGGCCTAGAAATTGGGCCACCTACCGTCACGAGTTGAGATCCGGTCAAAAAATGGCGGTCGCCAGTCTAGTGCCCTTCTCTGGCATGGGACTCGACAGTCGTCATTTTGGTGATAGTTTTAGCGCTGCCAATAGCAGCACTGACCCTGGAAATATAAATAAAGAGAGGGTGACATCAGGCGGCATGCAACGCTGACTTAACGTCACCTCAGTGAGCTTCGACATTAGTGCTGAGTTCAGCACTCAGTCCGAAGCTCACTCTGAAAAGCGAGTGTTTAGCAAACTGACATAGAGTGTCTCTATCAGCATCTCTAAAAGTGACACACACATCTTTCTGGTAAGTTTGCATTTAAGCTTTTTGATTGGATTTTTAAAATGTTATTGAAGTAGTGTCTTGGTGAAATACATTTTAAAAGTTTTGTAAGTGTGCAGGGAGTGCAAGGAGTGCTGCTAGATGCTTGCAAGGCCTCAGATGGTAAAGCAAGGCCTCTGAGAAGACAGAAAGTGCTGGAAGTACTCATCAGGTCAAGCAGCATCCGTGGAGAGGGGAACAGAGTTCACGTCTCAGGTCAAGATGCGGACCTTCTAAGTACTTCCAGTATTTTATGCATTTATTTCAGATTTCCAGCATTGGCTCGCAGAGGGAACTGCAAGATCTAGAAGAGGAGGAAGCAGAAGGAAGGATGAAATCAAGACAGCCCCTTACTGGCCGGGATATCTGGGATGGAATCATCCACTTATGCTACCAGTGTCGACAACCCCAATTCACCTTTCAACATTTATCCTACACCTTACCTTACTGACCATCACAGCATCCTCTTGGCCATGATGCTGAAACAAAAGCCATCACAAAACAAACTTTCCAATCCAACTTTCTCCATCTATCTATCCAACATGACATCAAGAAGTCAATTAATCACCCTTGTGCATTCCCTTGGTGACTGTCTTGCATGTGCCTTTGCCTATCCTAGTCATGTTACACAGTGCTACCCCAGTGGCTGCAGCATGGCTGGTGGAAGGTCGTTGTGAATGTGACATCGAGTGATGGTCCTTCTCCTCCTCCTCATCCTCTCATGAAAGGTGCTATATAAATCCAAGTCTTTCTTTCTTCTTCTTCTCCTCGTCCCTCTTCTTGGTCAACCACTGGCTGAGCAGGCTGCATTTCTTGGGTGTGTGAAATGAGGAAGGCGCAAGGGTGAAGTTGTGGTGAGGAGAGGATGGGAAAGCAAGAGGTGCGAGCCAGAAAGAGGATAACAGATGAGGATACAAGCATCTTTTATTCTTTCAGCCCTGTGCTGGCCAAGGGTTCAACCATGCTCCTGCCAAGACTGGCCTGCACAGTTTACTACCAAGTGGGAGAGGTGAGGCTAGGAATAGGAGATGTGACCCATGATTGGCGCAGATTGTTGAGTGATTGCAGGTGGGGCTCGTGCATTGAGCGGTGTGTGAGGCTAGTGGTGCAGTTGGTAGGAGACAGCTTGTGAAGATACATTCACTGACCTTGAGCAGTGGTCTGAGGTCATGAAGCTTCTTTGGGCACTCAAGCCAGGTTGTGGGGGCAACAGTGTTGGCCTCGGTGATGTAGTTGCACATGGTTCTTTCTGGAGGGCCTTTTGGCCCCTGTTGGTAGAGGGCCAGTCTTGCAGTATTGATCCCCTGCACAAAACTGGAGTGCTGCATGAGAGACCCTGGGTGCCACTTCCTTGGCTTGCTGAGCCATTTGTGTTAGTGCAAAAGCACTTTTCCCATTTCTTGAGGTTCAGAAGGGATTTCCGCTTTAAGAGCTGAAGATTCCCATTTGGGAATTCCTTTTAATGTTAATTTTTTTCAGAAGGCAGTTGAGATGTAAGGGCTAAAAACTGCATATTTTTACATCCTTTTTTTATAATTTCAGAAGGCATTGCCCCTTTACAAAGCCAACAATGTTTTCTGAAATGACAGCCTTGCATTCAGAGAGGTTGTGCTAGCTGCAATGATGCTTCAGCCATCCTACATTGGGGCCTCCTGCTGGGACCAACACCACCAGGATGGTGTTGCACGTTGAGTTAATGTTAATTAGTCCCCAACGCCAATTTTTCAGTTCTGCCAGTGCCACCATTGTCAGCGGTGGTTAACATGGTGGCACCGACAACTTTTGGGGCGGTCACAAATTTAGAGATCAATAAATAAGAACATAATAACATAAGAATTAGGAACAGGAGTAGGCCATCTAACCCCTCGAGCCTGCTCTGCCATTCAACAAGATCATGGCTGATCTGGCCGTGGACTCAGCTCCACTTACCCGCCCGCTCCCCATAACCGTTAATTCCCTTATTGGTTAAAAATCTATCTATCTGTGATTTGAATACATTCAATGAGCTAGCCTCAACTGCTCTCTTGGGCACAGAATTCCACAGATTCACAACCCCCTGGGAGAAGAAATTCCTTCTTAACTCGGTTTTAAATTGGCTCCCCCGTATTTTGAGGCTGTGCCCCCTTGTTCTAGTCTCCCCAACCAGTGGAAACAACATCTCTGCCTCTATCTTGTCTATCCCATTCATTATTTTAAATGTTTCTATAAGATCACCCCTCATCCTTCTGAACTCCAACGAGTAAAGATCCAGTCTACTCAATCTATCATCATAAGATAACCCCCTCATCTCCAGAATCAGCCTAGTGAATTGTCTCTGTACCCCCTCCAAAGCTAATATATCCTTCCTTAAGTAAGGTGACCAAAACTGCATGCAGTACTCCAGGTGCGGCCTCACCAATACCCTGTACAATTGCAGCAGAACCTCCCTGCTTTTGTACTCCATCCCTCTCGCAATGAAGGCCAACATTCCATTCGCCTTCCTGATTAACTGCTGCACCTGCAAACTAACTTTTTGGGACTCATGCACAAGGACCCCCAGGTCCCTCTGCACTGCAGCATGTTGTAATTTCTCCCCATTCAAATAATATTCCCTTTTACTGTTTTTTTTTCCAAGGTGGATGACCTCACATTTTCCGACATTGTATTCCATCTGCCAAATCTTAGCCCATTCGCTTAATCTATCTAAATCTCTTTTCAGCCTCTCTGTGTCCTCTACACAACCCACTTTCCCACTAATCTTTGAGTCATCTGCAAATTTTGTTACACTACACTCTGTCCCCTCTTCCAGGTCATCTATGTATATTGTAAACAGTTGTGGTCCCAGCACCGATCCCTGTGGCACACCACTAACCACCGATTGCCAACCTGAAAAGGATCCATTTACCCCAACTCTCTGTTTTCTGTTAGTTAGCCAATTCTCGATCCATGCTAATACATTTCCTCTAACTCCGCGTACCTTTATCTTCTGCAGTAACCTTTTGTGTGGCACCTTATCGAATGCCTTTTGGAAATCCAAATACACCACATCCATCGGTACACCTCTATCCACCATGCTCGTTATATCCTCAAAGAATTCCAGTAAATTAGTTAAACATGATTTCCCCTTCATGAATCCATGTTGCGTCTGCTTGATTGACTATTCCTATCGAGATGTCCTGCTATTTCTTCCTTAATGATAGCTTCAAGCATTTTCCCCACTACAGATGTTAAACTAACCAGCCTATAGTTACCTGCCTTTTGTCTGCCCCATTTTTTAAACAGAGGCGTTACATTAGCTGCTTTCCAATGCGATGTTACCTCCCCAGAGTCCAGAGAATTTTGGTAGATTATAACGAATGCATCTGCTATAACTTCCGCCATCTCTTTTAATACCCTGGGATGCTTTCATCAGGACAAGGGGACTTGTCTACCTTCAGTCCCATTAGCCTGTCTAGAACTACCCCCCTTGTGATAGTGATTGTCTCAAGGTCCTCCCTTCCCACATTCCTGTGACCAGCAATTTTTGACATGGTTTTTGTGTCTTCCACTGTGAAGACCTGAGCAAAATAATTGTTTAAGGTCTCAGCCATTTCCACATTTCCTATTATTAAATCCCCCTTCTCATCTTCTAAGGGACCAACATTTACTTTAGTCACTCTTTTCCGTTTTATATATCGGTAAAAGCATTTACTATCTGTTTTTATGTTTTGCGCAAGTTTACCTTCATAATTTATCTTTCCTTTCTTTATTGCTTTCTTCGTCATTCTTTGCTGTCATTTAAAATTTTCCCAATCTTCTAGTTTCCCACTAACCTTGGCCACCTTATACGCATTGCTTTTTAATTTGATACTCTCCTTTATTTCCTTGGTTATCCACGGCTGGTTATCCCTTCTCTTACCGCCCTTCTTTTTCACTGGAATATATTTTTGTTGAGCACTATGAAAGAGCTCCTTAAAAGTCCTCTACTGTTCCTCAATTGTGTCACAGGTTTAGTCTGTGTTCCCAGTCTACTTTAGCCAACTATGACCTCATCCCACTGTAGTCCCCTTTGTTTAAGCACAGTACGCTCGTTTGAGACACTACTTCCTCACCCTCAATCTGTATTACAAATTCAACCATACTGTGATCACTCATTCTGAGAGGATCTTTTCTAGGAGATCGTTTATTATTCCTGTCTCATTACACAGGACCAGATCTAAGATAACTTACTCCCTTGTAGGTTCAGAACATACTGTTCTAAGAAACAATCCCGTATGCATTCTATGAATTCCTCCTCAAGGCTACCCCGTGCGATTTGATTTGACCAATCGATATGTAGGTTAAAATCCCCCATGATTACTGCCGTTCCTTTTTCACATGCCTCCATTATTCTCTTAATTATTGTCCGCCCCACCGTGAAGTTATTATTTGGGGGCCTATAAACTACGCCCACCAGTGACTTTTTCCCCTTACTATCTCTAATCTCCACCCACAATGATTCAACATTTTGTTCATTAGAGCCAATATCGTCTCTCACAACTGCCCTGATATCATCCTTTATTAACAAAGCTACCCCACCTCCTTTCCCTTCTTGTCTATCTTTCCGAATTGTCAGAAACCCCTGTATGTTTAATTCCCAGTCTTGGCCACCCTGCAACCACGTTTCTGTAATGGCCACCAAATCATACCCATTTGTAATGATTTGTGCCGTCAACTCATTTACTTTGTTTCGAATGCTGCGTGCGTTTAGGTAAAGTGTTTTAATACTAGTCTTTAAACCATGATTTTTAGTTTTGACCCCTCCTGCAGCCCCTTTATATTCATACATATTATCCCTTCCTATCACCTTGTGGTTTACTCCAGTGCTACTCTGCTCTGTTGCCTCCTGCCTTTTGCATTCTTTTTAGAGTTCTGTTTTTCTGAGCTCTCACCCACTCTAACTAGCTCAGAGCCCTCTCCTGGATTCCCATCCCTCTGCCAAGCTAGTTTAAAGCCCTCCCAACCGCACTATCAAAACCACCCGCGAGAACATTGGTCCCATCTCTGTTGAGGTGTAACCTGTCCGACTTGTACAGGTCCCAACTTCCCCAGAAGCGTTCCCAATTGTTCAGGAAACTAAAGCCCTCCCTCCTACACCAATGCCCCAGCCACGTATTTATCTGACTAGCCTTCCTATTTCTACCCTCACTAGTACGTGGCACTGGCAGTAATCCCGAGATAACTACCTTTGAGGTCCTGGCTTTCAATCTTACTCCTAGCTCCCTAAACTCAGCTTTCAGGACCTCACCCCTCTTTCTACCTATGTCGTTGGCACCAATGTGGACCACAACCATTGGCTGTTCCCCTTCCCTCCCCAGAATGCCCTGCAGTCGCTCAGTGACATAATTGACCCTTGCACCAGAGAGGCACCTTCCTGATGTCACTTTTGCTGCCGCAGAAGCACCTATCTGCTCCCCTAACTATTGAATCTCCTATCACTATAGCCCTTCCCGTCTTCTTCCTCCCCCCCTGTGCAGCTGAGTCACCCACGGTTCTGTGGACTTGGCCCTGGCTGCACTCCCCAGAGGCATCACCGCCCTCGCCAGTAGTCAGAATAGAGTACCGGTTGGAGAGCGGGGTAGCCTCAGGAGACTCCTGCACTACCTGCCTCGCCATAATCTTGTGTGCGACGGTCACCCATTCCCTATCCTCCTGTACCCTTTTAATCTGTGGGGTGACCAACGCCTGAAGCGAGCTATCCACATACCTCTCATTCTCTCGGATGCTCCTCAGTGCCTCCAGTCCTCGCTCAAGCTCCGAGACTCGCCGCTCGAGTTGGAGGAGCTGGAGACACTTCCTGCACATGTGGTCATCCCCGTTGCGGGAAGCATCCAGGAATTCCCACATGGCACAGGTGTTGCATTCCATTTGAACGAATTGCCCTGCCATCTCACTAGTTACTCTTAAATGACCCAGCAAAAACACTGACTCCCACTACACACACTAAACAGCTATTTAGTAATTTATTCTCTTATCTATTAGAACACAAATCAAAGAGATATACTCACCAGCCGATCAACCAACCACTTACCAACTTGGCTGTGATGTCACTATTTGATTTCTTGTCCCTCTTCCCCGCACTGCTCGCTCACCGACTGCCACTGGGCCTTTGTAGGCCGCTGACCCCGGACTGCCGCTGACGCTGCTCCTCCCTGCACTGCTCGCTCACCGACTGCCGCTGGGCCTTTGTAGGCCGCTGACCCCGGACTGCCGCTGACGCTGCTCCTCCCTGCACTGCTCGCTCACCGACTGCCACTGGGCCTTTGTAGGCCGCTGACCCCGGACTGCCGCTGACGCTGCTCCTCCCTGCACTGCTCGCTCACCGACTGCCACTGGGCCTTTGTAGGCCCCAGACCCCGGACTGCCGCTGACGCTGCTCCTCCCTGCACTGCTCGCTCACCGACTGCCACTGGGCCTTTGTAGGCCGCTGACCCCGGACTGCCGCTGACGCTGCTCCTCCCTGCACTGCTCGCTCACCGACTGCCGCTGGGCCTTTGTAGGCCGCTGACCCCGGACTGCCGCTGACGCTGCTCCTCCCTGCACTGCTCACTCACCGACTGCCACTGGCCCAGAAGGATAGATTTACTTTCAGAATGATGCCGGGGCTCAGAGGGATAAATTATGGGGACGGGCTGGACAAACTTGACTTGTTGCAGCCTGATCCTTAGTGAAGTGCAAAGATTTTGCCAGCATCTTCAAATAATTTCAAGTGTTTAGAAAGTTTACTGTCCACATTACTGCCTGCAAACATGATAAATATATTAACTACATGAAGTGGGGCTATTGAGCTCTGTTATTATTAAAGGGTTAAGAATGGATCGCGGAATTAAAATGAGCTGACATAGGCTTTTGTAGTGGTCAACTTTCTAAGGGTGCTTAAAGGGAAATAACATGTCAGAATCATTCATTGTTACCAGCTGTGTAACCTGAGAACAATTACAGGAGGCCCAGAGGGGCAGTTAAACAGGGCAATGGGTCAAAAGTAACACAATGGAAAAATTCCAGCTGGTCAAGACAAGAGAGATAAGATAACATTCCAATGTGCTAATTAACTTTTTGGGACACAGTGAGGTTTATGGAAAAGTACTGGAGATAGGTGTGGTCAGGATTGTATCTTTACTTTGAGTGACAAGGGTTTTGACTATTCAAATCAATGTATGTCTCATGTATTGAATATCCAGCCATTATAGGCTGAGGAACCGTATAAAAACTCTGCATTTTCTCTGTTCAGGGAGAGCGAGTGAGGGCAGCTCAGCAACAGTTTGACTGCAGACTTGACTCTCCCTTGCAAGAAATTAAAGACTACTTGAATCTTCGAATCCAGACCTGGTGTTGAGTGTTCATTTTAAATACTCCACTACAATTGGCGCTGCGAGCAGGGGCTTAAGCGTGCGGTGGACAGTGGCTGATGGAAGCCATGTCAAAGGCGTGAGTATGCTTTAATTACCACGCACAGTTAGGCCAAGGGCAGAAATCTGTCTGGTGTCAGCTGCCTGAGAGATCCGAGTCTGCGGGTTTGGCCGAGACTTCAAGTAGTCAGTGGAAGATCCCAGGTGAAACAATTGCAATTGATTATATAGAAGCGTGTCTGTGTAACGTTGTGATTGATAATTGATAAGGTTGCAAGTAACGGTCTCACTCGTGAGGAATAAGTAAGGGCCATACCGCTGATGACCAATAAGGTTGCAAGTATTAGTCTCATTCAGGGCGAGTAAGTAAGGGACGTACCACTGACAACCAATAGGTTGCAAGTATTAGTTTCACTCAGGGTGAGTAAGTAAGGGACGTACCGCTGACAACTTATAGCTATGGGAAGTGAGAAACTCGAGTGAGGACCAGGGGTCCCTGACATGGTACCTAGCAGACAAAAATCGAAAACTAATTGAAATAATGATTAAACAAAATTGGAAACCAGACGACCCACCTGCTGAACAAAGAAAATGGTGGGAGTCGGAAAAGAAACAAAAGGAGGAAAAAGCCCTCATTTTAGTCACTCGTGCGTATTATGAATTGAGTAAATGGACTAGACGATTGACTGAGAAAGTGATGAAATAAACTGACAGTAGATGTGATGACGACAGCATCCATCAAGGCACGTAAAAAGGAACAACTGCCAGCAGCCCCATCAATTAGAAACAGAGGGGGGGCAGGGGGGGCGCAGGTTGGACACCCAAAGTCTGTTACGTGGTCGAAATGTAGAGAGAGAGAGGCTCTTTGTAATGCAGGAAATGAGGGGTCGAAGTTATTTGCTATGGTGACCATTTCAAAAAATGCAGGAAGCAATTCTAAAAGATGTTCAGTGGGAATCCAAATGATGAATTGTAGGCATTTAGCAGCAAAAAGTGCTAAAAACTACAGGGGCAACAGATTATGGTGCAGATTATAAAACACACATTAAATGGTACGACACTGAAAAGTGTAGAGGAACAAACGGACCTTGGAGTGCATGTCCACAGACCCCTGAAGCTAGCAGGCTAGGTCGATAAGGTGATTAAGAAGGCATATGGAATACTTGCTTTTATTAGTCGAGGCATGGAATACAGGAGCAGAAACTCTAGTTGGGTCACCACATTACAGGAAAGATGTGATTGCACTGAAAAGGCTACAAGAATGTTGCCTGAACTGGAGAATTTTAGCTGTACGGAAAGATGCTGGGTCTCTTTTCTTTGGAACAGAGGAGGCTTGAGGGGAGATTTTATTGATGTGTATAAAATGAGGTGGGGCCTGGATAGAGTGATAGGAAGGTCCTGTTTCCCTTGGCGGAGAGGTCAACAACCAGAGAGCATAGGTTCAAAGTAATTGAAGAGAGGTTTGGAGGAGATATGATAGGGATCAGAAATTGAAAATTGATTTAAGGAATAATGGATAAATAGTTATGACTGAATGAAAAGGAGAAAAGGGAAGATCATGTTTCTTTCTTACTGTTCTCATGTTTTTCTTTGATGTTTCAGTAAAGTTTTAGGAAAACATGTGTGACTGTTTCTTTGTGTGGCTGTGGCTCCTCCTTCTTTTCCAAGTGGCATTGGGAAGTTTAATATTGGAGTTACTGAGGTTAATTAACCTATTAACCAAACTTTTATTATGGCCATAATCAAATTCTGGTTGTTGTAAATTGTGTGTCTTTAGTTCCGGATTAATAATTAGTTTCACATTAATAATTGGTATGGTTTTTAAAAATTCTGTGCAAAGTTGTTTTTCTGAATGTTTATTTTGAGAATAAAAACATGGAGACTTTACAAAAGTAAAATTTTTAACTGGAAGGTTTAACCTGAAAAAGGCTGTAGGCCGAAGCCGACATTGATTGATGGTGTCTGTGATTATCAGCTTTCGGAACAAAGGAAGTTAATTCTTTCACAGGCAGCTGTGAACTCTGTTTTAACTCAGTGGGCGATACCTTTTGATTATTGGAAATTTTCTTAATTTGAAGAGAATCACCAGAGATTATGTTTCTTTTGTTTTAAGTAGATGACCATCGGGAAGAAGCGATGTTGTTTAAAGGGATTAGTGGATTGTGCCTGAGGGGTCAGGTAACTGACTACATCTGAGGGTAAATCTCAGAAGTGGGATTCGTTCTCTCCAGGGGAATGAGGAAGGAGGGGTGTCTAATGGGATACCCCACATAATCAGGTACAGTATGATCCAAAGAGAAGTGAACAGGACACGGGAGCTGGAAGAATCTCCTCGGGTCCCAGATTTGGAACTACCTCCTGTCCACAGACATACCTCGCAAACCCTGCCAATCTCACAAAGTAGTAACAGACATATCATGAACGGTAAAAGTAGGGATGGCCGAGGGTATAGGATAGGGGTACATTTACAGTTGCATGGTAATCATACCACTGTAACCGCCCATTATAATTAAGGGGTGCAAGAACAGG
This sequence comes from Pristiophorus japonicus, assembly GCF_044704955.1. NCBI lineage: Eukaryota > Metazoa > Chordata > Chondrichthyes > Pristiophoridae > Pristiophorus > Pristiophorus japonicus. The sequence goes on from NC_091985.1 coordinate 139,118,057, forward strand.
AGCGCTGTTGTACAAGCAGTAGAGTTTTTTTTTTTAAAGACTCATCCAAAGGCTCCTTCTCCAATGAATAAACAGATTTGTGGGAAAAGCGAATTGTTTGTGATAAACGCATCCCAGGGCCAACAAATGGGCTAATGCTAATCTCAACTCAGATGATATTGTACCATAATGTGCATCGCAAAGTGATACCTGTAATATTGAATCTGACTAAAGTGGGACTACCTGGGTGGTGCAAGTCTAAAACAGCGCGGCTACATGGGAGAATGATCAAGGGATTTTGGCAGAGGGCCAGTACAACCTGTACTAAGTTCAGGGAGAGTGATGGGCTTGATCGTACCTTGACAAGAATGGTGTCGAGACTAGTGAGGAGAATCATAACAGAAGACGGTGAGGCCTGATTAATATGTTGCAACTGGTTTAGTGCTAAAAAGGGGGTAAGCCAGATTATAGAAGGGGAATAAATCGTCTTTAACGAAATGCCTCAAAGTAATGTATGGATCTTAGATAGTGGAACAAGCCCAAGGAAACCTGCAGCATATTGCAGAGGGAAAGCTCTCTTTCTGGTAACTGATCGAGACCTATGGCAACGTCCACTTATCAACTTACTAAGACTCTGTGCCAAGTCAGAAGGTTGGTACAGGTGCACCCGGTGGCACGAGTGTAATTTACAGGAACAGAATGACATCACCCTGTTAGAGGTAGTAGGGTATTACTCAAGCATGCCTGAGAAAATTTAGTAGGATACAATGAACACGGGAAATGCAACCCGGATGGATGGGATATCATGGAATTGCACCATGAAGGTTATTGCGGGACAGCATTTTCCTGTACGATCTGTATAAAGAGGGAAGGGTGAATATTGTGTCAGCACCATACACTGGGAATATCAGTACAATACCAACCTGACTTATCTCATTGTGACAGGAACCTTTTGTATTACCCCAGTCCAAACTGTGAGATTGGGGCGCGGGTTTCATTAAGTAATTATTTGCATAGGCAAATAAATATCACTGTGAGAAAGGAGTTAAAAGTGTAACTGCCAAAGGGAAGATATAATAAATTTGGATAGTTAACTGGGCCAATTGAGGACCAAGTACAATGGGCATGAAGCAAAATGGGGAACTGAGAGTCACAATGGCTAGACACTGAGGTGATACTTCCGGTACATATGATCGAGATAGTCTGACAATGAACCACGAGACTATGTGTGGTTTATCTATTGTCTAACAACAACCGACACACACTACCGGTAAGCGACAAGGGTGGCAACTGTTAACATATTTGACATAGCCAGAATAAACCAAGAAGTTCAAGACTTAGCCCAACGTTTGAGAACCCTTTTGTTAAAGGGAAATGATCGGACTTCGCAGTTGTCAGAAACCGGGGACGGGGTTGCCAGACAAATGCTGCAAGTTGAGGAAATCCAAGAGCCTCATGCCCAAACTATCAATAAGATAAGTGTGCGACTAAATGATCTAACCCAAGAAACACATAAAGAACTTGCATGTGCAATGTACGACACATGGTTACTAGGGAACATCCGATACAATGTAAACTAGATAAAAGAGGAAAATACCCGATTGGATAAGTTATCCAAATGGACTGTGATGTTCATAGGACAACACAAGTGTCTTGTCCCAAAGTAATAGTATTACGAGAGAATTGAAATAGGTATGGTTCTAGCTATCCCACAGATAGAGGGTACAGATGCCGAACCTCTGTGGACAGTACAGAACATAGGCGAAATACAAGGCCAATCCCGGTTCAGGTCCACGATACATCCCCTTATGCGGTAAAACTTAGTGACACATTTCAAGGGGTGCATACTGATGGTTGCACGCAATATGAAAGGAGGGCAATGTATAGCGTGCGGATTCACTCAGACGGTTAATTGCATGTTGGAAATCAGCCCCTTAGTCAGGGAGGGACTGAGGTGGCAGCCCGGGATGATGGGACGTACTGCATATCTACCAAGGAAAATGAGTACAAGCATGGTAATGTCATATGTGCGATCCCACAATCTAATTTCTGTTTTACGCCTAAAGCTGTGGTTAAACTTGGCCATCAATACCTATTCCCATGAAGAGAGGAACGCATCGAGAACATCACTTTAAACAACCCGAGATGGGATGATGAAATGGAACAATGTGACATACCAAGATGGCAAGACATTCCCCGTCTCAAAGAACTTTTGACGCAATTGAAAAAGGATACTGAGAAAAGCATACGTCGTTATCGTGAAATTTTGGAAGATTCCACTCAGCATTCAAAGGACATTGAAGAAACCTTGGAAGGCACTCAATAGTGGGAACATGTATGGAATTGGGAAATGAATGTGAATATCCAACCGTGGATTCGTATATGCTCTCACGTATTGGTGATCATACAGTTAGAACTAGCTGTCGGATGGGTAATTGGGTTATGCATGGTATGCAGAAAGAGGCAATGGAGAAGGAAAGCAAAAGCTTTAATTTTGGAACAGCGAAAGTTGTTAGCTGAGTACCCTGAAATGCTTTGAGACGTAGGTCACGTTCCGAGTCCCCCAAACCGCATGGCTGATCACCACAGAACAGAGCAGGGGACACAGGATAAAGTAGAATTAGGTTAGTAATCTTGGGCTAGTTAGCCAAGAACCAAAAGAGGGCACTGAAGTGGGGCTATCAAGCTCTGTTATAATTAAAGGATTAAGAATGGATCTCGGAATTAAAATGAGCTGACATAGGCTTTTTTAATGGTCAATGTTCTACGGTTGTTTAAAGGGAAATAACATATCAGAATTATTAATTGTTACAATCTGTGTAACCTAAGGACAATTACAGGAGGCCCAGAGGGGCAGTTAAACAGGGCAAGGGGTCAAAAGTGACACAATGGAAAAATTCCATCAGGTCAAGGCAAGAGAGATAAGATAACATTTCAATGTGCTAATGAACTTTTGGGACACAGTGAGGTTTATGGAAAAGTACTGGAGATAGGCGTGGTCAGGATTGTATCTTTACTTTGAGTGACAAGGGTTTTGACCATTCAAATCAATATATGTCTCATGTATTGAATGTCCGGCAATTATAAGCCAAGGAACTATATAAAATCCCTGGGCTAGACTTTCCACTTCACATCGCCCATCTATGACTCATCTATGGCCCAAAACGGACCTTTATCGCCCATTTTCACCAAAAAATGGAAACTAGGCCCAAAACATCGCTGGAAAAATAGGCCCCTAAGGTTTGGCTCACTCCGCCGAAATGATCGCCGAACTGATCGCCTACAGAAGTCCCATCCCAAATTTCGGCACATAGCCGGCACTTCGCTGGGCTGATGGAAGGCAGGAAACATCGCTGAGAAATAGTCGCTTTTCCCGGGCTTTACAAAAGGAAATGGGAACTACGGACGCCATTTCGTAGATCAGAGGAAGAATGGAAGCAACAGAAAAAAACAAGCTAAATAATTGTGAGTTATTTAGAGAGTTATTTATAGATAGATCAACTCAGAATATTATATTATGGTATATATATTGATAGTAGCTATTGTATAAGCATTTTTTTGTGAAAAGTGCTTTTATAGATAGTGAAAAGAATTAATGATATTGTTGGGGCCTATTAGACTGACTGGTATACAGTGTAGAGAGAGTAGAGAGTAGAGAGATTAGTTTAATTTAGTGAAAGTAATTATTGATAGTGATGGGCCTATGCTTTCTCTGCCATTACTTGTAACTGCTCACACACTGGTTTCTGAAAGGATCAATCGAAGAGGTGGCAGAGTAATGCGTAGACAGAGACAGAGGAGACAGAGAGGCGAACATACAGCCAACAAAGGTACTTGGAAAAGCAATCTTACCTGAACTTGTCTGAAAATGCTTGTCTTAGGAGGCTGCAATTCCAGAAGGAGGTCATCGATGAGATTTGCCAGCTCGTCAAGGGTGATCTGCAGCCTTCCAGCACCATCAGAACCACACTGTCCATTGAGGTGAAGGTTACTGCTGCCCTAGCCTTCTACGCATTGGGATATTTTCAGGCCTCAGCTGGCGACATCTGCCATATCTCTCAGCACATTGCTGCATTCGGCAGGTGACTGAAGCCCTTTACGCTCACAGGATGGATTTCATAAGCTTCCCAATGACCAGGGAGGCACAGACCGAGAGGGCATTGGGTTTCTACACAATATCACACTTCCCCAAGGTACAGGGAGCAATAGACTGCACGCACATTGCCCTGAAAGCCCCCTTAAAGAACGCGGAGGTGTTTCGTAACAGGAAGGGGTTCCACTCCCTAAATGTGCAGTTTGTTGTCGACCACAACCAAATAATCCTGACAGTAAATGCTACATTTCCTGGCAGCATCCATGATGCTCACATCCTACGTGAGAGTGCTATCCCTGACCTGTTTGTCAATCAGCCAGAAGGTCATGGTTGGATGCTGGAGGATAAAGGATATGGCCTTGCCAGTTGGCTGATGACCCCTCTGCGTAATCCCATCACTGAAGCAGAGAAGCGTTACAATGAAAGTCACATAGCAACATGCAACATCGTTGAAAAGACAAATGGAGTCCTAAAGCAGTGCTTCTGATGCCTGGATCATTCTGGTGGCAGCCTACCGTACCACCCTGACCAGGTCGCTGAGTTTATAATGGTGTGTTGCATGCTGCATAACCTAGCTATAAGGAGAGGACAAGTAATGCCAGATCGGGCTGCAGGTCCACCTCCAGAAGGAGGGGAGACGGAAGAGCCAACCGGCGAGGAGAAAGAGGAGGAGGAGGCATAAGAGGAGGCTGGTGAAGACCAAGGGGAGCGCAATCAGCCTGGCGATCTAGCCATGCCCCCCCCCCCCCGCCATCCCAGACCAGCACCCAGTGGCAGTTACACAGCTGCTAAGCTGCTGCATCAGCAGCTCATTTATGAACACTTTGCATGAACTTACATTGTGGATATTCACATTTGCATTTACAGTCACAGTTAATCAAAAGTTGCATTTGTATGGAGTTTCATTTTTGCCTTGCCTGCACTGCTTAGCTTAAATAAAGTACAGCTATAATAAAAGACTGAACAAATAATGCTGAACAACTGTAAATATGTTATTCTTAATGTAACTAAGAGAGAAGATACAACAATTGTTAAACTCAATATTTTTTTTAAAATTAACTCAATGAATTATTCAAATTTTTTTTAACAATAACCCCCACCTCCCCTAACCCACCTTTCCCCCCAACCCCAAACAACCATGAACAAAATAACAAACTTGTAAAAATATTAACAAGTTAACAATTTAATTGAAAAACAAACCCCCCTCCCTACCTGTGGCCATGTTTCCGTCCAGGTCCTTTCCCATCCCGTGTTTTTACACCACCCACCCGTTTTGGTCTATGTAGACCGACACGAATGTGGAGTGCAGTGTGGAACAGCAAGATTTCCTACCGTGGTGGAGGTGACGGTGTGGATGCAGAAGCCTGAGGCTCCACTTCCGAGTCAGGAAGAACTGTGTCCTCCGTACTCGCTTGAGTGCTCTGGATCTCACTCCGAGCCGTCATGACATCTTGGTGTGCAGCGTCGTGTCCAGCCAGCAACGCATGCCAAAGGGCATTGGTTGCGGCAGTCTGTTCTCGAATCGCCTCCAATGTCTCCCGTGCTATCTCCGTTTGCACGGAAGACCAGTTGGAGAAGTTCATGTTGAACTGGCTCCAGGTTGTTGCGAACTGGCTCCAGTTCGTGGAGAAACCCTCGAACCCCTGGATAAGGTCACGACGTATCGCGACCGTCTCCCTGCACAGGGATATCAAGCAGTACGTCTGCTCGTCTGAGGTAGGCGATTGCTCACTTCGCTGACCTGACCTCCATGAGGTCGGCGTGTGCAAAATGCCGTGCCTTGGCGTCACTAGCTGCACATCGCTTGGTCCCGGTGCCTCATCCCTCTCAATAGAGATGACCGCAGGTTCATCCCCCCTCCCGACAACAATGGTCGATTCTTCATCCTCTTCCTGCTCTTCGTCCTCCTCCTGGAGGTGAGGAAAGCTTTCTTCCTTTACCACCTCGCTAAAATGTTCCTCCTCTTCCTCCTCCGAGGTGGTTGCTGCTGATGGTGCAGGTGGAGTGGGTGGCCGAAGTGAGACTACCTTCTCAGGTTGATCTTAAAAACACGAATGACATTTTTAAATAACTCATTAGAACATTAACGGTAATCATAACTTGGAGAGATTACATATCAACACTTTTCACTACTCCATATGCACAAGGGCTGCACCAGGGCTGCCATGACATCATTAGTACATAAAGAGTACATCACAAGTATATTGCATATTGCATTATAATTACAGGACATTACATGCGTAACTAAGATTTTAAGATTTTAAAAATGTCTTTAACAATGTTTGACACATTGCACAGTTCACATTACTCCCGAGACTCAAGGCTGGTGAGACCACGGGTCGTGATCGAATGGCTGTCATGTCCCACCAGCGCGAACGCAAGCTCCTCAATTTCGGTTAGTGGTTGCAGATGAGATCAGTGGTTCCTCTGCTCAGACCGGTTGATAGATATCTTTTTCGGCAAATGAGAAGAGAGCATGGCATGGCATAAGCTAATGGACTTGGTAATAAACATTTAAGACTGACAGACTTCAATTCAATGCAGGAGATGCAATGTTCGATTAAAAATTTGCATTGCATCAGTACAATATTTTATAAATGGAAAATGCAACTTACTGTTAGGATGCATAAATTAATTAATAAATTAATAAATTAATACAATAAAGAAAGAAAACCTTAAATATAATGCAGGAAATTCAATGTTCTAATCAAAATGTGCATGCATCATTAAAATATTACATATAATATTTTAAATATAACATGGAACTTACTCTTGCTGCTACCAACAAGCTATTCCATCGTTTCCGGCACTGGTCAGGTGTCCTCACCTCGTAGGATGCAGACGTCACTACGTCTGTAATCTCCTGCCAAATTATTCTGTAGACATGGGGTGGAGGTTTCCCAGGCCCACCTGGTGTCAAGTCGTCCCACCTGGCATGCACAACGTTGACCAGTGCCTCGTTTGCCTCATCTCTAAAAGGTTTTGCCCTTTTCCTTTCATAATCTCTCTCCTTTTTAATATATTTAATATATTAAATTTAATATTCAAGTATAATTTAAATCGTTTCTATGTCAGGCCTCTTCAACACTAACAATATAAATTTTTCTAACTCAAAATAACTTTTTTTGATACAAACAACTCCAAACAACACAATTCTCTATCCTTTGCCTTCCTTCTCTTGCTCTATCTCCACTCTCTCTCTCTCTCTCTCTGACCCTCCCTGTGGATTCTGAGCACATGTGATGAACCCTGACCTCCCAAAATGCGGCAAAGATAGTCAGCCTGAAAAAAAATCCCACACATGAGCAGAATAGCGTTGCTAGGGATGCTTTTTTTTTCTTTGACTTCCGTTTTCGGTGGGCGACGTGAGATCGCCGAAAAATCACAATGCCCATTTGACATCACTGGGGTAAGGCCAAGTGGAAAATCGCAACAAAAAGAAAATGGGCCTTGTACCAGCGATCAGCAAGGCTGAAACATCCCACATCGCTGGAACAAGGCCCATTTTTTTCGGCCTTAGCCACTTGGTGGAAAGTCTCGCCCCCTCCTGTGTTTTCTTTGTTCAGGGAGAGCAAGTAAGGACAGCTCAGCAACAGGTTGACTGTAGACTTGACTCTCCCTTGCAAGAAATTAAAGACGACTTAAATCTTCGAATCCAGACACGGTGTTGAGTGTTAATTTTAAATACTCCACTACAGTACATAAAATGCATTCATGTATTATTAGAAAATACAATGCATGTGTCACATTATTCAGTTCCACTGAACTGGTACATTTGAAACAGCAGACTGTATAATTCCACGAATGGTTTCAGCCCTCTGGTTAACAGTTATCATGGCTTTAGCTCAGTAACTGCTACCTAGGTTCTCTCGTAGTCACAAATTGCCAAGCAGGCTTTCTCCCTGAAGTGTTTATATACTTTATGATCCATGTGAAGACATGGAACTCTTCACACATATATCGGACACCTCATTTGCAGTGGTATGAACAAGTGTTCAAGAAGCTTTTATATGATCGTTTGTGTGTCTCCCCATTACTGATCTGCCTGTGAAATGAGATTTTGACCACATATCCGCAGCATAACTAAGACCGCCTATTTCCAGCTCCCTAACATCGCCCGTCTCCACTCTTGCCTCAGCTCATCCACTGCTGAAGCCCTCAGCCATGCCTTTGTTAGCTCTAGACTTGACTATTCCAATGCATTCCTGAATGGCCTCCCACATTCTACCCTACGTAAGCTAGAGGTGATCCAAAACTCGACTGCCCATATCCTAACGAACCAAATCTCGCTTACCAATCACCCTCTGTGACCTCGCCCTTCCCCATCTCTGCAATCTCCTCCAGCCCTAAACCTCCCCCACCCGCCGAGATATCTGTGCTCCTTTAATTCTGCCCGCTTGAGCATTCCTGATTATAATCGCTCAACCATTGGTGGCCGTGCCTTCTGTTGCCTTGGCCCCAAGCTCTGGAATTCCCTGCCTAAACCTCTCCGCCTCTCCGCCTCTCTCTCTTCCTTTAAGACGCTCCTTAAAACCTACCTCTTTGACCAAGCCTTTGGTTACCTGCCCTAATTTCTCTTTGTATGGCTTGGTGTTAAATATTTTTCTCATTATACTCCAGTGAAACGCCTAGAGAACATTTCACTGTGTTAAAGGTGCTATATAAATACAAGTTGTTGTTGTTAAAACCATTCCTAAAGAGATCTCTTTTCCCTTCCTGCGTGCCTCAAAAAGATATCAAACCAGTTCTTTACACAGTACACAGGTAGTGGCTTGGGAGGGGGCAAGGAGGTGATGGGGGCCAACTTTGGATGATGGTAAAGATTCAGTGGTGAATGCTGTTGCAACATATCACGATTAAGCATATGATTTTCCCTATATATTGGGGTCCTTTACGAAGGATCTAGTAGCTGGAGATTTTACCGGCAATTTAACAGACCTGCCAATAGTCTTTTTCAATAAATCGCTGATGGCAACAATGAGCGAGCCATATTTATAAAAATGGCAATAATTGGACCATTGTAGGGGAAATTGCTTTGTAAGGCAGACCGCAAGAATGGCAGGGCACAGCAGTATCCTACATTACATCAGGGCTGAAGAGGAATGTTAGCATGCTGTTCAGCCTCAGGCATAAACCACAATACAACCCACTGCTCAAGAAATACATGAGGGACAGGTGACCACTAAAACAACACGAATAATTTCCTCACACATTTCAATCATGCAAAATAAAATAACTCCAAATATAAGCAGAAGCATTTGTACTGGCTTTCACACATAAATAACAAGGCTCCGTTAATCAAATTCAAAACAGACATCTGTCTTAACATATGCTGCGTTGCATTTAAATAAAAAATACCATTTGTGAAATGAGCGGAAGTATTACATAACTGCAGCACTCAACTACACATGTAACAGGGAAATTAACTAGAATGAAATTGTATAATTCTTTTTAAACCCCCCCCCACAACATTATGGTTGATATTTTGCCAAATTTAGCTGCAAATTAGATGTCCTGTGGTCATCACGTGTTAGTAGTTATATGTTAAAAGAAACAGTGTCAAGAACAGTGATTCACAAGCAGACTGATTTGCAAGGTTATTTTGCTCAGTTTGTCCAGGAGTATTATGCTCAGCACCAAGTGGGAGGTTATGCCTGACAACAGTTGCGAATTATGGATATTTCCCCTGTCCGTGTTACCGTGGTCGCCACAGTCTTTACCCCTGTGTCCTGCAGGGATGAGCTTAATCTCCAGGCATGCTAGGTCCACTGCAGGTAGCAAACCCATCAGAGTGCAGTGATCTCGGGGGGTTGTAGGTCTGGAGGAGATTACAGAGATAAGAAGGACGAGGTCATGGACCGATTTGAAAACCAGAATGAGAATTTTAAAATTGTGGTGTTGCTGGACTGGGAGCCAATGTAGATCAGCAAGTATAGGGGTGATGAGGACTTGGAGCCAGTTAGGATACGGGCAGCAGAGTTTTGGATGAGCTGAAGTTTATTTAACATGACAACAGTTGCTGCACTTCAAAGTAATTCTTTGTGGCCGATATTAAGTTACATTAATTTAATGGAAAGCAAAGCAGGCAGGTTCTGTTACTAGCATGTGATCCTCCGTATCTGATGTTCCACTCTACACTACACTCAGGCAATGCCTAACACCCAATAGTGAAGATGAAAATATACCCCCTTATTTTGGAGATTGCAAATTTCGGTCATTTAGAAAAAAAAGGTGGATGATAGGACCTAGAATTTTTTTTTGATTGGTTCGTCCCATTGGAATGAAAATTCGGGCAGTTTTGTAAAGGTGTGTGTGATCCTGCCCGCTAGACCTCCATCTCTGTGCTGCACCCAGACAATGCTTATCGAAAGAGGAAAATTAATCCCAAGGTTTTTAAACACTAAGGGGGAGAAATTCGGCTGCTTTGCACCTCCCGTTAGCGCCGGGAGGGGGCGAGGGGAATGGTAACATGGCGCTCAGGGGTTAACGGCTGGGTGCGGCGAATTCAGCCATACCCGTGAAATTCAGTGCTGGTTACCACCTCAGACTGTAGCGCCTCGCAGATCATGACATCATAAAGTGCACAGCGCCCCGTTGCCGTCCTGGATGTGAAATTGTCTCCCGCCCCCTGCTGTATCGCCGGGCATCAGCAATGGCAGGAGGTGGAGCATTGTCACCTTGGCTGGCCGCTTGGGGGAGCACTAATTAAAGGCAGTGGTTTTCAGGTAGGCCAAGCCTTATTCTTTGCACCAGTCTGATGCCTACTGAAAGTTTTCGATGCTTTATTGCTGCGTGATGTCCATGTCCTCCACTTTCTGGAGCGTGATTGGGGCTGTAATGGCAGTCACGCAGGTCGCCTGGCAACATAGAACAGAACAGAATGATGTTGTGCCCCATCATTGGCCCTTCCCTTTAAGCGAGGAAAGCAGCCTCTGTTGCCAGTGTCTTTGCACTCCACATTATTCAGTGCTCTTTTAGCATTCTAAGAGAAGTGGTTAGCGCTTGAATTAATGCTCCAAAGCCCTCTTGGAGCGCTAAAGCTGAATTTCCTGGAAACAGAAAATCATTATCACCTGGCGATACTTTTCCGAGATTTCAAAAGTTATCGCCACAAACAGGGTGCTACTGAATTTCTAGCCCTAAATTCAGGTCATCCTTCACATTTAAACTATTACCAAATGCTTATTCTTAACTTGAGGCAGAGCACCTTTTGACAGTGGGAATCTCGCCAGGAGCCTGCTGTGCAAATGCAATGACGTCTGCCCAGGAAAATGGGTCGGGTTTGAGGTGATACAGAGGTACGGGCAGACCTTCCGCCCGGCTGGACCTCCATCCAAAAAGAAAAATCCTCCCCTTTGAACTCCGTGTAGTTAATGGGATAATTATTGGGAAAGATTTCCTCTGCGCATTATGCATATGAAATCGTACACATGATTAAAAAGAATAATTTCACAATTTGTAACGCAAAGAGGAAATTCCTCCTTCCTTAGTTTCATTCTTACCCTGAATTCTTACTTGATGGCCTGAAGTTACAAATAGCTATTTTCCTATTTCATGTTAGACAAACGGTTTTAATGTAGCTGTATTTATGTTCTTTGTTTTGAATCATCAAAATAATATTGCGTGAGATAATATTTTGAATTCTCGTTTATTAAGCTAGCGACACTTTTTTCCCATGTAGTGTACGTTTGGCTTTTCAGTACAATAGCATTGTTTAACTTTCCAGATGTCTCCTTTACAATAACTTCTAGTAAATAGTGTACTGTTTCTCCTGGTGATATATAACTGCTTTCAAACAACATGTCATTGGTCCGTTGAATGAGAAAAGAATAATTAGCTTAATTTCAACAAACTGCAACAACAGAGTCAAGAAAAACATGACATCAAAGCCTTACCAAAATGTTGTGCCTTTGGGAGAAGCAGTTATGGGAACCACCATCATCAGAATCGTGTTTGCTAATGGTTGGAGAATGTATTAAATAATATGCAGCTTGCTAATTGAATTACCTTTCAACTGCTTGGCGCTCTTTACAAATGTGCTGGAATGGCAAACATGTTCAAAAATTAACTATAGTATATATATTTAAAAAAAACATTTATTTTTGACCTTGAATTTCTGGAGTGTGAGTAATATTATCTTATGGAGTTGACTCCGTCAAGAAAATGTCAACACATTAATTATTATTTGTTTTTGTAGAACTTCTTGAGCGTCAGAATAAGTTCAACCAAATGGGGGAGGGTGGGAATAGTTAGAGACTGTTGGGGTGCTCCTCAAGGAAGAAGCAGTTAAAAGCATGAGTTGGATCATCTAACTTGGCGTTCCTTCCTGTTTTAGTAGTCTATGAGGAAATGTTTGTTACTATCATCGCTTTCTTTAACAAGGCTCTGAGAATTCATTTTAAAGATTGGCAATATTGTGGGCCTAATTTTCAAAGAAGGCTCACTTTACCTGGACTATTCTAATAAAGGAGTGGCTTTGCATGAACTATCATGTCTTCAGATTCAAAGAACAAAGTTTCAGATATGAGCATACACAGCACGATGATGTGCTAGCTATACCAGCTGGAGTTAGATATCATGGGGTAGAATTACCGCAGGGAAATCCCTGTGGAAATTAAACACCCACATATTTAATAGAACTGGGTAGGGTTAGATGGTTTGAGCTGCACTGAAAATGGTCCTTGTGTAGCAGTGGGGATTATCCTAGGAGTGGTCTAGAGAGTGACAGAAGTGGAGTGGGACTACTGGGGTTTGACAGTATGGGGGCGGGGTGGGAATCACTTGATTTTCATCAATGTGCAGGATGATTCTGGAGACTGGAAAAACTGTGGAGGGAGAATCTGAGGTTTGGCAGTACTCGGAGGAGGGAAATGTGGGGTTTTAGTTCCATGGTGGATTCCTAATGGGTGGTTTTATTGTTCACAGGCAAATACATTGGTCTGGCAGCATTGGGTGAGGGTGGGGCCATTCCACATCTGGCAGCAAGATAAATCATGACAAACATGAAAATTAATGTCTTGTGATTAACGTTCTTTCTGTTTCCCCTTCTCACTTTGTGTTTCTGTTGCTCTCTCTCTCTCACAGGTGCCAATAGTTAGAATGTTTATATTTTTTAACTATAAACAAGTGAGAATTAGAGCTTTGTTTGCTTTCAAAATTCAACATGTTTAAAGAAACCAAATTAGGATGAGGAAAGATACTCTCTCGGCTTAATATGCTGTTAGAAGTTCATACAGTAATTATAATTTGAAGCCAACAAAAGCTGCAACATGTGTGTAAGCAATACAATCTGTCATTTTTTCTCTTTCTATTTCTCTCCTACCCATACAAAGCCACAACCTCTGTTTTAAAAACATTCAGTATAAATTTTACTTGAATAAAGCTTCTATAATTTGTCTTCTAGCTTTTCTGCAAATAATTCTGTAAAGCAACCAAATAAATTTTATTAGAGGCTAAGTAGCATTTGATAATTTAGTTATCTTAAATGCTATTGTTATATATTAGGAAATTATGCACACTGCATATGCACAGACTGCAGGATCTGTCTTCTACAGGAAAGATAGGGAAGATGGTAGAGGGGGAGGAGTAGCCTTAGTGATTAAGGTTGAAATCACTTCAATGTTAAGAGAGGATATAATGAGGGGTAATCAGGCAGTGGAGACATTATGGGTAGAATTAAGAAAGAGGAAAGGAGTGGGAGTTGTGTATAGGCCCCCTGGTAGCTGCTGTGAAGTACTGGATTGTACAAATGCAGAGATTAGACAAGTGTGTAGTAAAGGCAGAATGGTTTTAATGGGGGATTTTAAATTTCATATTGATTGGGATAGGCAGACAAGCAGCTGTCAGAAAGGTAGTGAATTTCTTGAGTGTGTCTGGGATAGTTTTCTACAGCAATGTGTCCTAGAACCAACAAGGGGGCATGCCATATTAGATTTAGTAATGAGTAATGAGCCAGATTTAGTTAACAGCCTAACGGTGTGTGAACATTTATCCAATAGTGATCATAACCTGATTGAGTCCAACGTAGTGTTTGAATCATACAATCATAGAATCATAGAAATTTACAGCATGGAAGGAGGCCATTTTGGCCCATCGTGTCCATGCCGGCTGACCAAGAGCTATCCAGCCTAATGCTATTTTACAGCCCTTGGTCCATAGCCCTATAGGTTATGGCACTTTAAGTGCACATCCAAGTATTTTTTAAATGTGGTAAGGGTTTCTGCCTCTACCACCTTTTCAGACAGTGAGTTTCAGACCCCCACTACCCTCTGGGTGAAGAAATTTCCCTTCATATCTCCTCTAAACCTCCCCCCAATTACTTTAAATCTATGTCCCCTGGTTGTTGACCCCTCTGCCAAGAGAAACAAGTCCTTCCTATCCACTCTATCCAGGCCCTTCATCATTTTACACACCTCAATCAGGTCTCCCCTCAGCCTCCTCTGTTCCAAAGAAAACAGACCCAGGATCTCCAATCTTCCCTCATAGTCAAAATTCTCCAGTCCAGGCAACATTGAAAGGGAGAAATGCGAAACAGCTGCTAAGGCCAAAATTTTCTGGGGTCCACACAGGCGCGATTTGGAAATTTGTAATAAGTTGGAGGGGGTCAGGAACCCGCCATCATCCCGCCCCCACGCACCTTTCCCTCGGGTGTGTTTACTGGTGCGATAGCAACCCAACCTGCAAAGGCGGGCGACCTAATTGAAATCATTTTAACCTTGCTTTTTTGTTTTCAGACAGTGAAGAGCCTTTTTCTGCCTACACTTCAAATTTCCCTGTATGGTCATGGGATTCACGCAGTTCCGGAACCATGTTTGTCAACCTGAGGCAGGATTTGAGTGGCCATTGCTCCAGCTAATTAATTGACAGCATCAAATGTAGTTTCAAAGCTCTGACCTCACAGCTGATCACGTTCCCTAGGCAGAAGCAGTAGCTGTAGCAGGTGCAGTAGCACTGGCACGCGAACACATTACTGCCCGGGAGACCAGAGATGGCCTCAGCATGGCCAGATTTACTTAACATTATGCAGTAAACCCACATGGCTGCCACATGCTTCGCCAGGTTGGCAACACTCCACAGCCAGTCCATAAAGCATCCCAACAATGACCAACCCATTCCTTTTACAGTTACCACCATTGCTGGAGGGAACATTATATCTGACCCTTCACTCCAACTGACTAAGCCGCTGCCAATGGTGCACACAAATTTGTCCAAGACCGGAAAGTTTTGAAAATAAAGAAATTTATGGTTCACATTAACCGCAACTTCACATTAGCATTGAATAAAACACTCTTGTGGCTCCCCTTGTGAATCTACTTGTGTGCCATCTTTCTCTTACACGTGCTTCTACGAGGTGCTACCCCTGCGGTTTCAGCAGAGGTAGAGGCAGCCTGCTCATTTCCCTGCTGCGACTGCTTAGACACTTTTGGCGGATGCCCTCTGGGTTTTGGAGCCTGTGATGGCCGCACCAAACTGTCTGCTCCTCCTGCGACTGTGTAGGACCAGACCCAGCTACCGCTGTCTGGGGAGACATCCGGGGCTCTGACTGAGGGGAGGGCAATGGGGGAGAGGTGTGAGTGCTTTAAGAGGAGCCCACACTTTCATGTTACCTCTCACCGTCATTCCTCTCATGGGCCAGCACACTTCCCTGCTAGTAAGGAGCTGGAAAGCACCTTGTTGTACAGCAGTGGGGCCATGAGGACCCACGTCTACACTGACATCCCTCCTAGAGAGGACATTCTGAGCCTCTGCCACCTATTCTCCATAGAGACCATGTGCTCCTGTGAGTAGCTGCTCCATGCATGTGGCCATTCTTTCCATGGAAGAGCCTACAGTCACCATCGCCTGTGACATGGTGGTGCTGAGGTTGGAGATGGACTCCATTCTCTGAACATTTTCAAACATCGCACTCGCAAAACCTGTCAGAGCCTCCTGCACTTCTTCCTGTACCTCCAGGATCGCCCTCTTTCTGGATGGACCACGAGGCTCAGCATCTGAAAGCAGCTGAGCAGAGCTGGGAGCGTCCTGTGCCCTCCGGTGAGGAGTCTCCACTGCTGTCCCCATCGCCACCTTCTGCTCTCGCTCACTTGTGACTTATGATGGACCCGGTGACTAAACTACTCGATCTCGCATTGGACCCACTGAGGTGGACGTGTCCACGTTGATGCTGGGTGCACTCATGTCTGGTGACACTGCACCCTCAGAAGCTGGAGGCTCCTCTGAGGAGTCATCTTCCACTTCCTCCTGGACAGTTGGGGGAGGTGGGGGGGCGGTGCTCTTGATAGATATGTGGGAGAGTAAAGAGATGTGTTTGATATAGGTATAGATTCTTGATGAGCATTAAATGGCTGCTGACATTAGTCCCCATATGAGTGACTGATGTTTGATATGTAATTCTGTCAGCAGGTCGATGAGATGTTTCCCTCTCTCCGTCTCCCACCTCCAGGTGCTCGGCGACTCCTGCCAGCTCGAAGGCAGACTCCTCTGCTGTTGTGACGGTAGCTGTTGCTGTGATTCCACTGCCAGTTCTCCCCCTCTCCTTATTGTGGGCTCTCTTTTCCTGCAAGGAGGGAAGGAAGGGAGGGTTGAGTTAGAGTGATAGAATAAAGGACTGGATGTGTTACATCTGTACAGGGTGACTATGAGGGAGTGGGGTGGCAATCCAAGTGACCTCATTGTGTGTTGTTAGTTGGTATGATTGCACTGGGACGAGGGTGAGTGTGAGGGCTGGCTAGTGAGATGGGGATATGATAATGTAGATAGAGAGAAAGAGATTGGTGGAGGTGCAAGGTAAGTTGGTGTAAATAAGGATGTGCAGGAGAAGGTTTGGGAGGGCAGAGTGATGGGGATCTGATGAGAGGCACAGCAGGATGAAGGTGAATGTGGCTTTGTACTCACCTTTCCTGAGCTAACAAGATTGTTGCAGTGATTGTGGCACTGCACCCTGGTCCTCCTGATCACATCCCTTCTATTGACCTCCTGCAATTTGGAGCCATGCGGTCTTGGTCTGCTGGGGAGATCTCTTCCACCCATCAGCAGAGAAGAGAACAGCCTATGGAGGGAGTCTTCAGAGAACCTGGGTGCAGCCCTCTGCCTCCATGCAATCACCTTTGCTGGTCTAGGCACCAGTGGTATTCTGTATTGCACTGACTGCACTATCCAAGATAAACTTCCAAGTGCAATGTGGCCATGGCTCCTTTAAATATCCTGGCAGAAAACACGTCATCGATGATGTCACCAGACCTGCATTTAATTGGGCCGAGTAACACGCAGGGCGGGCTAAATAGGTCTTATTAACATCAAGTTGTTTTGTGGAGTGGGATGGAACCATCAACAGGGCTCGCAATCCGCCATGGCTGGCCAGGGTGGGAAAATTCCAGCCTAAGATTTTGATAAGGCCAACTTCAACAGAATGAGATAGAGACTGTCCACAGTAAACTGGGAAAATCTATTAATGGGTAAAATGACAGAAGATCAGTGGGAGTTGTTCAAAAAAAGAATGTAATGAGATACAGACCAATTTTATTCCCTTGTGGGGCAAGAGCTCTACTTATCAAAAAAAAAGCCATAAGAACGTAAGAACATAAGAAATAGGAGCAGGAGTAGGCCATTTGGCCCCTCACGCCTGCTCCGCCATTTAATAAGATCATGGCTGATCTGATCTAGGGCTCAGCTCCACTTCCCTGCCATGGATGACCAAAGATGTAAGAGACAGCATAAAACTAAAAGAAAAAGAATACAAAAATGCAAAAAATAGCACAGATCCTAGTGAATCAGAAAAATATAAAGAACAAACAGCAAAGTGTAACAAAGCAGATGGTAAGATCTACAAAAAGGGATTATGAAAATAAACTTGCAAGGGATATCAAAATCAACACAATGAATTTTTATCATTATATTGGTTAAAAGAGGTTGGTCAGGAGCAATGTGGGCCCCTTAAAATTTGAAAGTGGTGATATTTTCAATGCTAATAAGGAAATGGCGGACATGCTGAATAATTACTTCGTGTCAGTATTTACAGTAGAGAAAGAGGATCGCATGCCCGAAATCCCAAGGAAACTAATATTGAATCAGGGACAGGAACTCAATAAAATTAATATATGCAAAATAGCAGAAATGAATAAAACAATGGCACTAAAGAGTGACAAATCCCCAGGACCAGATAGTTTCCATCCTAGGGTTTAAAGGAAGTAGGTGAGCACATTGCAGTTGCCCGAACTATAATCTTCCAAAGTTCTCTCGATTCATGAATCGTCCCTTTAGATTGGAAAATTGTGCATGTCACTCCGCTATTTAAGATAGTGAGAGAGGGAAACCAGTGAATTAGAGATCAGTTCATCCAGCATCTGTTATCAAAAATTACTAGAGACTGTAATTAACGGTAGGATGACTGAACACTTTGGGCTGGATTTTCAGTTGTCTATAGCCTCAGTTAGCAGCCAGAAGGTGCATTAATGGGAGCGTTAGAGCTTAGCGACCGGGCGCGCAGCTTTTAGCACCCCGACAGGGGTTCGCGGGATGTGGTGGTTGGTACTTGCCGTACCCCGGCCACGGTAGATGACTTCCAACTGCGCACCTGGTCAGCCTTTGCGAGTTCGCTGATGCGGTTGGGCGTGTTTTGGAAATGTACTTGGTGAATACCCGATTTCCTACCTCTAGCTTCAGGCCCCTTTAGGTAAATTTTACCCTGTTGGTCATTAGGAATCGGTTGTGGTGGTCGGGTTTTGGTCGGACCCCGGTTGTTCCTTCGGTCTTTTCCCTCCGGCGTCGATTTGTTGGTCGTGGTGTCCCTGTTGCCTCGTGGTTGCCGGGATGGAAGGTGGTGGCCTCTTCTCAAGTTTCTTAGCTTCCTAGCTTCTCAGCTTCTGTTCTTTTCCTTCCTTTTTTTTTACCCTCTTTCGCTTTGTGAGGCCTCTAGTTATACTACTGAGCAAACTGCTAATCTTGGCGCCAAATCTCAAGACTCCTTTGTTCTGCCTTGGCTGGCCCATTGATTCTGATGTGTGTCCTTTGTTACGTTTGGTGTGCTCGTTACCTTTTGATTAGAGTTAAATGGTTGGACTAGGTGTTGATGGGACCCGGAATGTCTGCGTTTATTTTAGATGGGCTGCTGAGCCCTTGTCTTTGTCATGTTTCTCTGCTGGTTCCAGGAGGTCTGAGTGAGGCCACAGATTTCTATGGGCTTGCCTCAGTATCACTGTGGGGTGGGGGCACTCTGCTGTGGGCTGGTTGTTTAAGATGCTAATGTCCTTCTGGGAGCTGACTAGGTTAACAGCTTCCCAGACAGCCTTTGATCAATCCAATACCCAAAGTCCAAATTACAGAGGTAGATCCCACCACCCTGCTTGTAGCTCTTCCTTTCACATGCCTAACATCTTCGCGAAACACTGAGATTTTATGACCCTTACACAACCAAACTTTTGTTATCGCCCCCGCCCCCCCCCCTCCCCCAGCTCTGGTGTGCAACTGTTGATTTATTGTCCTTGTCAGTTCTTCGACCAATTCTGATAAACTTCTGGACTGGAGGCGCAAACTTTTTCAAGGTGCTAAAAGAACAACTCCACCTGGAGAGGCTCAACCCAATTTCTCCCTCTTTGAAAATTTTCAGCTGATCAGAGAGATGGATTTGTGAAAGGTAGGTCATGCCTGACAAACCTGGTTGAATATTTTGAAAAGGTGACTAAAGTAGTAGACACTGAATGTTTATGGATGTTATTTATATGAACTTCCAGAAGGCATTTGATAAAGTCCCGCATAAGAGACTGTTAACTAAGGTTGAATTGAAGGCAAATTATAGAAGGTATGCTGCAGCTAGTAAAAGCTGTAGTTAGATCACACTATGAGCAGTTCTGAGCACCACACCTTAGGAAGCATGTATTAGTCTTGGAGGGCGTGCAGCGTAGGTTTACCAGAATAATGCCCGGACTCCAAGGATTAAATTACGAGGAGAGATTACACAAATTAGGGTTGTATGCCCTAGATTTTAGAAGATTAAGGAGTGATTTGATCGAAGTTTTCAAGATATTAAAGGGAACAGATAGCGTAGATAGAGAGAAACTATTTCTGCTGGTTGGGGAGTCGAGGGGGCCGAAATTGCCCATTGCCTGAAATGATGCGCACCTACTGTTTTCGAAGTGTTCCAGCCGCCCCAATGATTGAAGTGGCCAAACTGGAGAAATTTTTTTTTTTTGGAGCGGGGCGGAAGTGGCCTCATCATGACGGGCTGAATGGCCCACTTTTGTGTTATGTATGTAAACCTGCAATTACCATGTCTAACCACCAGAGGGCTTATCCCCTGGAGTCTCAAGGGATCCCACATTCGCTTGGGAGTACCTGTATATAAGGAGGCCTCACAGGCTGGAGAGGCACTTTGAGATCTGTAATAAAGAACTACGGTCACACTTAATTTGAGCTTGCAGTATCTAGTCTGACTCCTTATCCAAGACATAACAACTGCCGATGAGATACAGATGACGAAGCCCAACGCTACAATGCAGAGAACTGTGGGCATCCTGGAGAAATTTTTGGAGGGTGATGATTGGGAAACCTTCGTGGAACGACTTGACCAATACTTCGCGGCCAACGAGCTGGAAGGAGAAGGGAACACTGCCAAAAGAATGGCGATCCTCCTCAACGTTTGTGGGGCACCAACGTATGGCATCATAAAAAACCTGCTCGTTCCAGTAAAACCCACAGACAAGTCATACGATGAGTTGTGCACACGGGTCTGGGAGCATCTAAATCCAAAGGAAAGTGTTCTGATGGCGAGGTATCGGTTCTACACGTACAAGAGGTCTGAAGGCCAGGAAGTAGCAAGCTACGTTGCCGAGCTAAGGCACCTTGCAGGACATTGTGAATTTGAAGGACACTTGGAGCATATGCTCAGGGACTTCTTTGTACTTGGCATTGGCCATGAAGTAATACTTCGCAAACTTTTTAATGTAGAGACCCCAACCTTGAGTAAAGCCATAGCAATAGCCCAGGCGTTTATCTCCACCAGTGACAATACCAAACAAACTTCCCAGCACACCAGTGTTGCTGCAAGTACTGTGAACAAAGTAACATTGTTTTCGAATCAAAATGTACATGGCAGGACTTACATGCCTGTAGCTGCACGTTCGCAGATGACTCAACGTCCGCCAAGGGTAGTGAATACAAGGCAATTAACACCTTATTGGCGCTGCGGGAGTGATCATCGATTCCATTCATGCCGCTTCAAAGGATACGTTTCCAAGGGCTGTGGAACAATGGGACATCTTCAACATATGTGCAGGTGAGCTGCAAACCCTGCTAATCCTGCAAACCACCATGTTGCAGAGGAAGACAGATCCACGGTGGATCATGACAAAGCAGAGCCTCAGACTGAGGAGGCAGAGGTATATGGGGTGCACACATTTACAACAAAGTGTCCCCCGATAATGCTGAATATTGAATTGAATGGACTCCCGATGTCCATGGAGCTGGACAGGGGCGCAAGCCAGTCCATAATGAGTAAAAAGACTTTCAATAAGCTCTGGTGCAAAAAGGCGTCAGGGCCAATCCTGACTCACATTCATACCAAACTTAGAACGTACACAACGGAAATGATTCTTGTAATTGGTAGTGCTACCATAACGGTATCCTACGATGGAGCGGTGCACAATTTGCCACGCTGGGTGGTACCGGGCAATGGCCTCATGCTGTTCAGCAGGAGCTGGCTGGGAAAGATACGCCGGAACTGGGACGATGTCGAGCGTTTCGTCCGTCGATGACACCTCATGTGCCCAGGTCCTCAGCAAGTTCCACTCGTTGTTCGAACCAGGCATCGGGAAGTTCCAAGGAGCAAAAGTGCAGATCCATTTGATTCCGGGGGCGCGACCCATCCATCACAGGGCGAGAGCGGTACCTTACATAATGAGAGAGAGGGTGCAGATCGAGCTGGACAGGCTGCAACGAGAAGGCATCATTTCGCCGATCAATGAGTGGGCCAGTCCGATTGATCCAGTCCTCAAGGGATGTGGCACCGTCAGAATCTGTGGTGATCACAAAGTAACTATCAATCGTTTCTCCCTGCAGGATCAATACCTGCTACCAAAGATAGACGACCTATTTGCGATGCTGGCGGGAGGGAAACATAGAAATATAGAAACATAGAAAATAGGTGCAGGAGTAGGCCATTCGGACCTTCAAGTCTGCACTATCATTCAATAAGATCATGGCTGATCATTCACCTCAGTACCCCTTTCTTGCTTTCTCTCCATACCCCTTTATCCCTTTAGCTGTAAGGGCCATATCTAACTCCCTCTTGAATATATCCAATGAACTGGCATCAACAACTCTCTGCGGTAGGGAATTCCACAGGTTAACTACTCTCTGAGTGAAGAAGTTTCTCCTCATCTCAGTCCTAAATCGCTTACCCCTTATCCTTAGACTATGTCCCCTGGTCCTGGACTTGTCCAACATCGGGAACATTCTTCCTGCATCTAACCTGTCCAGTCCCATCAGAATTTTATATGTTTCTATGAGATCCTCTCTCATCCTTCTAGACTCCAGTGAATACAGGCGCAGTCGATCCAGTCTTTCGCATATGTCAGTCCTGCCATCTCGGGAATCAGTCCGGTGAACCTTCACTGCACTCCCTCAATAGCAAGAACGTCCTTCCTCAGATTAGGAGACCAAAACTGAACACAATATTCCAGGTGAGGCCTCACTAAGGCCCTGTACAACTGCAGTAAGACCTCTCTGCTCCTATACTCAAATCCCTTAGCTATGAAGGCCAACACACCATTTGCCTTCTTCACCACCTGCTGTACCTGTATGCCAACTTTCAATGACTGATGTACCATGACACCCAGGTCTCGTTGCACCTCCCCTTTTCCTAATCTGCCGCCATTCAGATAATATTCTGCCTTCGTGTTTTTGCCACCAAAGTGGATAACCTCACATTTATCCACATTATACTGCATCTGCCACTCGTTTTGCCCACTCACCTAACCTGTCCAAGTCACCCTGCAGCCTTTTAGCGTCCTCCTCACAGCTCACACCGCCACCCAACTTAGTGTCATTTGCAAACTTGGAGATATTACACTCAATTCCCTCATCCAACTCATTAATGTATATTGTAAATAGCTGGGGTCACGGCCTGCCATTCTGAAAAGACCCGTTTATCCAGACTCTCTGCTTCCTGTCTGCCAATTACCCCCAATACCATGTGCTTTAATTTTGCCCACCAATCTCTTGTGTGGGTCCTTGTCAAAAGCCTTTTGAAAGTCCAAATACACTACATCCAGTGGTTCTCCCTTGTCCACTCTACCAGTTACATCCTCAAAAAATTCTAGAAGATTTGTCAAGCAGGATTTCCCTTTCATAAATCCAGGCTGACTTGGACTGATCCCGTCACTTCTTTCCAAATGTGCTGCTATTTCATCTTTAATAATTGATTCGAACATTTTCCCCACTATTGAATTCAGGCTAACTGGTCTATAATTACCCGTTTTCTCTCTCCCTCCTTTCTTAAAAAGTGGTGTTACATTAGCAACCCTCCAGTCCATAGGAACCGATCCAGAGTGGATAGACTGTTGGAAAATGATCACCAATGCATCCACTATTTCTAGGGCTACTTCCTTAAGTACTCTGGGATGCGATGCAGGCCCCGGGGATTTATCGGCCTTCAATACCATCAATTTCCCGAACACAATTTCCAACCGAATAAGGATTTCCTTCAGTTCCTCCTTCCCACTAGACCCTTTGTCCCCTAGTATTTCCGGAAGGTTATTCGTGTCTTCCTTCGTGAAGACAGAACCAAAGTATTTGTTCAACTGGTTCACCATTTCTTTGTTCCCTGTTATAAATTCAACTGAATCTGACTGCAAGGGACCTACGTTTGTTTTCACTAATCTTTTTCTCTTCACATATCTATAGAAGCTTTTGCAGTCAGCTTTTATGTTGCCAGCAAGCTTCCTCTCATACTCTATTTTACCTCTCCTAATTAAACCCTTTGTCCTCCTCTGCTGTATTATAAAATTCTCCCAGTCCTCAGGTTTGCTGCTTTTTCTGGCCAACTTATATGCCTCTTCCTTGGATTTAACACTATCCTTAATTTCACTTGTTAGCCACGGTTGAGCTACCTTCCCCGTTTTATTTTTACTCCAGACAAGAATGTACAATTGTTGAAATTCATCCATGTGATCTTTAAATGTTTGCCATTGCCTATCCACCATCAACCCTTTAAGTATCACTCGCCAGTCTATTCGAGCCAATTTACGTCTCGTACCATCGAAGTTACCTTTCCTTAAGTTCAGGACCCTAGTCTCTGAATTAACTGTGTCACTCTCCATCTTAAGAAAGAATTCTACCATATTATGGTCACTCTTCCCCATGGGGCCTCGTACAACAAGATTGTTAATTAGTCCTTTCTCATTACACATCACCCAGTTCAGGATGGCCAGCCCTCTAGTTGGTTCCTCGACATATTGGTTGAGGAAACCATCCCTAATACACTCCGGGAAATCCCCCTCCACCGCATTGCTACCAGTTTGGTTAGCCCAATCAATATAAAGTCACCCATGATAACTGCAGTACCTTTATTGCATGCATCCCTAATTTCTTGTTTGATGCCGTCCTGTTTGGTGGTCTGTGCACAATTCCCACTATGTTTTCTGCCCTTCCGTAGCTCCACCCATACCGATTCCACATCATCCAAGCTACTGTCCTTCCTTACTATTGCATTAATTTCCTCTTTAATCAGCAATGCCACCCAACCTCCTTTTCCTTTCTGTCTGTCGTTCCTAAATGTTAAATATCCCAGTCTGTTGAATTCCCAGTCTTGGTCACCTTGGAGCCATGTCTCAGTGATGCCAATTACATCATATCAGTTAACTGCTATCAGCGCAGTTAATTCGTCCACCTTATTCCGAATACTCCTCACATTGAGACACAGAGCCTTCAGGTTTGTCTTATTAACATACTTTGCCCCTTTAGAATTTTGCTGTAATGTGGCCCTTTTTGCTTTTGTCTTGGGTTTCTCTGCCCTCCACTTTAACTTTTCTTCTTTCTATCTTTTGCTTCTGCCCCCATTCTACTTCCCTCTGTCTCCCTGCAAAGGTTCCCATCCCCCTGCCATATTGGTTTAACCCCTTCCCGAAAACTAGCAGGCATTCCCCTTACGACATTGATTCCGGTCCTACCCAGGAGCAGACCGTCTGGTTTGTACTGGTCCCACCTCCCTCAGAACCGGTTCCAATGTCCTAGGAATTTTAATGATGTGATATGGATTGGGATTGGGATTACGGAGACGTGGCTCCAGGATGATCAGGGCTGGGAACTCAACATCCAGGGGTATTCAACATTTACGAAGGATAGAATAAAAGGAAAAGGAGGTGGGGTAGCATTGCTGGTTAAAGAGGTGATTAATGCAATAGTTAGGAAAGACATTAGCTTGGATGATGTGGAATCTATATAGGTAGAGCTGCAGAACACCAAAGGGCAAAAAACGTTAGTGGGAGTTGTGTACAGACCTCCAAACAGTAGTAGTGATGTTGGGGAGGGCATCAAACCGGAAATTAGGGGTGCATGCAATAAAGGTGCAGCAGTTATAATGGGTGACTTTAATATGCACATAGATTGGGCTAGCCAAACTGGAAGCAATACGGTGGAGGAGGATTTCCTGGTGTGCAAAAGGGATGGTATTTTAGACCAATATGTCGAGGAACCAACTAGGGGGGAGGCCATCTTAGACTGGGTGTTGTGTAATGAGAGAGGATTAATTAGCAATCTCATTGTGCGAGGCCCCTTGGGGAAGAGTGACCATAATATGGTGGAATTCTGCATTAGGATGGAGAATGAAACAGTTAATTCAGAGACCATGGTCCAGAACTTAAAGAAGGGTAACTTTGAAGGTATGTGGCGTGAATTGGCTAGGATAGATTGGCGAATGATACTTAAGGGGTTGACTGTGGATGGGCAATGGCAATTTAGAGACCGCATGGATGAACTACAACAATTGTACATTCCTGTCTGGCGTAAAAATAAAAAAGGGATGGTGGTTCAACCGTGGCTATCAAGGGAAATCAGGGATAGTATTAAAGCCAAGGAAGTGGCATACAAATTGGCCAGAAATAGCAGCGAACCCGCGGACTGGGAGAAATTTAGAACTCAGCAGAGGAGGACAAAGGATTTGATTAGGGCAGGGAAAATGGAGTACGAGAAGAAGCTTGCAGGGAACATTAAGGCGGATTGCAAAAGTTTCTATAGATATGTAAAGAGAAAAAGGTTAGTAAAGACAAACGTAGGTCCCCGGCAGTCAGAATCAGGGCAAGTCATAACGGGGGACAAAAAAATGGCAGACCAATTGAACAAGTACTTTGGTTCGGTATTCACTAAGGAGGACACAGACAACCTTCCGGATATTAAAGGGGTCAGAGGGTCTAGTAAGGAGGAGGAACTGAGGGAAATCTTTATTAGTCGGGAAATTGTGTTGGGGAAATTGATGGGATTGAAGGCCAATAAATCACCAGGGCCTGATGGACTGCATCCCAGAGTACTTAAGGAGATGGCCTTGGAAATAGCGGATGCATTGACAGTCATTTTCCAACATTCCATTGACTCTGGATCAGTTCCTATCGAGTGGAGGGTAGCCAATGTAACCCCACTTTTTAAAAAAGGAGGGAGAGAGAAAACAGGGAATTATAGACCGGTCAGCCTGACCTCAGTAGTGGGTAAAATGATGGAATCAATTATTAAGGATGTCATAGCAGCGCATTTGGAAAGAGGTGACATGATAGGTCCAAGTCAGCATGGATTTGTGAAAGGGAAATCATGCTTGACAAAACTTCTGGAATTTTTTGAGGATGTTTCCAGTAAAGTGGACAAGGGAGAACCAGTTGATGTAGTATATTTGGACTTTCAGAAGGCTTTCGACAAGGTCCCACATAAGAGATTAATGAGCAAAGTTAAAGCACATGGGATTGGGGGTAGTGTGCTGACGTGGATTGAGAACTGGTTGTCAGCCAGGAAGCAAAGAGTAGGAGTAAATGGGTACTTTTCCGAATGGCAGGCAGTGACTAGTGGGGTACCACAAGGTTCTGTGCTGGGGCCCCAGCTGTTTACATTGTACATTAATGATTTAGACGAGGGGATTAAATGTAGTATCTCCAAAATTGCGGATGACACTAAGTTGGGTGGCAGTGTGAGCTGCGAGGAGGATGCTATGAGGCTGCAGAATGACTTGGATAGGTTAGGTGAGTGGGCAAATGCATGGCAGATGAAGTATAATGTGGATAAATGTGAGGTTATCCACTTTGGTGGTAAAAACAGAGAGACAGACTATTATCTGAATGGTGACAGATAGGAAAATGGGAGGTGCAACGAGACCTGGGTGTCATGGTACATCAGTCATTGAAGGTTGGCATGCAGGTGCAGCAGGCGGTTAAGAAAGCAAATGGCATGTTGGCCTTCATAGCGAGGGGATTTGAGTACAGGGGCAGGGAGGTGTTGCTACAGTTGTACAGGGCCTTGGTGAGGCCACACCTAGAGTATTGTGTACAATTTTGGTCTCCTAACTTGAGGAAGTGCAGCGAAGATTCACCAGACTGATTCCCGGGATGGTGGGACTGACCTATCAAGAAAGACTGGATCAACTGGGCTTGTATTCACTGGAGTTCAGAAGAATGAGAGGGGACCTCATAGAAACGTTTAAAATTCTGACGGGTTTAGACAGGTTAGATGCAGGAAGAATGTTCCCAATGTTGGGGAAGTCCAGAACCAGGGGTCACAGTCTAAGGATAAGGGGTAAGCCATTTAGGACCGAGATGAGGAGAAACTTCTGCACCCAGAGAGTGGTGAACCTGTGGAATTCTCTACCACAGAAAGTAGTTGAGGCCAATTCACTAAATATATTCAAAAGGGAGTTAGATGAAGTCCTTACTACTAGGGGGATCAAGGGGTATGGCGAGAAAGCAGGAAGGGGGTACTGAAGTTGCATGTTCAGCCATGAACTCATTGAATGGTGGTGCAGGCTAGAAGAGCTGAATGGCCTACTCCTGCACCTATTTTCTATGTTTCTATGTTTCTATGAATCTCTCCCTTCTGCATCACTCATCAAGCCACGTATTCATCTGAGCTATCCTGCGATTCCTACTCTGACTAGCACGTGGCACTGGTAGCAATCATGAGATTACTACTTTTGAGGTCCTACTTTTTAATTTAGCTCCTAGCTCCCTCAATTCAGCTTGTAGGACCTCATCCCGTTTTTTACCTATATTGTTGGTACCTATATGCACCACGACAATTGGCTGTTCACCCTCCCTCTTTAAAATGTCCTGCACCCCCTCGAAGACATCCTTGACCCTTGCACCAGGGAGGCAACATACCATCCTGGAGTCTCGGTTGCAGCCGCAGAAACGTCTATCTATTGCCCTGACAATAGAATCCGCTATCACGATAGCTCTCCCATTCTTTTTCCTGCCCTCTTGTGCAGCAGAGCCACCCATGGTGCCATGAACTTGGCTGCTGCTGCTCTCCTCTGATGAGTCACCCACTTCAACAGTACCCAAAGCGGTGTATCTGTTTTGCAGGGGGATGATCGCAGGGGACCCCTGCACTACCTTCCTTCCACTGCTCTTCCTGTTGGTCACCCATACCCTATCTGGCTGTATACCCTTTAACTGCAGTGTGGCCAACTCACTAAACGTGCTATTCACGTCATTCTCAGCATTGTGGATGCTCCAGAGTAAATCCAGCATGAGTTTATGGGGTAAAGAAAATGCATCAATATCTGTTTGGGCTCAAATTTGAATTGGAAGCTGCTTATATCCCTCTTTTCTGAAAATAAGGGAATAAATACGAATGCATCGACCCGCATCCAGAGATGGGCACTCACGTTGTCCGCATACAACTACGCCATCCGCCTCAGGCCAGGGTTCAGAAAACTGTGTCGATGCTCTCAGTAGGCTACCATTGCCCACCACCCCCAGCAGTCCAGCAAGACTCACCACCCCCAGCAGTCCAGCAAGACTCACCACTCCCAGCAGCCCAGCAAGGCTCACTACCCCCAGCAGCCCAGCAAGGCTCACTACCCCCAGCAGCCCAGCAAGGCTCACTACCCCCAGCAGCCCAGCAAGATTCACCACCCCCAGCAGCCCAGCAAGGCTCACCACCCCCAGCAGCCCAGCAAGACTCACCACCCCCAGCAGTCCAGCAAGACTCACCACCCCCAGCAGTCCAGCAAGACTAACCACCCCCAGCAGCCCAGCAAGACTCACCACCCCCAGCAGTCCAGCAAGACTCACCACCCCCAGCAGCCCAGCAAGGCTCACCACCCCCAGCAGCCCAGCAAGGCTCACCACCCCCAGCAGTCCAGCAAGGCTCACCACTCCCAGCAGCCCAGCAAGGCTCACCACTCCCAGCAGCCCAGCAAGACTCACCACCCCCAGCAGTCCAGCAAGACTCACCACCCCCAGCAGTCCAGCAAGGCTCACCACTCCCAGCAGCCCAGCAAGACTCACCACCCCCAGCAGTCCAGCAAGGCTCACCACCCCCAGCAGTCCAGCAAGGCTCACCACTCCCAGTAGCCCAGCAAGACTCACCACCCCCAGCAGTCCAGCAAGACTCACCACCCCCAGCAGTCCAGCAAGGCTCACCACTCCCAGCAGCCCAGCAAGACTCACCACCCCCAGCAGTCCAGCAAGGCTCACCACCCCCAGCAGTCCAGCAAGGCTCACCACTCCCAGCAGCCCAGCAAGGCTCACTACCCCCAGCAGTCCAGCAAGACTCACCACCCCCAGCAGTCCAGCAAGGCTCACCACCCCCAGCAGTCCAGCAAGACTCACCACCCCCAGCAGTCCAGCAAGACTCACCACCCCCAGCAGCCCAGCAAGGCTCACCACCCCCAGCAGTCCAGCAAGACTCACCACCCCCAGCAGTCCAGCAAGACTCACCACCCCCAGCAGTCCAGCAAGACTCACCACCCCCAGCAGTCCAGCAAGACTCACCACCCCCAGCAGTCCAGCAAGGCTCACCACCCCCAGCAGTCCAGCAAAACTCACCACCCCCAGCACTCCAGCAAGGCTCACCACCCCCAGCAGTCCAGCAAGGCCAGCTGAGCAGCAGCCCAGCAAAGGCCCAACAAACGACTCACCAACACCAGCATTTGCACCGAGACAATCAACCAGGGAAAGGAAGGCCCCAGATCGACTCACATTGTAAATAGACTGTGGGGGTGGCGGGAAGTGTTGTTATGTATGTAAACCTGTAATTACCATGTCTAATCTCCAGAGGGTTTATCCCCTGGAGTCCCAAGGGATCCCACAATCCCTTGGGAGCACCTGTATATAAGGAGGCCTCGCAGGCTGGAGAGGCACTCTGAGATCTGTAATAAACGACTACGGTCACACTTACTTTGAGCTTGCAGGATCTAGTCTGATTCCTTATCCAAGACATAACATTTTGTTCCTATGCTCTTATGTTCAACTTACAGTGTTACTGCACTGGATCAAAACATTAAGGCATACCTAATCTTTTTAAAAGTGGCTGAGGCCTTCAAGTAAAAACTTTGATGAAAGTATTAATAGATGTAAAAGGCAATGCATTAGCTAATTTTTTTTGCATTGTGAAATGTTGTATTTTTTAAATATTTATTTCATTTTGTTTAAAACCTTATTTTGGACATTAAAAATTTCAGTAACTGAAAGAAATTACATTTCTATTTATTCGATTGCTTCATAAACAAGGTGTGACAGTGAACTATTTACATAGTTTTTTTCATTACAAATGTTTACCTAGGACTTTTGATTCTAATTGCGTACATATTAAGTTTTCATGTTAAGTGTTGACATGCAAATTGTAGCAGTAGATAATGTTTGTGGGCAAGAACTGAATATCATACACATGATTTTTAGTAGTATATAAATATCTTTATCAACTTTACTGCTTTTTCTCATATCCATACATTTACTATGTTGCTACTTTATAGTAATATTCACTCTCCTCATTGTCTTCAAGTCACACAGCTTCTTCTGGACCTCTAGCTAGCTCTTCCGTATAGCTGAGACTGAGTTCACTGTCATGCTTGACCTCCTCCTTTAAATACTCGGAGTGGGGGGGGGGGGGGGGGTGGCTGTCTTCCCCCACCAAAAGTTCTTCTTTCATAAAGAGAGCAACAGCACCAGTAAATTGAGATTTTCTCACCTGTTGTTGAGTCACTTTCCACAAAAGTTTACATACTCCACAGCTGAGTAATTGATCATTTTGGCTGTTATTCTGGATAAGTTGAAAAGGTATGGGTTAATAAATAAAATTCAGCATGGATTTGTCAAAGGCGAATCACGTTTGACTAACTTAATTGAGTTTTTTGATGAGGTAATGGAGAGGATTGATGAGGGTAATGCAGTTGATGTTGTATATATGGACTTTCAAAAGGCGTTTGACAAAGTACCGCATAATCGACTTGTTTGCAAAATTAAAGCCCATGGGATTAAAGGGGCAGTGGCAGTGTGGATACAAAATTGGCTAAGGGATGGAAAGCAGAGAGTATGGTGAATGGTTGTGCTTCAGGAAAGTATACACTAATGTTCTCCAGAGATCAGTATTGAGACCACTACTCTTTCTGATATATATTAATGACCTGGACTTGGATGTACAGGGCATTATTTCAAAGTTTGCATATAGTACAAAACTCAGAAATGTTCTAAACAATAAGGAGGATAGCAATAGACTTCAAGAGGACATAGACAGACTGGTAAACTGGGCAGACACATGACAGATTAAGATTTAACACAGCGAAATGTAAAATGATACATTTTAGTAGAAAGACTGAGGAGAGACAATCTGAACTAAATGGTTCAATATAAAGGGGCTACGGTTACAGAGAAACCTGGAGGTGTGTGTACACAAATCTTTGAAGATGGTAGGACAACTTGAGAAGGCTAACAAGCAAATGGGATCCTTGGGGTTATTAATTAAGTACAAAAGCAAGGACGTTATGCAAGGACTAAAACACTGGTTAGGCCTCAGTTATAGTATTGTGTTCAATGTTGGACACCACACTTTAGGAAAGATTTCAAGGCATGGAAGGAGTGCAGAAGAGATTTACCAGAATGCTACCAAGGATGAGGAACTTCAGTTATGTGGAGAAACTGGAGAGACTGGGGTTGTTCTCCTTAGAGAAGAGAAGTTTAAGGGGAAATTTGATAGATGTGTTCAAAATCATGAATGGTTTTGATTGAGTAAATAAGGAGAAATTGTTTCCTGTGGTAGAAGGGATGGTAACCACTGGGCACAGATTTAAGGTAATTGGCAAATGAACCAGAGGTGACATGAGGAAACATCTTTTTACATAGTGAGTTGTTCTGATCTGGAATTCACTGTCTGAAAGGGTGGTGGAAGCAGATTCAATAGTAACAGTCAAAAGAGAATTGGAAAATCACTTGAAGCGAAAAAATTTACAGGGCTATGGGGAAAGAGCAGGAAAGTGGGCCTATTTGGATAGCTCTATCAAAGAACCGCACAGGTAAGATGGGCTGAATGGCCTCCTTCTGTGCTGTATCATTCTATGAATCTACGAAGTGGCTTTTTAACTGCTGGACTAAGATTAAAGGATTGTTATTGCAGGCACATCATTATTGGCTGCTAGTTTTTCATTATCATTAAGGGTTTGGCATCTCAGGAAGTGCACCTTTCAAAGCTGGGCCTTCTCATCATTTTCTTAGCCATTTGTCAATTCCAATGAAATATGGACATTTTGTTTCGACAGCACGAGAATGTGAAGTCCTGATGAGGACAAAACATTAACTAAAGAAAGCACAAGAAAATTATCTTTATGTTATGCAGACTGGCCCTTCAATACTCCAAATTTACACGATTGACATACTTGCATCTTGATCCCTTTGTACCGATATATGTGGATTCAGTTTGGGGGTATATTCAGAGTAACTTGAGATCAATCTTCATTGCTGGTTTTGCAGTCATTCTGCCATTCACACTTAGCACCAAAGCAAGACACACATACTCTTTCCACCAATAAATTTATCCCATGTTACCTGAATTATTTAGTTGCCAGGCAATAAATTAAACGAGATAACACATAAACACCTAAGATTGACTAGATAAATTGCTACTGAATATTCTTCTTTTAAATACTATGTGCCATTCCGAACATAATCCTGTGAATATTGTGTCATTGGTATTACACTCACGCATCACTTCCCTCAAGTACATAAAGTGCTCAGTCTGCTCACTCAGAATAAACTTAATAAAATGTATTATAATTGGTAGGTTGCCATAGAAATAGCCAGAAATAAATTAAAAATCCATACAAGGCAGTGATCCAGAGGTAAACATCATTTATTCGCATTCTTTCAACTTCTAAATATTTTAATGAGTACTGTATATCGATAATAATAAAGGAAACACCATCAGTTAAATACAAATTCCCAAATTCTAGGTTTTTGAAGTTGCTTGGTGAAATTAGTTTTCTATTTTCTTCTTCAGTTTTATTACTTTGCCTTTGCTATAAATACCAATGCCAGTTAAACTGTTTGAACTTTATGATTTTAAAGTTGCCCGGTGGGTCAATATATAGCTGTGTGTGTTACCGAGTCCTGCAAGGCTGAAGGCTGGTAAACAGGTTGCTACAATGAGCATCCGGCCCCTAGACTTGGAGTGGAAAATCAACAAGGATTCCTCCTCTGGTTGTGATCCAATGGTTTTGTTCAAAAATACACATCTGTGAACAGGGCCATGGGCCCCCTACTCCCATTCACACCCTGCAGTAAATGACATTAGTGAGCTAAGTATGCATTAGGTCAAGGTCAGGTCAGATCTACATCTCAGGTTATGTTCTCATTGATACTATGATGACACTCATTTAATATTGCCCTGTATAAACAGTAAACAGCAACGCTTTAATTTTTTTAAATCCTTACATTTTGAAACTAAATCGACAATGATAACAATTTAGAACAAGACAGCGCAATGTTTTTGGAAGACCATAATTTGTCATTTGCATTCCATTTTCTCTACAGAGGCAACTACAAGTATAACATTGCATTGGTCTTTTCCTCGATTTTTGTCGGCTAAACTCGTCAATGATTTTTGAGAAGTCAAGTCCTCTCAGTATTTCTCTCTCGATCCTCATCATTGAAAGATTATTAAGTCGATCTTGTCCCATTCGGTTCCTGACCTTGGTGCATTTTAGATTCGAGAAGGATTGCTTACCACTGCAACTTGGTACCATCATCGACAGATATATCCGAAGAGCTATTTCAATGTTGGAAAAGGTTTGAGTGAGGCGTGAGTATGGAGGAATTGGTACATTCTCAGCTCTGCTAACTTAGTTTGTTTGACACAAATTGAGGTTTGAAGCTCTGTTGAGGATGCCACCAAGCTAGAAAACTCGATGAATTTACTTTCAATTATAGGTTCCAGATCTTTGGGAAAGGAGCGGGTATGATTTACTGTGGCTTGCTTGATCTCATGAGTCGAGAGAGCAGCTAGCTTGGACAGGAATCCAAACTTATAGTTAATTTCTTTGTATGCTTCAAGGTGGTGTTTCAAGGTACTGATTAGTTGATCAATGATGACAAGGAACACTTCAGATTTGAATTTCTCCTTGGGTAACAGCACAGTGTTTTCAGCATTTCAATCGTCATAGTGTATGCTGAAGCGTCTCTGAGCTGAATTTTACTCGTTGTGGCCACACAGTTTAATCCCGAAGTCTTTGAAGTCCTCAAACTCTGTCCACTGGGTCTTGACAAAATAGACAAGGAACTCAAATAAGGACACCATGACATTCAGATTCAAGCCGGTCTCTTGAAGCAAGAGATTGGTCAGGTGAAAGTGCTTCAAGACTGTATTCCAAATAACAATGAGAATAGTTGAATCCAGTTCACCCAGTTTGTCAAGGATCAACTTCATTTCGGCATTCAACTTTCTGTTCCACTTCAGTTGCCAGGTATTCCAGCACTTTGCATATGGGAGTGTAACCTTTGAGCAGGGCTGACACTGCTTCATACCTTGCTGACCATCGAGTAGCAGAAAGCTGATTGATGACAGACAGCCCTAAAGGCATTAGTTTTTCATAAAGTAGTCACCAGCGATACATCGATGCAGAGAAAAAAGTGTACAACTTTTGTACAATGTCAGAAAATCTGACGATGGCTGGGCTGCATTTGGCACTGTTTTTTCTCACAAGGTTGAGTGAGTGCGCTGCGCATGGTATAAGCATCGCATATGGGCATTGCTCTTTGATAATAGTTTGGACACCAATGTATTTCCCACTCATATTTGAAGCATCATCATAAGATTGTCCATGACAATTGTGTATGTTGATCCCGTTCTCATCCTGAAAGGCCAGTATTATTTCTGCTATTTATAGTCCAGTATGACCAATTATCGGCTAGAACTTTAGGAACCTTTCCTCAGGACCAGTTGGTAGAACAGATCGGACGTCAAGTGTCAGCTGATCTGAGTGTGTGACATCTGGCGTTGAATCAACAGATATTGAATAGAACTTTGCTGATGTCAATTCCTGAATAATTGTCTCAAGTACTTTGCCACCCATCAGACTAATCAGTTCTTCAGAAGTGGTGGGAGTCAAGTATGAAGTATGCCCCTTTCCTTTGTTGGTGAACTACTTGATATGTTCAGCAAGAAATGCATCATAGTTTGTGAGAACCTCCAACACACTTAGATAATTACCATTACTTGGAGACCCAACGATTTTGTCTCTGCCTCACAATGAAAGACCTCGTTCACGGAGAAATTTTATCACACAGACAGCCAGCTCCAGCACCGTGTGCCACTAATACCATTCATTTTAAAACTGGAAGAAAATATGACCATCCCGCAACCAGTGCCTGCTTGTCTAGTTCACATTACTACCATGGCTTCTCTATGCTGGTGGTTGTTTTCATGAGATAAAATCCTCTCATCTCTGTGCTTCCAGTCATTAAACCCATGAGTAAAGTTGCTACTTGTTCGTGCTGTGACCTTGCAAGCAAAGCAGTATACTCTACCATGTGAAGGTGACTAACAGAGGTTCCCCTGTCAGCTGGTGCACACGTGTGAAGAAAGACTTTCAGCAGTATTGGCGACATCCTTCCTTGGCATGAATCACGCCGGAGTTTTGGAAGTCTTTATCACAGTTTTGGCAGTCCTCACTACCTTTTGCAATCCAATGGCTTTGCCTGTCTTCTGAGATATTGTCTCCCCACAGCCCAATGTCACTCATAAGTTGCATCTCTTTCAGCTCAGTATGCGTCAGTTGGTTTTCATCTTCTTCACCATTTTGGACTTGGAGCTCCAACTCGGCCAACTCCGGGTCCGGTGCCACTAGTGGCTTTGTTGTTGAAGTTGACTACACAGCGTCGTCTTGGCCTTCATCTTCATGGTCTTGAGTTTTTAGCTGGAAAATATTATCTAGTTTAAGCAGTTTAGCTACTTCTTGTCTCTTTTGCTCCTTGCGTAGCTGGTGCTCTTTCCTTTTTTTCGTCCCCGATTTGTGTGTAGAATACATCTCTAGAAAAAGGGCATCTAGAGTCTGTTTACTTCAAATCAAGAATAACATGCGCTGAGCCCTCGCGGCTTCGCATCGCTCCAGCTACGTCACTTATGTCAATACTGTTTACCCTTACCCTTAATCCCACCCTGTATGGGCCCCACTCCAGGCTTGGGCCCTGGGCGACAGCCCAATCTGCCCCCATTAATCATTCCCTGTCTGTGAATGTTGGGTGAATACAGGATTGGGTTTAGTTGGGGTGACCTTCATCCGCCCCATCCCCGCCCATCAACCCCCATATTCCCCCACGGGGCTTAGTTGGGATAATCCCCCTGCATGCGTTTAGTTGGGATGACCTCCCCGTGCTTGGGTTTAGTTGGGATGACCCCAAACCCTCCCACCCGCCCCTGACTCCGCCATGGGCTTAATTGGGATAATCACCCGCACGGGCTTACTTGGGATAATCCCCCATGGGCTTAGTTGGGATGACCTTGAACCTGTCCCCGCCCCACCCCATCCCCCACATGGGCTTATTTGGGATGACCCCAAACCCTCCCCCGCCTCCCCCCAGTCAGTCCCCGCAAGGGCTTAGTTGGGATAATCCCCCCCCGCCCCAACCCTCCACTGGCCAATAATCTGCTGGCACTCACTGCTGCAGGGAGAATGGTCAAATGGGTGAAATACCAGAAGGCTGCCACAGCACATGCAAGCATATCCCGCTACTGGTTAGCCCGAGAAGAAAGGAGGAGAGATCATATACATGAAGGAAAATAAACTTGTATTATTGTTTTACAAAATTAAATCAAATATAAACTAACTTGTTTCTATGCTCTTTTAATTAATTTTATTATACAAATCAACATCAAGCAATTTCCTTGTTTTTCTTTACTAATTACTGTATTTGTCAATTTCAAGTCAGTTTCACAAATTCAAAATCGACTGTTCTCTGTGGTAAGAAAACATTATGAGGCCAGAAATGATTGTTGGCAAAATTAGCAGACCAATTCATAACACTTCTATTAAAAAAGTAGGCAAAATAATATCATACAATCACGTTAATAATGTGCCTAATAAGACTGCCGACAGTAAATTAAGGTACATAAGATCATTAGCAGAACTAATGAATCCCATAAAATGTTAATAACTGTAAGAAATATTATTAGAATGAAATTGTTACAGAATTTCAAATGAGGCTCACTAATCAGGGTAACTTTTGAAAGAAAGTGTTGCTTTTCTGTGATCTTGTTGAGGCAAGTGCAGGGGATGTTTCTTCAGCCTTCAGCACTAAGCCTTTTACTTTTCATCCATGAGTAATGTAACACAAAGGGAAATATTCAATAATATCATGGGACATTGGATAGTGAATCACAGCAACTTAAGGTTATTTGAGACACAGCAGCTAAGTGGTGCGTTTTCCCCACCAGCTTTTGAAAAGAAAGGCCCCTTGATCCACGCCCATTTTCATGGGGGTCGTAGGTCACATTCCCTACACCTGAATGATGAGGCCCAAGGCTCCCTCGATATTGGCCTTCAGGCCTCATTTCAATGGAGCCGCTGAGGCGAGGATGTCCTCCGGCGAATAGTTGTGTGATTAGTGTTGCAACGGCCCTCAGGTAAGTGGGTTCGAGGGTCGGTCCGGGAATTGCAGAGATTGGGGGTTGGATGGTCGGGTCCGGGAATCGTGCGGTCAGGGGTCAGTTCCGGGTATTGCAGGGAAGGAGTAATTGGGGTGACAGGGAATTGGGGCCTCGGGTCTTAGGATCACAGGGCCAGGGAGTGGGTGAGGTAGATCAGGGATGGTGCCCCGAAGGGCGAAGATGGAGTGGAAGAGCAATAGCCATCATTTCCTTTAATGTAGGTGCAGGTGAAGCACTCCTGCGCCTCTCGGCTCCATATTCAGGTAAGTTACTTATCTTCTTGGTTGGGCCTATCAGGCAATCCCTAGACCTGGTTTGCCCGAGCTGTCTGCCTCAAGGCAAACTAATCTTGGAGAGGGGGCCTTCAATAGGCCCTTATTGCATATTTTTACAAATTAATTCATGGGATGTGGATGTTACTGGCAAGGTCAACATTTATTGCCCATCCCTAATTGTCCTTGAGAAGGTGGTGGTGGCCCGCCTTCTTGACACTGAAAGGCTTGTTAGGCCATTTCAGAGAGTAGTTAGAGTCAACCACATTGCTGTGGTTCTGGAGTCATATATACGCCAGAGCGGGTATGGACAGCAGGTTTCTCTCAATAATCATCATCATTGGCAGTTCCTCGAAATCGAGGAAGACTTGCTTCCATTCTAAAAATTAGTTATTAGGTGACTGAACAGTCCAATACGGAATTACAGTCTCTGTCACATATGGAACAGACAATCGTTGAAGGAAAGGGTGGGTGGGACTGGCTTGCCGCATGCTCCTTCCGCTGCCTGCACTTGATTTCTGCATGCTCTTGGCGATGAGACTCAAGGTGCTCAGCACCCTCCTGGATGCACTCCCTTCATTTAGGGCGGTCTTGGGCCAGGGACTCCCAGGTGTCGGTGGGGATGTTGCATTTTATCAAGGAGGCTTTGAGGGTGTCCTTGAAACGTTTCCTCTGCCCACCTTGGGCTCGCGTGCCGTGCAGGAGTTCCGAGTAGAGCACTTGCTTTGGGAGTCTTGTGTCAGGCATGCAAACAATATGGCCTGCCCAGCGGAGCTCGTCGAGTGTTGTTAGTGCTTCGATGCTGGAGATGTTGGCCTGTTCGAGGAAGCTAATGCTGGTGCATCTGTCCTCCCAGGGGATTTGCAGGATCTTGAGGAGACATCGTTGGTGGTATTTCTCCAGCGATTTGAGGGGTCTACTGAATAAGGTCCACGTCTCTGAGCGATACAGGAGGGCGGGTATCACTACAGCCCTGTAGACCATGAGCTTGGTGGCAGATTTGAGGACCTGATTTTAAAGAACACTCTTTTTCTCAGGCGGCTGAAGTCTGCGCTGGCACATTGGAGTCGGT
The DNA here is from genome assembly GCF_044704955.1 of Pristiophorus japonicus. Taxonomy (NCBI): domain Eukaryota; kingdom Metazoa; phylum Chordata; class Chondrichthyes; family Pristiophoridae; genus Pristiophorus; species Pristiophorus japonicus. Next base: position 139,157,577 of record NC_091985.1, read on the forward strand.
GTTGAACCTCGTCGTCAATGTCTGCCCTTGTTGATAATAGGCTCCCGCAGTATGGAAAGTGGTCCATGTTGTCCAGGACCGTGCCATGGATCTTGATGACTGCACTCCAAAAGTGGTTCCTTGGCTGTAAAGCACTTTGACATCCTGAGGTGGTAAAAGGCACCTCAAAATATTAGGGATATTAGGGATGAGGATATTGTACCGGGGAGCACAAGAGCCAGAAGAGTGGGGAGTGGATGGGGACTATTCTGTCCACAACAGGCGGCGGAGGCTTCAGGCTTACGTCTCATGCATCCTGCTATGAAAAGAAGGATGTTTGATGAACATTTGATGAACGTATGTGCTATGTCCAAACATGGTGCACAGGAGCGTTATCAAACAAAATTTGACACCGAGCCACGTAAGGGTGCAGAGGAGATTTACAAGAATGTTGCCTGGACTGGAGAATTTTGGCTATGAGGAAAGATTGGATCTTTTTTCTTTGGAACAGAGGAGGTTGAGGGGAGACCTGATTGAGGTGTATAACATTATGAGGGGCCTGGATAGAGTGGATAGGAAGGACCTGTTTCCCTTGGCAGAGAGATCAATTTAAAATAATTGGGGGGAGGTATAGAGGAGATATGAGCAGAAGTTTCTTCAGCCAGAAGGTGGTAGGGGTCTGGAACTCACTGCCTGAAAGGGTTGTAGAGGAAGAAAGCCTCACCATATATAAAATATACTTGGATGTGCACTTAAAGTGCCGTAACCTACAGGGCTACGGACCAAGAGCTGGAAAGTGGGATTAGGCTGGATAGCTCTTTGTCGGCTGGCGCGGACTCGATGGGCCGAAATAGCCTCCTTCCATGCTGTAAATTTCTATGATTCTATTCTATGATGACAGCGGCCCGGGTGAACTCAACTCCCTTCATATGTGGAAACATCATAGAAGCTTTTTCCTCATTGCACACATCAATAGACTATGTGGCAGCATCATTACAATCTGTGACTGGGCCTCTCCTTCCTAAAGCAACATCTCAGGACAAGTTGGTTCCTCATCCTCAGTGGAAGAAGAGACTGCAGTCCTGAAAGTCCCTGGCAACAGGCTTGAGCGGATGCTGCAGATACTTAGGGCGAGCTTGCAGGAGACACTCTCTCTGAACTTTCAGGATCAGTGGTCACCCTGAACCTTAGTCCAGTAGCACTGGCATGGCGGGAGTCAACCCACATGATATTGCTGTCCCTCAGGATAGCAGCACATTCCAGGCCTCTGACAGAGCCTTCTGAAAGAAAATATAGGAGACAGGGCCAGGTTGCCTGGTGGTTACACAAGAGATGCAGCCCACAGTGAGTCCATCCTCAGGACCCACTTCAGTCCAACAACCTCATACCAATTCAGCAGCTAAGGACCTCTCTTAACACTAGTCTTCAGATGGCAGCCAGACAAGGTGCCGGATAGGAATACAAAGGCGGACATGGGCACCAAAAGGAAACACGGTGATGAGAAAGAATGAGCACTCCTTAATATAAAATGAATATGATGTTGCACTTTGACTTGGTTTTGTTGTTCGAGAAGCATGAGGACACGAGGTATCATGAAGTCTGGTTGAAGGATGTGGCAAATTTATTAATGGCGACCAGAAAGACAAATGTTTAGGTATGTGTAATGTCTGTAAGCTTGTAATGTTTGTAGCTCCACACTGTGGATGTGGACGTATTGTGTACTGCAACTACAGAGTTAATAATAAACAGAACCAGGCATGTTCCGGAGGCTTCCAACAGAGCTGCCTGCCATGTTAGAAGCTGTGTGTGCTGTGCTCTATGAATATATCACATTTGGCGACGAGATGAGATTTTTCGGGTGATTTAAAGTTGAAATGTTGTTGGTGAAGGATTCAGCCAGCTGACAGAGAGACTTTGGGAGCTTCTCTGACTTTGGAAAAAGCTACAAAATCCGAGGTAAAATACAGCACACTGTGTGAACAGCTAGAAATTAAAATGGCAGCACCCGCAGGTGTAATGGGACATTTGGGTGAATATTGACACGACCGGGAACGTTTTAAAGCATATGTGAGTCGGCTAGAAATGTATTTCACAGCAAATAACACAATCGAAGTTCCGGACAATGCAGTCCAGAATTAGGCAATATTGGAACGGGAGCATAGAAACATAGAAACATAGAAAATAGGTGCAGGAGTAGGCTATTTGGCCCTTTGAGCCTGCACCGCCATTCTATAAGATCATGGCTGACCATTCCCTCCTGCTTTCTCTCCATATCCCTTGATCCCCTTAGCCGTAAGGGCCATATCTAATTCCCTCTTGAATATATCCAATGAACTGGCATCAACAACTCTCTGCGGCAGGGAATTCCACAGGTTAACAACTCTCTGAGTGAAGAAGTTTCTCCTCATCTCAGTCCTAAATGGCCTACCCCTTATCCTAAGAATATGTCCCCTGGTTCTGGATTTCACCAACATCGGGAACATTCTTCCTGCATCTAACCTGTCCAGTCCCGTCAGAATCTTTTACGTTTCTATGAGATCCCCTCTCATCCTTCTAAATTCCAGTGAATAAAGGCCCTGTTGATCCAGTCTCTCCTCATACGTCAGTTCAGCCATCCCTGGAATCAGCCTGGTGAACTTTTGCTGCACTCCCTCAATAGCAAGAACATCCTTCCTCAGATTAGGAGACCAAAACTGAACACAATATTCCAGGTGAGGCCTCACTAAGGCCCTGTAGAACTGCAGTAAGACCTCCCTGCTCCTATACTCAAATCCCCTAGCTATGAAGTCCAACATACCATTTGCCTTCTTCACCGCCTGCTGTACCTGCATGCCAAATTTCAATGACTGATGAACCATGACACCCAGGTCTCGTTGCACCCCAATTTTTCCTAATCTGCCGCCATTCAGATAATATTCTGCCTTCGTGTTTTTGCCCCAAAAATGGATAACCTCACATTTATCCACATTATACTGCATCTGCCATGCATTTGCCCACTCACCCAACCTGTCCAATTCAACCTGCAGCCTCTTAGTGTCCTCCTCACAGCTCACACTGCCACCCAGTTTAGTGTCATCTGCAAACTTGGAGATATTACACTCAATTCCTTCATCTAAATCATTGATGTATATTGTAAAGAGCTGGGGTCCCAGCACTGAGCCCTGCGGCACTCTACTAGTCACTGCCTGCCATTCTGAAAAGGACCCGTTTATCCCGACACTCTGCTTCCTATCTGCGAACCAGTTTGCTATCCACGTCAGTACATTACCCCCAATACCATGCGCTTTGATTTTGCACACCAATCTCTTGTGCGGAACCTTGTCAAAAGCCTTTTGAAAGTCCAAATACACCACATCCACTGGTTCTCCCTTGTCCACTTTGCTAGTAACATCCTCAAAAAATTCCAGAAGGTTCGTCAAGCATGATTTCCCTTTCATAAATCTATGCTGACTTGGACCGATCCTGTCACTGCTTTCCAAATGAGCTGCTATTTCATCCTTAATGATTGATTCCAACATTTTCCCCACTACTGATGTCAGGCTAGCCAGTCTATAATTACCCATTTTCTCTCTCCCTCCTTTTTTAAAAAGTGGTGTTATATTAGTTACCCTCCAGTCCATGGGAACTGATCCCGAGTCGATAGACTGTTGGAAAATGATCACCAATGCATCCACTATTTATAGGGCCACTTCCTTAAGTACTCTGGGATGCAGACTATCAGGCCCCGGGGATTTATCGGCCTTCAATCCCATCAATTTCCCAAACACAATTTCCCGCCTAATAAGGATATCCTTCAGTTCCTCCTTCTCACTAGACCTACTGTCCCCTAGTACATTCGGAAGGTTATTTGTGACTTCCTTCGTGAAGACAGAACCAAGTATTTGTTCAATTGGTCTGCCATTTCTTTGTTCCCCATTATAAATTCACCTGAATCCGACTGCAAGGGACCTACATTTGTCTTCACTAATCTTTTTCTCTTCACATATTTATAGAAGCTTTTGCAGTCAGTTTTTATGTTCCCTGCATGCTTCCTCTTGTACTCTATTTTCCCCCTCTTAATTAAACCCTTCATCCTCCTCTGTTAAATTCTAAATTTCTCCCAGTTCTCAGGTTTGTTGCTTTTTCTAGCCAATTTATATGCCTTTTCCTTGGTTTTAACACTATCCTTAATTTCCCTTGTTAGCCACGGTTGAGCCATCTTCCCCGTTTTATTTTTACTCCAGACAGGGATGTACAATTGTTGAAGTTCATCCATGTGATCTTTAAATGTTTGCCATTGCTTATCCACTGTCAACCCTTTAAGTATCACTCGCCAGTCTATTCCAGCCAATTCACCCCTTATACCGTCGAAATTACCTTTCCTTAAGTTCAGGACCCTAGTTTCCGAATTAACGATGTCACTCTCCATCTTAATAAAGAATTCTACAATATTATGGTCACTCTTCCCCAAGGGGCCTCGCACAACAAGATTTCTAATTAGTCCCTTCTCATTACACATCATGCAGTCTAGGATGGCCAGCTCCCTCTAGTTGGTTCCTTGACATATTGGTCTAGAAAACCATCCCTAATACACTCCAGGAAATCCTCCTCCACCGCAATGCTACCAGTTTGGTTAGCCCAATCAATATGTAGATTAAAGTCACCCATGATAACTGCTGTACCTTTATTGCACACGTCCCTTATTTCTTGTTTGATGCTGTCCCCAATCTCACTACTATTGTTTGGTGGTTTGTACACAACTCCCACTAGCGTTTTCTGCCCTTTGGAATTCCGCAGCTCC